>NC_135775.1:4660028-4997998 GCF_028453695.1 Augochlora pura | reverse complement strand
AATCGACGTCGGCCGAAAACCGGGCAAAAACGAGTAGCGGGCCTAAGAGAGCTTGATTCGTGTTAAAAGAGGGTCCTGCCTTAGAGACTAATCGTGGCGGAGCGTTGAAAAAAGTCTGGAACAAGCTGCGAGCGTGTTAGTCGGACGCGTTACAGCCCCGTTTCTGTTATTGTCTTTAGTCCGTCGCTTAAAAACCCGTATTTACTAGTGACAGGCGCCATCGCTCTGACGACGCCGGCGCTTTTTCGGCCTCGGCTCCGGGTTAAAAACGGGTCGCGCGGGCCTATTAATAGAGAACACGTGTCCCCGCGTCGTCCCGCGAACCCTGGGACCCATTATCGCCCGGCGATTTTACATCATTACGCGTAATTGGAGAATCTCTCCGGCCACGACGAAATTTATCATCCGGTTTCGTTACGATCGAGCGAACGAGACACGCTCGTGGGAACGGGACCGACCGGATCTCTAAAAACGGCGGCGCGGGCCTTCCGCGCGAAAATAACGATACAGCGATCCCGGCGAGATGAGAATAATTTATATCGGCGTAACGACGCCCGCGTACAAAGAGAGCAGCCCCGGTCCCGGAGCCGCGCGCGGCTCACCGACGTGCACCGGGTTGGGGTGGGGGGTGAGCAGGGGCAGGGCGGGGGAAGGTGATTTCACAGGAAATCGCTTTAATCGCAGTTTCCTCGTAACACACCCGTTATTTGCAGCCCCGTTTATAATTTCTAATTTCGAGCCGGGCCGTGTTATATTAAATCACTTTAATATCGAGCAGTGTCTCGCAGCGAGCGAGAGTTTAATCTAAAATAATTATTTTGCGCGGGAGGCGCTCAGACCGAGCCCGCCCCGGCTGGTTACACCGCCACGAGACACCCGCACACCCGAGCCCGCAACCACCCCCGTCGTCCCCCCTCTACATTCGGGCACGAACGTGCGAGACCGCGTCTTCTCCTCTCCGTTCCTCTTCCATCTTTTCTCATCGCCTCTCCCACGCGCGCCATGCAAATCCCGCGACTTTCGAAAGGAGAGACCCGGCCGCCGGTTTTTGCGCCCTCTCGTCTGGCTTTACGGGGCGTTAAACGCATCGGGCGTCCTTAATTGAATTCTCCAGCCCCCCCCACCACCCCCTCTCTACAACCCCGCGACTCCACACCGAGCCCGCTCGTCCGACGCAGCAGTAACTACCGAAATTGCAGTAAACATTTTGTCTGTCCTCCGGCATTCCTTGACCGAGATATCCCGCTCGACGTTTCAACAACGTCCCCTCGAGTTCTTCCCTTTGCCACCCTCTCTTTTACCTCGGCTACTATCGATCTTCAAAGACGTTCCCCGAGGTACAGGACACGTCGCAGACCCTCGCCCTTGCCTTTTGTTTCGACGGCATCAGCTTCCCGTGGCCTTTCACGCGTTTGACGAAACGTCTGATTCTTGGCGATGGTTTAACCCTTTGCGGTCCAACGGCGACTCTCAGGCGTCTCTAAAAATTATCGTGCCACGTTTTAAAATAATCTTTATCAAATTTACTAATATTTAAGAAAATGTTAAGAGCTAATTTAGAATAATCTTTATCAAATTTACTAATATTTAAAAAATTGTTAAGAGTTATTATTTGTTACATAAGTCGTAAAATTCAATTTTATAATGCATAAAATGCTCCAGGTTATATAAAATGGAAACACTGCAAGTCTGAGGAAATATTTTGGATTTCCATTTAAAATGGCTGCGACTGCAAAGGGTTAATTAATCGTGGAAATTTATGTTTGCAATTGGGAGTTGGCGTGAAATTTTTTGCATGTATGGCAGACCTTTTGAATTTTATTTATAATTTATTTGGATAATAAGCGGACGTGGTCATATATTTTTATTGTCATTAAGCTTTATACAAGAATAGTGATAAGGGTAGTAAAATCACGTGGCTCTAGTGTGAATTTATATTATACTAATTATTATATTCTACTAATATAAAATATCTAGCAAATATTCGTATATCATTATCGATAATATAATATGTTAATACGTCAACACGTCGGTCTCGTTTCTCACGAAATCCATCCGCAAAGTACACGTAAAACCGCAGTCTAAACGTAAGCCGATCCGTGTTCCGCGTTGCATTACACCTGGCCGCCAGACAACGTATCTCGAATTTACCTCTTTAAGTACGAGAGAAAAGGATCTGGAAATCCCGGGCGGCCAAACATTTGTCAAAGAAAAATCCTAGAACCGTTGCTCCCGGTCCAGTGGCATTTTCTATACGCGGTCTATTTGCCACCGCGCGGACGAGACGTCTCTCAAGAAAGAGCCGTCCTCCGCGGTCGCTCTGTGATTTCCCGCGGATCCATCAGCCGGCTCGAAGCGCTCGGCCGTGTCCTCTTCTCTGCTGATTTACGCAAAGTTTGTTTTCGGGAGGCGCGGAGGGGTTGTTTCGGGGCGAGGGTGTGCGGCGACGGGCGAACAGAGGGAAGAGGGTTCAAGCGGACGGCCGGGGAAGTTCCGCCGAGAAAGAACTGGAGAGAAGCCAGCGCGGAAGAGAGAGTCTCCGGGCAAAGAATCGTTCCATCTCCGACGTGGAAAAAGCTTTGGGGGCGCGAGGCAAGGGAGCGGAAGAATTAAACAGTGGGGGTTGGGGAGACACCGGGGGAAGCGAGCCGGATGATAGTAATTAAAAAGCAGCAGGAGAACACGGTCCGCGTAAGTTGTTTCGAGTTTATTAGAGGACGATACAGTCGCGCGATATTTATTAAGCCACCCTTCCGTGCTCTGGCCGTTGCTCCGCAACAACCCTTGGCCTTTGCCCGGGGATACCCGAGTTTGTCGCGATCGTCCTCCCTCCCCGTTCCGCGGACGCCCGGGGGTTAATTTCTTCGGCGATATTTATCGCCAGAAATCCCGTCTCGACAACGGGGTGCGCGGGATGCCGGGGGGAGTCTCGCACGCGAGGAACAACCAGGCCCCGGGGCCGCGTCGCGCCGCGGAAGTTTAAATTAAGTCGCCGAGTATAATGCGACGACTGCGGCCAATCGGACGAGTTTCGCTATGAATCATGGGGTCGAGCCAGATTGCGGCCGGAGGTGCGGAGAGACCGCGAGATCGGTGGGGATGGGCGTCGACTATCGGACGAAAAGGAAACTGGAAGAAATTGGAGGTCGCGGTGTGCTGGGATTCCTCTCTCTCCTCTCGGTAACCTTCGCGGGGCAAGGGGGAAAAACGGGTGAAACGGAAAGGGCGAGAACGGGAAGAAGTCTTCGCTGATAGCGTTTTTGCGTCGGCCGGCCCGGTCTCTTTATTACGCCTGGGAATCCGCTTTGTTTCTGCCGTTGCGAGGGTGAGAGGGGTGGTGCGAGGCTCTCTGGACGCGGGGGGCTGGCAGGGAAAGCGAGAAAAAGGACGCGAAGAAAGATGAGCAGAGGGAAAAGAATGCCGTGTTCCCCTAGGCAGAAGTTTGCGCGACTCGGCTCGACGCGGCGCGGCGCGGCGCGCGGCACCGGCAACTAAAAAGTGAACCGGCCTGGAAAATGGGAAGAAAAAGGGGCCAGTTATTCCCGGAGTTTCGCGGCGGTCGCGTGCACGGGGGGGGAGAGGGGAGAGGGGGCACGAGGGGGCGCGGGATCCGTTTCTCTTCAGGAGCCCGTATCGTAGCGAGCTACGGTTAATTACAGCGCCGGCGGAATTGGTTTCGTTTATCGGCGCGGCTCGATGGAACGTATCGTCATTTCGACCGGGGCCAGATAGCAAATCGATGCCAGACGTCGACGTCCTCCTCCTGGATATCGACAGAGGACCCTCGTCCGGATTATCTCGGGCCGATTGTGTCTCTTCTCTTTCGTCGATAGCCCGGATTTCCTGCCTGTCTGCCTCGGGGACCGGAGGCCGGTTTGCCTATCGGCAATAACCGGCGCGCCTAGTCGCTGCGATTCCAACCGCCCCAACGGCCAATCCCCGTGTAGAACCGAATTTGTCCGCACTCGGCCAGCCATTGTTGCCGCTGCTAATACCGCCACGCTTTCTAGTCAACGACGAATACGAAATTCGTCGGCGAAGCGTGGAATTATTATCTATTTCAATTTTCGTTTACATCCACGTTATTGGCAACTGGAAACACGGTTCGGCAGAATCTGGAAATTCTGCAACGACGTGCTTTCGTTTCTGCTTCGATATTGGCGTTTTGTAATAGGGCGATATTGCTTAATGGTTTTTCTTTTTAGAAATCTGTGACGTAGAGGTTTCTTACGAATTTCGCAACAGGGTTTCTTGAAACGAACTAGCAAAACGATAAAAACAACGCAATCGAATAATTATTCTGAAATTAATTTTTAACAAATTTCTAAGTTTCTTTCGAAATAACATTGTTACGGTGTAAGAACTTATTCAGTGTATACGCCGAAAAAGACAAAGAATATATATATCCACTACAATTCCCGAATAAAAGACTCAATGCTTCACAAAAATAAATGACCAAGTGACCAGCAGGTAAAAAATTTGATTATTAATATCAAAATCATTGAACTGATTTATTTAAGAAACGTCAATTCAAAATTAAATTTTCGATGCAATCTTGTAAAATTTTTCCATAATTCTCGAGCAACTCGCATCCTCGTCTCTCCGAAACAAGTAGAATCTTCGAAAATACTTTTGAGAAGCTTTCGGTAAGCAAAAGATTCCTATTCTTATCGTACGACGCCGTTCAAACGGGCACATTGACGCGAAAAGATGCAAGAATCATTGTCACAGTCTGAACCATCCAGCGTTTCTTCGGTCCTCGTCGCGCCGCGAAAATAGCCGCGGAAAAATCGGAAAATTATACCGAAATGAGTTCGAGCGAGCGATACGCGTACGCGAGCAGAGACCGCGAAATCCTTTGATCCGACCGAAGGTCCTCGGTCTCCCCGTGTGCCCGGTCTCTCTTGTCCCAAGACTCCGTCATGCCCGCGGAATAAAACGGCGCGCGGGCTCGAGCGGACAGTTGCCCGCTTTGTTCCCGCGTACGCGGAGCACCGATTTATTTCGCTCGTTCCGCGCGCCGCGTAATATCTTTCCGGTTCGCGTGCGCCCCGCGGATTCTTCAACGTCCTCCTTTCCAGCTTTTTAAATCCGATTCCACCGTTCCGTACGCTTTTCTGGCCGGGGCGACCGAGCCGGCGATCTTCTTTGTCCCACTCGGACCGCAATTAAACCTCGCGAACTCTATTAACAACCGGGGGTGGAGGAACGGGGGGGGGGGGGGGAGGGAGAACGCGTCGCTCGACACGCGACGTTGATTCAAACGTTACACGCTCGCGACTGCTTTGCCAACGGCTAATTTTTCTTTGCCTCGCTGCGATGGAACTTTAATCGCGCCGCGGTCCCACGGCGTCCCATTTGAAGTCCCATCTCTGCGACATGTCGCGCTCACTTTTCAACCGCGATGAATCGCTTAATCACGTTTCGCTTTGGCTATTTATGGTCGGACGGTTTGACGCTGAATGCACAAAGCATTAAAAGCGACTGACTTCTTGTCGTATTTATGAAAAACAGTAGATGGAGGTTTCTTCCGTTCCTTGGTAATTTAAAATTGAAAATAGTAAGGAATAATATAGAAATTAATAATATTTTTATTGTTTCAAATTTCAATTACCAATTTTGGGCATAAATGAGATGATTAAATACAAAATAGTAGAAACATTTAAGGAATTTGGAAATATCGTTCAACTAATAGATAAATATCTACGTACCTTGTATCTTGCAAATATCACGGCCAATTTTAATTTGACATAAAACTCGGCAGTCTTACAATTTAGACAACTCGAGAATAAAAAACGCGAAAGCGGTAACGTCGACGGGTCGGTAGTTCCACTGTTCCACTCCAGAATTGAATTTGTACTCGAGACAACACACCGTATCTTCGTCGATAAACAACAACGAGCGAAAAATTCTTTCACCGGCCAGCGGACTGGGTCGTCTCGTTTCACAATAGCGTTGCGCCGAGGCGGAGAACGAAATCCAGCAGAAAGGCGTATCCGCGGTGCTTTGTTTCAGCGTTTGCGCAACGAAAAGGCCATAAAAATAAGAACAATGGCAGGGGCAGGTCGCCGGGGACGACGGTAAAGTTTTGCTAACTAATAAAGACGTTACAGCCGCAGCTACAACTGCTGCGAAAGTATCGAGTTCTCGCGCGACAAGCCACAGCTGGGCGAGTCATTAAATCGACTTCCGGCGCGAGCCTCCCGCCCCGCGCGCGCGCGCGCCCGCCGCGTGTCCGCATCGCCGCGGATTAGAGTCGATATTAAATCGCAACTATGTCGGATGGCGTGGCATGATCGAGCCCGGGCGTAATCGGCGCGTACGCGAGCCGCTCGTAAGCGCGTAAAGTACCGGCTGAACCATCCGGTATGCGCATTTACGTGTGTTTCCCCTCTGGGCCAACGGCTGCGAGGCGAATCGCGGCACAGAACGGCGCGGAGCTGTGCGGAGCTGAGCGGAGCGATCCGGAGCGGTGCGGCGCGGCGCGCGGCACGGAGCACCGAATGCATTAACTTTCCCCGGCCAGAACGCGTTAAATCATTCGCGTCGCGCATAACGGCGCATGCCGCGCGTCTATGCAACAACCGGTGCTTTATCGGCTGGCATAAATCAGCGACTAATCCGCCGCTTTCGCGGCCTACCGTTATCGGTCTCCTTGCCGCGGTCGGGAGCAGCCGATTTTACGCGAACGCCGCTTCGCGAATCGCTCCCGGTAATAAAGTGGGCGGCAACGAACCGTGAAGACGGCCGCGCGTCGAGCGACAGGTGTTTAGATGGATACCTGGCGAGCCGATCGGAGAATTGCCTGCCACCAACCGGTTTCGAACGATATCTAATCCTTAACTTGCTGCTTCCGTTTCTTCGAATGCAATTTCCGAATTTTTTCGATGTCGGAGTTATCGATCATTTTCAGCTGACTCAGAGAAAAAATATTTCGGGAATGAAAATGCGATAAAATGCTTAGCGGGATATTTAGCGAGATAAAATATTTTGAGAGGGAAAATATTTGGACAGAAATATATTTAGAGAGAGAGACATATTTAAAGAGAAATATAATTAGAGAGAAAAAATATTTAGAGAGGAAAGTTATTTAGGAAGACTTGATATTTAGTGAGAACAATTATTTATTGTGTGGTCTACTGCGTGTAATATCATGTCAGGTGTCTTCAGTAATCAATTCTCCAAAATATGGTACAGTATTAATGGCTTAAAATGGCATCGTGTCGGCCATCTTAAAAAATATTTCTAACGCGGGTTTGGAGATAAAAATTCACAACTGCAGTCTCCTTTCTCCTTTAAAAAAAATTCTTGCGATTCTGATTTGAAAGTTAAATTAATGTCGACAAAGTAATGATTATAACATAGCTAATTTGATATGTACTTCACCATGTTATCTTTTAATAGCAATCGCTAACCTCGATCGACAGGAAACGATCGGTTAGCGGAATCTCCCGTCTCATTCTACCGGCGTCCGATATAAGATAAGCCAAGAATCAGATAATTGATCACAATTAGCCGCGCGATCGTACGCGAGAAAACAGGTCGGAAATACAAAATGAAGTTTCGTCCAAGTACATCAGATAGTCGATACGAAAAGGAAATGAGCCGTGAGAACGAGAGCGACACATTTCCCACAGAGAATCAATCCCCCCCGATGCCTGAATTCCGATCTCCGACACCCGGTATAATTCAGTTTTCCCGTGCCGATTTCCACCCCTCCGTCGAGCTATAAGGGTGCACAATGGTGCACTTTCGACACGGTTTTATAGCCCTTCCCGCGCAATCCTTGCTCAAACCCTTAAAAACGACGCGGCGTGAATATAAAATTCCACGATAGCTTAATCCGGGAGATACGCCTATGGTTTCGAACACGCTGGACGTAAGACGCCACTTAATCCGGTATATATCGCGGCGTCGCGTTAGGGGTCTTATTCTTTCGTGCGGGAGTTGAAAGGGGCGTCGGGCAACCCTTAGAGCGGAGGATATCTCCGCGGCTGATACCGGTCCGCGTCGTTAGCGCCATTATTATGCCCGCGGAATAAACCGGCGTTCCGCACGGTTCCGTCGGCGTTCACGGGGTTTTACTTCGGCATAAAGCCGGCCAATAACCGTTCCGTCCGTAATAAGATCTACCCGGGGCCGCCCTTTGAAGGACGCGATAAATGGACCGCGAGTGCATCCACGTGAGAATCCCTTTGCCGCGGGATAAACCGTCGCTGCCCACTTCGGGACAATAAATCCTGGCCACGGAGCTCCTCGTTAGCCAGCGAGAGATACACGCGGACCCTAGACTTTAGAGGAGGAAGGAGGAGAGGTTTCTCGAGTGGGTTGCTCTCGAGAAGTATTTAGTCTATGGTGGCCGATACGCGATTACACGGAGCGCGCCGCGGTTCTCTCTCTCTCTCTCTCTCTCTCTCTCTCTCTCTCTCTCTCTCCGTGGGAGTCCGGGAGATCATCCGCAGCGACAAATTATAATTAGACACGGAGACGTGGTCCGACGGAAGCCAGACACCGCAAAGAGGTCCTGCTTAGGCTCTCGACACCGTTCCAGACGATGCGAGGCGTGTTTACACGACGCGGTTCCGTGGAAACCGGCACGTGGAAACTTTCTCGACCTTGTGTGCGCTGCACCGGTTCGCGTGGGAGAAAGAGCAGCGTTTCCGTTCCAGGATTTCTGGTGTCGAAAGATTAGGAGAACACTTGAATCGCCCCCATGTTTGTCTACAATCGTGTAACAAAATATGCAGTTCGAAAGGCATGGACTATCTTCGAAGATTTTCCACATCTACGTGGAAGTCTGCGGTGAAACTGTGATTTCTTGTGGGCTTGGATACTTGAAGATTGCGCTGTGATTTTGGCACAGAATTTATTAAAAAGAGAAAGCGTGAGGGCTCGTACGTCTGATAGTACAAGACACATAAGAATGATAGTGAATATAAATATATAAATATATATAAATATATATAAATAAATACAAGGTAATAATATAAATACCGTAAAAAGAACAGTACTCAAAATATAACACTAATTGTAACATTTCAGTAGTTATTACTTCATTACAGACACTAATTGCAACCCCTGCGACGTTTACAGAATCGCAGCGACTCTGCGAGATCACTCCAGATTTTTTTTTCCGTGAATGTTACATGGCGTCGTCGCTTCCATAAACGAATTACGCGTACACTTCTCATTCACGGATGCCGCGCAACTTTCGCGAACAAAACCAGCTTCGTTCGCTCGAAACCAAACAAGTTAAAGCGATGTAAACTCGACGGAGCCACCCTTCCTCTGCGTACAGTACAGAAGCAAATAGTGCAGCGGTGGGGGCAGCTGGTCGGTGATTGGCCGGTCGATAGACGACGGCCGTTGCCTTTCCGGGATCGTCCAGCGCAGCTACTTACCGGTCGTCTACTGTATATCGGCCGGTAAACCGGTATCGCAGTTTGCTCAGCTTGGATCGAGATTGGCGTGGAAATTTCGTAGACAAGCTCGTTTCGCGAGTCCATAATTTACCAGAAAATAACCGGCTACACGGGATGCTGGCTGTCGGGGCGACAGAATTTGCGGTCAACGACGGAATTCCGTCGGCCGTCGGCGGCGGTGGGAGGGGATGGAGACGGTGTAGAAGAGCGGGGCAGAAGGGTGTATCCAGGCCCTCGGAGGATCGCCGGTCGTCCAAATGTTGACGGGGTTTACGGTTTCTCTCGTTCCGCGCGACGAGTTACGTGGCCGAGGCGGGTGTATAGCTAGCGCCGAGGCGGCAGTGTTTACGCGTATCCGGAATAATCAAGGGCTGGTCGGGGATCGTAACGAGGGTGTAGCGAAACCGCAGGCCGCCGCCGACGCCGCCGCTGCTAAGCCGAGAGAGCGCTCTTCGGGGCGAGGAGCCGCGCGAACGGCGGGGTCCAAACGACCCTCCTCCGCAACGATCTCGCTCCCCGGAGCGTCGTTAGTCGCTGCCCGACCGGGTCATGCGGCAAAAATTTGCGGTTTCCTGCCACGGCACCCCGTTCCTGCGAGAGCCTTTTCCCGGCGATCCGATTACCGTCATTCATAATTGAACGGGCTGGACCGATTTTCCGCGGCATCGTAACTCGATCAAGAACACCCTTGATGGCCGAGTTTCGGGTACGTTGCTTGTTCGTTCTGATCGTTCTGCCGGCTTCGAGATGGAGGTTTCCGGGTGCTATTTAGGGTCCAGCCTTACGAGAGTCTCGTGTACTTTAGCAGACTTTGTTAAACGTTAACACAGACTGTTATGGCACAGCAAGACCTCAACAGATGATCGGCGGGCATGCTCAGCGTCCAAACAGACTTCGCGTGTTGGAGAACTAAACGAAGACTCTTTACGAATAAATCACGGCATTGATAATATGGGATACCCTACTTTGACTGGCAAAAACAAATTGAGACTGTTGACGAGATTGATATTCAGTTCCTTGGAATTAGCAATATTGAAAGCATGTGTTCATTTAGCTAGTATACTACCTGATTTATTCCATAGCAACCGTGCTAATTATTCTGACCGCTCAAGTTTTTATTCTGACAACTTAAGTATATTAACCCCTTGCCGTACCATTTTCTTCACAGTTACTGCGATTACGAATTTTTCAATTGGCATAATTTCTCAGAAGGGGCAGAACATTAGCATTGATTCCGTGCCTGAATTTACTCGAACGCTTCAATATTAATAACAAGGGATTACAATTTCATTCCAACATTAAAGAACAGATTAACTTAATAATTAACTCAGTAACTTATTACTAGTAATTTCCACCGCGAGTCGGACTCGTCAAAGTACGGCAAGGGGTTAATAACAGAACAGGAGAAATAGCAAATATAATAATCGCGAGACCGAAAACAACATAGTAAAAATAGACAAACCGGAAACGACAGGAAACTGTCGCAACCAAGCATGAATAACGCATTTGCTACTTTCAAATCATTGCAGCAACTAAGCCTAATTTCATTCGAACGAGGCATTTCCCGTATAATTACCAAACTCGCAGTAGACCACGAATATTAACTGCTTCGTTCCTTGTTTCCTGTGACAGACATATCGAGATCGCTGCGCTCTAAAGACCTGGTAAATACGGCTGATTTATTATATCGGTAAGATCCGCCGTCTGATAATTCTCAACGGCCGCGGGTGCAATTTTAAACGAGGTTAAGTTTCTGGAAATCAATTTTAATAAATATTCGTGTCCGACCGCTCTGTAGCCAGCGTGCCGGCTCCGAACGAGATAATTACTTTCGCAAACGATATTCGGTCAACTCTTCCCACGAAGCCGAGTCCCCGAGTCAAGGTCACCCCTGACAAGGATAGCGCCGCGAAGGCAGAAAATTAAAGCGGCAGAAGCGAGAGAGAAAGAGAGAGAGAGAGAGAGTGAGAGAGAGAGAAAGGGAAAGAGGGAGAGAGTTTCGAGGTGGAGTCCGGCGCACCGGGTTGCTTTCGGTGGTCGTCTCGCAGGAGCCAATTAACCCCGGCGTAATTAATAACCCATACTCTAATAACTCGGGCGCGCGCAAAAACGCAGATTGCGTCCGTAGCAGGAAACGATGGGCGGCGGAGGAACAGAGCGAGGGCCCGGCAAGAAGCCGAATAATAATGAGCGAAGGGAAGAAGGGGCGGAGAGGCCGCAAAAGGGAGGGTGGAGGGTGGGGGGAGTGGAGGAAGAAGAATGGCCGGAGCGAAAACAATGAAGTCGGTCAGAGGTTTCCGCGGGCTGGAATTCGTCGCGACGCGTGTCGCTTAATCGCGGCACTCGATAAAAAGGGGACCGGCGAAAGGGAAAGGTACTCTTTCAGGGGGGGAAATCGGGGGCGGAACGGTTCCCGTCAAAACGTGCCAAACGAGGTGAAACGCATTCCCGGCGGGTAAAAAGCTCGGGGGAACCGGCGACGGACGCGGGAATCCGTTGAATCCCGTTGTCCAGGAATCACGAAGGTAATCGCGTCGCGTTGGTTCCTTTTTAATTCTTTTTTTCTTCCCCGTGCCGCCCCTCTGCCGCCGAACACTTGGGAAAATAATGGCATTCGAGGAACGCGAGGACGCAGCCAGCCAGAGCCTTTGGAAATCGCTCGCCCCGGAACGATTACGCTTTCCTCGCAGCCGGATTCTTTGATTACGCTCCGACACCCCCGGCTTTATGCGCGCCTATACTCGGCCGCGAGGTATTCCCAGCGCGTCGTTAACGACGCCGGCCCCCGGGTAACGTCTAATGGTATCATTAACTCTTAATGAACACTTGCGCGAACTTTAATGACTAACGAGCCGGCTCTGTATCCCTGTTAATTCCTGGAAATCCCGGATGACTGGGACGCGTCGCGTCGCCAAGCCGCCGCCGCCGCCTCCTCGCCTTACCGCGAGAGGACCAAGGAAAAGCGCGCTGGAGGGTGTGCAGGCCATTTACGAAGCTTGGATTCCTCGGGTCTTCCCTCTTCGAGCGGCGGTCGGTTCCCGAGGCTCGATCAAAAAGCAGAGAGAAATCCCCTGCGCGCCCTCGCGCCGAAATCAGCCAGAGATTCGATATTGGGCGGAAACGCACCCTCTTTGATTGGTGGAGGGTGCGCCGGCTCGAACAATATCGAGGAACAAAAGTGCCGTGAGCCGTCTTAATTTTCCAGCCGGAAGCTCGGCTACGCACCCTTCGGAAACGGCGCACTGCGGACGATCGCGATTCTAGAGGAAATCTAGTTTTGTTGGATCGGGAATGTCTTCAGCAATCTTAAGGCAGGGATTCTCGATATACGTCCGACACGTTTATATCGATGAAACGAAAAATATAATAAAATAGTATAAAATGTCTAATGAAGTGCTGGTAATAATAGTTACAATAAAATTTATTTGTCCTTTTCTCAATCTAAAAAAAACTAGTATTTTTATTAAAAAATTACAATAATTGCCTCCGCCTTGCATTTCATACGTACCTTTAATATTATTTTTCTTTTCGTCAAAATCTTTAACACAGCTTCCGCCACATCCCCTTCTTCTTTTAACTATTCCCAAGCGACGACACATGCGTCAGCTGTTTATCTCTAACGTTAATAGGAAATCCTCTCGTTGCGAACATTTTGTCGCGCGAACAGCGAAACGATCGACGAGGGGTCCGGAATATATTTTATTAAGAGGGCCGCGGCTCCCAACTAATATCCAATTCCCGTTGAACGAGGGTAGACGAGCGAAAACAACCGGGGACCGGCGACGAAAAGTGGATACCCCGTCGGAGCTTTGTTCCGAATTCTCGGAAGTTCGGTTCACGGTCGAGCGGCGCGGAACAAGTTCCTCCGTGACGCGCCGAGGAGACTAACGAGGGTCGGTCGTGGCTTCGACGAACGTTATTTGTCCCGCGCAACTTCCCTGTAAATCAGGGGACCCGGCCAATTTCCCCCGCGGAAATAAAAGAAGCCCGCCTCTCATTGGCCTGCAATTAATTTCGTGCCCGGGGAACGGTCCCATTCCGCGCGGCGAGGCGCGCTTAAACTGCGCGCGCGCGCGCGCGCGCGAGAGAGAGAGAGAGAGCCCTACCGCTCGAACAAAATTCGGGCTCCGTTCCGCGCTCGCACCTGCGATTTTCCTCGAATCAGAGCCCTGCGATCTTTAATGCTCGCCGCGGAGGAACGTCAAACCAGGGGGCCGCTGGTTTCAACTTTAATACCCCTGATATTCATCGGGCTCCGGCGTTCTATTCTACGCGCGGCCCTGCCGCCGACAAATCTAGAAATTGCACCGAGATTCATTTTTTCCCCTCGACAGTCTGTTGTACCATTAATTCTGTTCACGAGCGCTGCTACTTTAATCGATAGACTGTATTGTTACGATGGTTCTTCGTGCAAAGTAGAAATTCTTTATGAGATGAAACTGTACGAAGATTGGAATTCCCTATGACGAACGAGGATGTATAGGGTGTCTCAATATTTACCCATGTACACTTATTAAGTGTACAATATTTACCTGATACTTAAAGACATGGAAACAGTTTTAAATGTCCCGTTTCTCCTAGTCTCTAAGACATTATATATACTTTATATTTTATAATACACTGATGCTATTGAAGTGACTAATGCGAGTATGTAGATGATATTCTCTTACATTTATATTTATTTTATATTATCCGGAGCTCGCCTTTCTCGCGCTTCTACATCCACTATAGCATCAAGTGTGTCAATTCCACTAAGTCGCCAACAAATCCATAGTCCACCGACGAAACAAAGTGTCTGATCTCCAGATCACGGCGCTAGATGTTCCCCATCGTGTTCGATCG
This sequence comes from Augochlora pura, assembly GCF_028453695.1. Classification (NCBI taxonomy): domain Eukaryota; kingdom Metazoa; phylum Arthropoda; class Insecta; order Hymenoptera; family Halictidae; genus Augochlora; species Augochlora pura. Next base: position 4,983,734 of record NC_135775.1, on the reverse strand, counting down.
GTTCCCCGCAGGTGTCGGGGTCTTGTCGGGGTGGTTTTCCGCGGGAAAAACCGCGGGCTCGGTTTCCCAGGAATTAATGCCGCTTCGAACTCCGTAAACGAGGCTACTTCGGAACTCGGCCGGCGTTCAGCCGGGCTGAACGCGAGACCGCGTCATCCATTCTCGAGTCGACGCGTTTCCTCGAGGGAAAGCGAGAGTTCTCTCGTTCTTGGCAAGGGTTGGCTGTTCCGAGCAAGCCAGACCGGGAAGGAAGCGGACGGGACGGCGCGATTAGCGGGAAAGCTTGCTTGTTCCCGAGCTTTTCCGAGGGGAAGCCCCGGGACCGCAAGAGGGATCCTGAATCCTGTTTCACGGGTATTTCGTCTTGGATCGTCCTTGAACCTAAATCGCCATTTCCTCGAACTTCTCAAGAGAGAAAGAGAGAAAGAGAGAAAGAGAGGGGGGGAGAAGAAGGAAGAGCGCCGAGCGTCTTTGTACGGCGACGACTGGCCAATAAATCGTCCTTTGCTCTTCGAAAGCGTTCTCTATCTTATTTTTCTAGCCTCGGGATTATCGGGTTGTTTTTCGCATAAATCGTTCCGCGGAAAAACAAGAGACTCCGATTACCACGGGAAAATGGAAAAATATTGGTAGCATGGATCGCTTAATCCTTTCGTTTATGATTTATTCGGCGACCTGCTCTGCGAGAGTTACTCTGCCGTTAATCGTTTTCCAGCGGACGAAGAAATCGCGCGTTCGTTGCATGTTTTCTGCAGTAATTCGATATTTCTACTATAGACGATTTGCAAATCGTTGCGCATTCATTGCATCTGCTAATCTCGTAGAACCCTTTAACCAGTGCAATAATATTTCCTATGAAAATCGGAGGGTGCGGTCTAATTATACGGCAAGGGTTAATACTAGCTCGACGATCGCTGGAAACAAAAAGCAAGCGTGCAGTTTAACCCCTTGCCATACTTTGACGAGTCTGGCACGCGACGCAAATTTCTAATGTGAAAATTTTCTAAATTATCTAAAGTATAGTGTGAACGCTACTTCGTTTTTTTAATTTGAACAAAATCCTTGTCATCTATATTTAAATATTAAAGCGACTGTAGACACGCGATAGATCCAAATTGTCTTTTTTCTTCTTAGAAAATATAAAAATATTACAGTGGAAAAACTTCTAATCGTTGCAACTACGATGAAAATGGTACGGCGATAGGTTAATAATCGGTGATCCAGTGTCCATCGAAATATTCCCGTGGAAAAAGGGCGCAGAGATCTGTCTCCGGTCAACCCCTCCGCAAATCGCGCGCGAAGCAACGGCCGCTGTGGGCGAAGGTGAGGGTGCGCAGGGGCGACGCACCCCTTCCGATCGAGCCGCCGAGCTCCCGCGATGTCCGCCGGACCCAGATTAAAGGGAGAATGTATACATTCGTAGAGAATCGCGCGCGGCCCCCAGCTCGGCCTAACGATCCCTTCGGCGGCGCTCTCGAATATCACACGGAAGGCCTCGTGTTCAACGACGTCGAACCCCACCCCCCTGAATTCGTCGCGGCTTGTGAAAAACGAAGATCCGACGGGTGGCCGCCGCGCCGTCTCCTTCCTCGGATTACTTCATTATCGGGAGCCGCCCACCGGCGAACCCGCCGCCGGGAAAAAAATTCTAATCCCGCCGACGACGACGGGAATTTCAGCTCCTCTCTGTATTCGATTCTTCTCATCGGACACGCGAGTTCCCGCCGTCCTACGGGGTTGGTTTCCACGCTAAAAATACCTCGTCGGTGGTACCCACCCTTTCGGGCTCCAGACACCTAGGCGATTCTCTATTTTTAATTTCCCTCACCCTTTGCCTACTAATTCTCCTATACGCTGCTCAGCGGATTTTCAAATTATGCAGCTAATTTCGATTGCGCAACTGATTCGGAGTTAAGCTATTTATGGACGATTGTTAGGTACGTTTAATGAACTGTTAAGCGAGAAGGTTGGGGATTCTAGGCGAGAGCATTAATGCGAGGGCTTTTTCTATAATAGACCCCTAAGGGTAATACACTTTTTAATATGTAATTTTAATAAAAACAGAAATGGATATTTTTTAAGTGGAACGGCGCAAAAGTCAAACTAAAATCAAACTAAAATTGTATTCACTGTATACAATTTCAAGTATTAAATATTATAATTATTTTAGACTAAACAACGGAAGTACAGGAAGTACGCGCATGGTAAGCAGACGCCATGTTGAAACGAACCTACCGCAGCGTCATTACGTCGACGTTTCAATTGCAAGCCAATTAACCCCATACACGAAAGTACGTCATTAAAATCGGTCACTTAATGAATACAAAATTAGCCATCGGATTTTATGCATTAATCGCAAAAACAGTAGACGATCGGAGAAATCAAACTGCGGACGTTGGAAAATATCCACTTTTATTTAACTTCGCTCGCTATCAGCTCAAGAAAATTATTCTCTCGCATAAAGACCCGTTTAATCAGCATTAATTTAAGAATTTCAATGAAGACTCAGTCTCCCAGAGGCTAAGGGTTAATTTCGACTAAATTTCCCCTCGCAACAGCTCTTAAAACGAACACCGGCGCCGCTTTTATCTCTCTCTCTCTCTCTCTCTGTCTTTCTCTCGAACGCTTACCGCCGGCAATAATATTCAGCGCGGCGATTCCTGCTAATTTACCACCTCACTAACCCGTATTTCGGTATTCCGAAGACATGCTAATTCCCGTTTGCTTTAGTCACGGTCGAAATCACGGAGCGAGAGGCTCCCGCGTCAGCGAACGAGCGCGTGATTCTCGTTTAGATCAATAATAACTGCGGCGTGCGAGTCGCGGGGGTTTGCCGCGGCGAAGAGGGGGGATCCATATTGACAGAGGTAATACACCGTTTATTGGGTCAGTGGATCGTGATCGAGGGCCACCTAACGAGCATCCAGCTCGGCGTTTCGGCTCTTCGAAGACAAACGAACCGACTTCCCTCTCCTCTATCTGCGATCCGTTTCCACGGCTCTCCACCCCGAGTGTGTGTGTGTGTATGTGTGTGTCTCTGTCCTCCTCTGTCTCCACGGTACATCGGTTGCGGGCTTGTATTTGCGGGCGAAAGGGTTGCCGAACGGAAAGGGAGCTGGAAAATTACGTGTTGCGTGTAACGAACGTTAAAGCCGGTAACATTGTTCACGGGGGATTAAAGCTAAAACCGCGGGATCCCCTTTTCCAAGGGGCGAGGCCGATGCGGCCGCCTCTCCGTCTCTCCTCCTTCCAATGCGCTTCCTTCTCGAAACGGACGACCGCCACCGGGATGGATCGATTTCCAAGGGGGTGAATCTCCGCGTTCTCTTCTCCTCTTCTTCTTCTTCTTCCTCTTTCTTCTACCTCTCTTGCTGTCCCCCCGTGTTCGCGGGCTCCTCGCGAAATTTCCAGGACGAACGGAGAGCCGGCAGAGATTGACGTTGAAACGATGAATCAGCGTGCACGGAATTTAAATAATGGCCACCTCGGCGGAGAGTTGACGAGACAAGGAGCCGCGGAGGACGGGCCGAAAATGATGACCATGTGTGCCCGGATCACGACCTATGCCACCGAAACCCTGAGTCGCTGGAACTTCTGGCCCGGTGTACAAATTAATCCGGTGTCGTTCCCGGAGAAATTTCGCTGTCCGCCGGCAGCGCGATGTGCCATGTTCCTCGATCCCGCGGATACTCGTCGTCCTTACCGGCTCTCGGGCATTTTCGACGGTTTTCGAGATGTTTGTGGTAACGGTCTATAACAAGAAAAATATTTAAATACGTTGGATAATGTTAATAATATGGACCGGTTGTTTTAAAAGTTGCCTAAGTCACTTTTTAGACTTCGGTATCGCGTATATTTTTTACTTAATAATTACAATTATTTTATATGTCAAGGTTATGTCAAGGAATATTTTTATATATTTTTTTAAACGCAAGTCCTTAAATATCTCAATTTTAATAGAAATTGACTTAGGTGGCTTTCAAAATTATTCTACTATTATTACTATTATTATTATTATGTTACTATTGTTATTTTTGTAGAGAGATTAAAACAGCATCTGACGCGCTTATGCCAAACAAATGAAATGAAATTAAACGTCCACGGAGATCAAAGAGCCGCCGCAAAGATCCCACGATTCCTCCGCCGTGGAGCGCCGGCGAGAATGAAAGCGGATCGCCCTGGTTGGGCCCTTAATCCCCGATTCGTGCGAGTATCATTCGCATGCTGGAAATAGAAATGAAATAGGATTCCCGATAAAAGGGAAATTGGAACTTTTCCAAGCGGTAGGTGCCGCATTGGGCGTCGATCTTTCGTAAAGAAGCTAGGGCGGTCGTAAAAAGCGCTCGCCCTTTTGCCGGCCCTTTGTGTGCCCTCCACCTGGGAATCGCGCGAAAGTGTTGGACGTGATTCGTGTTAAAACTTGTTCCTCCACCCGGGACACAATTCTTCGATTTGTGACGCATGAGTTACAGCCCTTAGAAACGTTCTACAACATCCGTGACGTTACGCTATCTTTATTTCGGATTTAAACCCCTTTCTTTCGGGGATAGATTTTGTTAATATTTCACGACTGTATATTTCCGATATTTTCCCACTCGATATTTCACGTCGTAGATTAAATATAATTCTATGATAAACAACAATGCATGTTTCAAAAATGTAACAATGTTTCAATTCTAATTTTAATATTTAAGTTTTCAATTTTGAATAATATCGTTTTTAAATCGATACATGAAATTGGTTTTCTCGCAAAGGGCCACGAGCACATCGAAAATATTGCGCCGCGAATCGTCGATCGTGTCTCGCAGAGAATAATTTGAAATGTTGTTATTTACATTGGAGAGTGGTTCAATGGGTTTCGGGCTAATGAATCAAACTTTTGTCCCCGCGGCTAAACCGGACCATTGTTGAAACACTGGAAGGAAATTACACGGTCCCCGAAGTGCGCTAACCGCGCCGAGGGAGCGCCCGTTAATGCGACTGTATCTACACGGTGAAAAATCAATGGAACGTCGCCGTGCTTCACGAAGCATCCGAACTTCCACGAAGTCTCGCGTTCCAGCTAGTTTCGGGAAACTGGAATGTCGAAGTCGGCGGCACTCGTCTTTCGGCTCCAACCTGCGAACGAGAAATTAACCCGGGGGTGGAGCAGGGACAAGCGCGCGCGCGCGCTTTCCCGCGAAGATTTCCATTTGCCGGCAAATAATATGGTTCAATTTGCAGACTGCGCGCATTCTTCTCTCTGTCCCTTCCTGCTCGCGTAACCTCGTTTCGTCGAGGGGGGGACAGAGAGACAGCGGGCACGGAAAGAAGAAGGTGCGCGCAGAATCGTTGGTTAGAGAGGAACAGAGAGACTTTGCATCGGGGAATGTTCATTTGTCTTCGATTCCCGGAACGCACCTGGGAATAGAAGCTTACCGCTCGTTATAGGGCTTACCGATGCGGAGAGCCAGGCCACGCACGCAACCATCGCCGTTTCCGGTAACTTTCAGGAACAGAGAGGGCTAGGGGAGGAGGGCTTTGACGAGACTGCTAATCGAAACGCGACCAAAGGTGTGCACGCGCCTCGCTACGGCTTGCGAACCCCCGTTCCTGTCCGCGAATTTATCGCTTTACGCTTTGTTCGATGCGGCGGAACCGAATCCTCGCGATTTTACCTCGTCGCGTTGGCCATTTTCGTCTGTTTTGCGGACGACGAACGAGATAAGAAAATTCACTGGGTATCTAATATATGCCCGGAGAACATTCTTTGAGCATAATTATATAAATAATAATTTGTGGGAAATTTATTCTATCGATCTAGCCAAATATCTGAATAAATGCTCCGTAAACTATTGTCTGCATACTTTCTTCATTTTTATATTCTATTAACGCTTAATTTAGATATCAACGATTCATGTATTTAGTCAATAACATACTGGATCATCGAGAAAATTGTTGCATTTTTAAAAAATAATTTTCGAATGAATATTCGTCAAAATCACGAAGAAATGAATTTTCCCTCTAAACATTAAAGCATCGTCCTCCATTTTCTCGTAAAGAATCAAACGTCTTAAAATTCCCGCCGACTTGCATCCGTTATACGAGGTCGTAAAAACAGAATAGCATCCGGTAATTATTTCAGCAAATTTCAGAGATCGATCAGATGCGACGTTCCAATGGCGGCCGAGATGGGGACTCGCGAAAAGCGCGGGCGTTTCGGGGACAAAATAAGTTATTTCTTCGGAAGATCCCATTATCACGGTGGCGCAAATATTACTCGAAATAACACCGGAGAATATATTAATGCCGGGGCGCCGGTTGATTTTTTTCCCCCCCTGGCCGTCGGTTGACGTACGGGATAACGAGTTCTTTTTCTTTTTTTTTTTTGTCGAAACGAAATTTTCATCCGCGTGTCTTCTGCGCTGGCGGCTTCGTTGACGCAGGATTCAATCTTTCCGGAGCATTTTTCAAGCTGCCCCGGAATCTCGGTCGAATAATATTTTTCCCCGACGACGAGCACGAATTCTCCCGCTCCCCCCCTCTCTCGCTCTATCTCTTTCTCTCTTTTCATCGCTCACCAGCCTTCCCGCTATCGTGACGGGAAGCATTACCAAAAATTCGCGGAGCGAAAACATGCTCGGCTTCTTTTGAAAGAGTTACGCGACCGAAGAATGGAAACGGTTATCAAGCGAATCGGCCGTTCCCGACGTCGGAATGCCGAAGTTCGTCGCGCCGACGGTTCCCTTCGCGCGCGCGCGCACGCTATACTTCGTACGAAATTTATGAAGCGTGATGGGATTCGTGGGGGAGGAAAAAAAGACCGCTCGGTGGAGGCGGCGTCGCGGCGATAACCGATACGGGGGTGGAGAAAGGACCCACGAGGGCTCGAATCCGATCACCTATCGAATTTTCTGTTCTACGCGAAACGCCCGAGAAAGGAATTTGTCCAATCTAGGGAACACACGCTCGTTCCCTTAGTTGCACACGTTTTTATGCGCCTAGCGTCATAGTAGACGAAGTGGTAATCGTTTTTAGGCTGTTCGATTATCCTTTAGAATTTTATTGAAGACAATTTTTTGTATTTGGTAAACTACGTTATAAAATGCGATAAACTTTGCTTTATTTCTCGTGTAGAATAGTTTTTAAATTTCTTAAATCTCGAACACTTTTGAATCAACTTTATATATTTCAAATGAATAGCTCAGTAAAACACCAGATTTCAGTTATCGTAATTAGCATAATGAGCGACAGGATGTCGTTTAGTATTTCTTAATACTGTTGCCAGATAAAATATCACTGAAAATAAATTTTTTTCATTTTTCTAAATACACATGAAAATGTTTTAATATTTGAAATTCTTGCTTATATCCAAGCAGCTACCATTGGTTATATTATTATGGTTATATTATTATCTGCACAGATTTACAGTTACTCCAAACATTCTTGCATGTTTCTGCAACATAAATTAATTTGAAAGAAATAATCTGCAGCGAAAATTATCTCTTTAAAAGCCTCAGAACTTTGTAAATAAATTACCTATAAAAACACTTCATTACCACCTCAATAAAGATTCTAAGCATCCAAACTGAATCGTTCCAATGTCAGCATGCGAGTATTATAAAAATGCAGCGTTTGCAAAACAGAAATACTAAAATGCGGCGACGTGATCGAACCGTCTAAGAGAAAGCTCGACAGCAAGGAGGAGGAGGATGATACAGGAAATTTTCATTCTCGTCCCGATAACGCCGCGAAAACGAAAAGCTGGCAGAGCGTGACGCGATACAAGGATGCGAGTGGACCGCGGGCGAGACAGATAGAGGAGGCCGGGGAAGGAGGGTGTGTAGCCGGCAAAGGGGTTGCGTTCGTTCCGCGAAAGGCGTTCATCGAAGCGGGACCGCATTCGTTCCGTTTCGAATATCAAAAACAATTCGCCCCACGGCGCGGCCGCACGTGGCCAACCAGAAGGGTTGACGGTTCCACGTTGCCGGCGAGATAGGGTGAGTGGGATATTAGGCTGGATATCCAACAGGGAAGGGGGGAGGGATGACGGGGACCGACGTGGAACCGTCCCGAATGAGAGACGGCCGGCTACGCGATATTAAAGCACGTCCGGAATGTTGCTCCTCGTGTCGTTAAACACTCGTACACAGTATCTCTCGTCTTGTACCCCGGGCTTCGCCTTTCAACCCCCGTCCCAAGCGAGCCCCCGCGGCCTTCATCCCCGCGCGTTATTGCGCTGTTCCGCGGAGGGGAGACGATATTATACGGCTCGAATTGCCGGTATCCTTGCGAAGCTGCTCGCAATAATGCGTCCGTCCTAATGGCCGGCCGATAACGCCGAATCCGATCCGTTTCTCGATCTTAATCGGGACATATCGATTCGACGAGCCGTCCCCGGGCAACAAGTTCCCTCGTTCACGGAAACTTTGCCCGTAATCGTGGCCCCGGCCGTTTCCCCCGATCCGACGGATAACAAACAAATTTCCTCCGCAGGCATTTCTTTCGGACTCGAGAGAGATCCACATCCGAACCAGGAATAGGCGACACTTCCGCCGATCGTAAAACCGTCGCGTCGCGTCTTCGACAGTCGAATTCCATTAGCGGCCGAATGATTTACGACGCTCATCGGCGCCCCGATATTAAAGCGCGTCCGGAATGTTGATGCCCGCGTCATTAAACGCTCCTCCGACGTAATCTCCGTCATTTGCCACCCTCGCGGTTTCCGCGCCTCCGAACGATTCCTCCGCCTTCCACGCGGGAATGGCGCCGGCGAATGGTATTCCGCCCGAATTCGAGGTCGCTTCCGGTGGCATTCGTTCTGCCGCTGCGGGATCGTGGAAACTCCGGGAAAATCGAACGGTTCCTCGCGCGGCATTAGCGCGAACCTATCGGCAGCAATTTCCTCGCGCTTTCCGAAAGTGCGAAACAATTAAAAGGATCGCGTAAAATAATCGATTTAAAAGATTTTCATTAGTCTGTCGTTTTTTATTTGCTAGCTTCTGCCGTTGATTAAAGATTGTTGAAGGTTAACACCCTATTAACGGACAATTTTACAACATCGAATTAACCCTTTACACTCGAAGCCATGTTAACTCTAAATGTGAAATAATTTTTCCTGGCTCATAGTATTTCTATTCTATGCAATAAAGTGCACTTTTATGCGCATGAAATTGATTCTTGCGACTTCTAACAACAGTTTCACTACTCAACAATTTTTTAAATCTAAACTTTATTGTTATAAAAATGATTTTCGAACATAATAGAATAATTTTAGCGGTATCACAGAGTGATCATTCGAATGCAAAGGGTTAAACATCCATTCAAGTTATATTGAAATAAAAATTGAACTATATCTCATATCTGTTTTAACTCTTCCAGTGCTGAACAATGATACATCTTTTTTAGCTACCCTTTGAAAATCTCGTTCTCTCAATATTTTAATAAATAACCGTAGCAATTCGTATTCTTTTTAAATTACAAGGTTTTAAAAAAATCCGCAAATGCTTTCCAAAAATTCACCGAACCACATCAGGCAAGTTCGACACATTTCGCTAAAAGTCAGCTCTTTCGGTCGCCGCTAAGAGGGTTAAACGATAAAAATCTGCAAATTTCCACACGCCCTGCAAATTGTCGCGGCATCGTTCGGCTCCGCGCGGAGCCCTCGATTCCAGCCCCGGGAATGGGACAAAGTTTTTTAAGCAGCTCCCGGAGCCGCGTCGAAAACCAGCCAGTGATTTGGATTGGAGCGCGACCGAATCCGAAAGGGCTGTAACCTCTCGCAGTGGCGCGCCCTTGCACGGGATTCCATTAGGCGGATCAAATATTTATGAACCGCTTCGCGTCGGCGGCGGCGGCAACAGCGACAATAAAACGCGCGTGTTGTTTTATCGGCGGAGGAAAGAAAGGAGAGAGAGGGAGAGAGAGAGAGAGAGGGAGCGTGTACACGGATTTCACGCGTCCGCTGGCTGCCGTTCGGCTTCCTCGGAGATAAAAAGGCCACACGATGGAACGGGGACCACCCGGCAAATAAACAAGCTCAACGCCGAAGACCTTTCCGTCTCGAGGATGAAAAGTGTTTCCACCGAGACGCGAGTCGCTCCGCGTTGTCCCCTCGTCCTGCGATCTCCGCTTCCCCACCCCCTGCTAATCCTTCGGCCGGCCTCTCCTTCGAATCCGACGGCTGGGAGAGGACAGGGCACGAGTCCCCTCGCGTCGCATCCAATTCCGATATTATCCATAATAAATAAGCCTTGGGAGAGCGTCTCCCATCGATCCGTAGAATTGTTGCGAGGAATCGTCATTCCTCAAGACTCCGCGAGAGATTTTCCCCCGCGACAGCCGAAAGTCACGGGCAAACAATTTTCCTCTGTAAATTACTCGTCGCGGAGCGAACGCGGCCGCGAGGAGGGGCTCGGCCGGGAGGGAGAGGGCCGAAAGGGAACGAGGCACCGATCGAACAATGGGTACAACGGCGGCGCGTTTTCCACGGGATGAAAGGAACGATCGATGTCGAACGGTGATTGGAAAACAATAAAGAAGAGGTGGAATGGAAAAATAACCGGGAAATATTTACTCGATAAATAGCCGGCCAGTCGAAGCGAAACAACAGGGGCCCCGCTGACTCTCGACCGGTCCCGCCGTCGATCGGCTACCGTATCCGAGGATCGTTGATTTGAAAGCCGACTGTCTGCGACAGCAGCAGCAGCTCGTCCCCGCGAGCTACGGGCTGGCGACGGAAGCGGGACAGAGATTTTCTCCGTAGCGTCGCGCGACTTGGGAATCGATGCGAGAACCTGGGAAGCAATCGGAGTTACTTTTGTCTAGGACAGAGCCGGGGATGGGAACGAGCCTCGAAAGTGCTTTCTGTATTGTTCGCTCGCAACTAGACTGCGAGAGCTTCGCGCAAATTCGCGTCGGCGTTCATTGTTTCTTGGGAAAAAATTAATGCAAATGTCGCTAGGCGAGTCCTCGAAGCGAATATAGAGTAATGGAGCAATTAATTGTGCTCGAACGTTTTTCCATCGACGATGGCTTTGGATAAATTAATTAGGGAATTGTTTTTGACGAGGCGAATTGTCGTAACGCAATATGTTGCTATTTCATCCGCGTAGAATATTGTTAATTGGTTAAAAAGGATACGTAACAAATTTTTTGCCAATACTATTTTTATCGGAAGTGACGAAAGGCAACTTTTAATAATATTTCATTTATTCCTGAGGCATCATTAAAATTGCTTTACCATGTTCCAAAATAATCTTTACAACAACAAAAGTTGTATTTAAAAAATTCTTAAGGTTATATCGTATTAGTTTAAATCATAAGAATCAATTACATAAGCATAAAATGTACTCTATTATACAAAATGGAAATACTATACAAGCCAGAGAAATTATTTTAGTTTTACAGTTACAATGATCATCGAGTGCAAAGGGTGAACACTATTTTTACGAAAAGAATTAAAAGATCCATTCTAATAATATTTATATAAAATTATTCCGACTGGTCAATAAGCAAATCATTTGAATTATTATAACTACCCCACTGCGAATATAGCAAAGAAACTCGCGCAGCTTCCATCTATCGCAGCGTCGATACAATCGTACCAAAAGGGTGTTGTGACGTCGCGGCGCTCCGGGTAAAATGGTGTACCGTGCTGACCGGATCGGAGAGCTGTTATGTCTACGGGGTACAATGGAATCGAGCGTCACGGGGCAGAGCACGGGCGGAGCATAGGGTAAAAAAGGAGGCACAGAGCGACGCATCACGGATTCGGCGGGGTTACGCCGGCTAGAATCGCCGGTCTAACGAGACGATTTTCAATGGGACAATTTTCGTGGTGCGCGGGGGTTACAAACGCACAACGGCAAACGTGCCGATCGTGACCCTATGGGACAGAGATCGGATGCCGGGCCGAGGTCCGGGGCACCCGGTAGCCGGTCGCTCGTTCCGCCTCGTAACGAATCGTTACGAGGCGGACACGTAAACTCTTGGCTGCGTGATGGCGTAACGCATGCAAATTCCTGAACAAATGCGTAATTAGCGTGTCCCGTCCGGGCGGAGACGTGTTCCGCCGACAGGAGAAGAGAAACCGGGGACAGAGATAGAGAGGGAGAGAGTGAGGCGGGCGAGAGCGGAGTTGTTAAACCAACGAGACGATTTTCGATCGACCGGATCCCCCGGAACGATCCCGTCGGTCCGTTTCCCCCCGTTCCTACGCGCCATTGTCGCGGACGTGCAGTTCATGCTAATGTCACCCCCGGCCAAATCGAATGTTTTACAAGGCTCATGCATGTTCATACGCGTTTTGACGGACGGGAATAAGTTACGCCCGCCCCTCGATATGCGCATATTTATTTCGACCGTCGACGTTTCCGCGTGCCGCGTACGATTTCGAGCACGAGAGCATCGAAGATACTGCGGATCCGTCCACTAGGAGACACTACAGGAGATTACGCCGCTCTCTCCTGCAACCCGTTGTTCTTTCGCCAACCCACTACACCGTCGAGGAAGTCACGAGACTAATGACGAAATTGCGAGTACTCGGTAAACGATACGAATAAATCGATCACGATGCCACCGCGAGTTATGGAAAATTAAACGGTGCTTCCGGAGCTCGACTCCCACGACGCGAGTGTTCGTGGTCCGATAGATCCTCGAGGGCTTCGAGTAGGTTTCAATTGCAGTTACCCAGATATTCACTTACGGAGTACGTATATAGAGGCGCTTTCCGTATTGCCTCTTCAAATTCATTCATTTATTTATTTATTCTTCTGCGGAAGTAACGCGTTATTATATTAATTGACTGTGGTAAATGCCCATTGTTAAGTGGGAAAGATATAGTTAAAATGTTTTATTATATCACGCACGAATGAGGCAGTTGATGATACAAAAAATTTATTAAGCTTATTAAGACTAGGAGATCAGGACAGTTGATCATTTTATTTATTATTCAATAAGAATTGTTCTATTCTATTGGCTTGTTATAAAAGTAATTTCAATCAATTTATAAGCTATTTATTTGGAAAGTCGAAATTATTTTTGCAACAACCCAATAGTTCAGTTGCAATGTTCGTAAACATTTATTCTTCACTTTAAATTGTAAGACATGTATCAATTGTATCTACTTGTTCATCACATCTCCTATTAAACTAGAAACTAACTCATAAGCGCATATCCAAGATGTGGTCCAACGATCGCGCATTTGCACAATTGTCTGCCATAACCGAGGACATAAGAACACAATTACACAAGACGCTCGAATCGCAGCATCGGTGAAACAAATCGCGGGCGATTTAATTGGGCGTCGAGTGAATTGGCCGTCGCAAATCTTCGGCCTCTTGTTCACCCCGTTGATCGATGGGATCCCCGATCCCGAAGTCACCGTCGCATTTTCCGCATGCGGCGCGGAATCCGTCCGTCCCGGTGACGGTTTCGCCACCGCGGCGTCGGCCGGGGGACTTATCCGAAGGGAACGGTGAACCATTAATAACCGGAATCAAGTGAAATTCAGGTCGTCCGCTGAATCACTCGCATGATAAACGAGGAGAAGCTTTTTGGGAAGTGGCGGCCGTTTTAAGCGGCGAGAGGATACGTCACGAGCGAAAAGCGGGGGCGGGGGAGGAGGAGGAGGAGGAGGATGAGGGTGGGAAGGGTAACATTAAAATATACGGTACACGGGGGGCCACGGAGGCGAACGGTTATTTATGCCCCGGAACGGGCCGCGCGCGCTTTTCGAATCCACGGACCCGCTTTCGCACACGGACAGCCCTTGGTCCGCAACCCCCGCGCGCGCCCCCGATCCGATACACGGCGAACATAATATCCGCACGGTCACCGGCGGCGCACGAGATCGCATTACACGATATCGATTCCACCAGGGGTCGGCCCACCAGAGACAGACGATCCTCTTCCCCTTTTCTCTCCGTGGACCACGCGGACCACCCCTCTCTCCGTCCCGCTACGCCGCCGCCGACGCCGCCGCCGCCCTCTTAGCCGACCAGGCTTCATTAACCGAGGCACGCTAATTAATCGAGACACGCTGCGCCGCGGAATCAAGATGCTACCAAACCGTACCGGGACCGAACGCCGTTTGTACTTGCGGACCCCGAAACTCTCCCCAGTGGAAACGAACCCGGACGAGAGGCGCCTTTGCGTCGCCGAACGATCTGATAGCCCGCCACGGGCTGCTACCTGCGCGATGCGCGGCCACGACCGCGGACGATAGCTCTCGCTCTCTGTTCGCCGATCGGGGCTTTGATTTCGGCGGGGCTGAGATCCCCCTTGGTCCCTAGTGCTCCCACACTTTTCTTTCTTCCTTTGCGTCGATCGATGCCGATTGGCTACTCTGCTGAACGGTGGCCTCCGCCCGTCAAGTGCCGGAGACGAGAATGCTCGAGTTTGCGATCCGCTTTGTTGCTTTTCGCGATATCTGCATTTTCATGGCGGAGAATGTACGTATTGTGCCAATGGAATTTGAACTGCGGAGCTGTAAGAAACCGGGCGAATTGTATTCATCATAACTGTTAGGAAGATTTAGGACATGATCTACTAATCTATTATAATCAAATTATAATATGAATTATAAAATATTAAAATATTAATTTTTAAATATTACAGTAGAGATTGGTGTTATAGACTTATAATGCAAAGTAGGCAGAGGGCTTTGAAAGCAACAATGTAGCCGAGTGTGCTTATTTTATTTTATTTAGCAATTATATCAAATTCGATAGACTGAGAATGAGTACATGAGAATTGTCTGTCTTATTTAAGAATACTCAGCGACCAACTAGTATTAAACGGTACAGCCGCGAAACAAATCGTGCTGCGATTGGTAAAGATCGTAAAAGATCCGAATCAGCTACTGGCGCAAGTAAAAGTAACGAGCGCCGACTCGAAAGATCAGTATCTCGCAGCTACCGTGCGCCGTATCTCCGATGGATACCCGGCTGGAATGGAGCGTACGGTGCAGCAAGGATCCTCTCGCTCGTCCCAAAACTTGCTTCGCTGCGCTGCATTCACAGTGTAGTCATAAACCGACGGTTGTAAAGCTCGCGACTATCGCGAGCTCCGCGAGTAATTGTCGCGCGCAGACGTTCGGCCGCGCTAAGTTCCCTTCGAAGATCCGCGGCGGTCCGCGCGAGCCAACTAATTACGGAGCACGGCGAGAGGCGTCCGTTTAAACGCTGTGTTTTACTTCCGAATTACGGGCGAGCTAGTTGCCCGAGCGGCGGGTGTACAAGCACCGTCGGGAAACGGGGGGATCGCGCGTTCAGACACACGGGACACGTGCGTCCCACCAAACAGTGAACGCGGCCGCGTACGGATCCCGCGGCTGCCGAGAGAGAGAGAGAGAGAGAGCCGCGTCGTTTCTCCGGCCTCGCAATTGCCACACGCGGCGCGTCCCTCCTGGATGCTCTCTCTAGCATGCAGTCTCGTCACGGGAGAACGAAGCCTCGCCTGTCCTAGATAAGACCGGGACACACGTCCGGGACTCGGCCGACTGTGGGACGCCGGGGATGGAGACCGCCGGATAACGCGGACTCGGTCAGTCTGCCGGCTGAAACCCGATACGAGTTTCGAAAGCAGAGACCAACCGATCCATAAACAATACCCGGCGATGCTATCGGCTGAGCCGTTGCTCTCCGCGGGGCCGTGAGGGAATCCGCCGATCGATCGATCGCCACGCGTATATCGCGCCGGAGTACCAGCCACCCTCTCCCTCTCTCTCTCTCTTTCTCTCTCCGATTAATTAGTATATAGTTTCCCGATTTCAGGCCGTGCTCGCATGCTCGTAAACCGATCGCCTCGACGCCGCGTAATTTTCTTTATGGCCTCGACGGAATGCTCGGCCGTGGTCTAAGACGAGCAAAGTTGATTAGGCTTTAGCGGGCCCCGAGACCGTCCGTCGGAACGCCCCAGAGACTATTAACCCACCAGCGTGGACATTTCAAGGGACTTCACCGCTGCTCGGATTCAGTCCGCTGGTTCCTCTGAATGAATTTTTTGATACGGTTGTGATGAATCTTTCGTGCTGGATACGATGGAGCTCGTGGGAATTTCTTTGAATTGTCACAGATTTAGAGAATGATCGATGCGATCGAGTTGACTGTTAACCCTTGAAATAAGCAGATTGATGAGAGATCAATTTAATAGAATCTTTAATTAGTGATTTTATGCATTAATAATGCATTTGTCATACCGATCAAAATATCTCAATGTTTGTTCTATTATTCGCATCCGTAAATTAAATAAAAATTAAAAATATAATATTCATTATATATCCTATTATGATAATATATTTTATTTAATTACTCGGATGACGATACAGCAGTACCTTCTACCCGGCAAAAGCCCTTAAGAGCTAAAGCTATAGACAATTGTCATAGAAAATAATTGAACGACCATCTTTTTATATACTCGGTAAGTTTAGTGTTAAAAGAACGCACGAACTAAAGACTTTGCACCGTATAGAATGAAAATAGCCTGTAGGAACTGTGACCATATGATCTGTGCAATTACTTCTGAAACACCTATGGCGACACGCGGAGCTTGTAAATGAGACAGTGTCGCGAACGATATCGATTTAGAGTTCGCTTTCCGAGCTGGTTACAGAGAGCCTGAATAAAAGCTCCGTGAATCCGAAGCGTCGGCGGTCAAGCAATAGGAGCGCCATAACTTTCGCGAGATCGGCAGACTATCGGCGTTTTATTTTCCCGGGAACACCTCGTTATCAGGTACGGAAGCGAGAGAGTAACGAAGTTAATCGTCAATATTGGGAACGAGCGCACCGTGACTCATTTTCCCAAGGAGCCGGTGGACGGGATGAGATCATCGGGGGGGAGATCTCGCCACCCTTCGTACCCCATCCCCGTAGCCAGGTCGCGTATACCAGCCCAACCCCCCTCCGTCCCTCCGGCTCACGATACACAATTCCATCCGGAATTTACGGCCGTTATTGCTCTCGTGGAGCCACGCGTTCAACTATCCTCCAGGATTCCATTAATTGGATCTGGAGTCGGGTTACGGGTTTCTGTTCCCGTTGATGCTGAATCAGAGCAGTCGTAAGTACCGCGCTCTGCAGGTTTGTTGAAACGTATGCTTTCCCGCGCGGCGAATATCGTGCTACCAAACCCCCCCAACCCCAACCTCCACCTCTTCCACCTCCTCCTCCTGAGCGTTCGCCGATATCTGCGAAACTTGCTCCGTGCGGTGTGGCTCGAACAACAAGGACCGGCACAGGATGCGTCCGCCTTTGTCCGCGAGGTTTCACGACACGTTCTCCTAGCGCGAGCTCATAATTATTTCCGAGCGGTGTTTTACGGTTCAGCGCGGCTTTGTAAACGAACGCTCCTACTCCGGTGACCACTTGCGCCTTTTTTCCGATCGATTTGCTGGCACGCGGACACGCTATCCCGCCGATTTCGGCTTTTGTTCTCCGGCTTTGCGAAGCGATTACTATCGCGTTACGCCTGACTCGCGCAGGTCCACTTTGTATAAAAATATAAATATTCTTGCTTGACTGTGTTAGGGGTTGATTAAGAATCTATCAAAATTGAATAAAAATATAATTTACTGAATTATTGGACTCTTGAAACTTGTCTACGGTGTTGAGGGTGTCGATAGGAATTATTCTTAATTTGTTATTAATTAAAATATTATAATTAAATTATATAATTATATATTATAATTATATAAATATTTCAGCACTAAATTTCTCGTATGTCTACACATTACTTTAATTTTTTTTTAATTGATGGAAGAAGGAAAGAAATAATAAAGAAAAGACGTACTCACTGAAATTGTTTCATGGTAACTTTTTCTCAGCAGGTTTCTTTACGTACTCGGTGTACTTTTTCATTTCTTTCAGAAGTCTTTTTAAGAGGATAACTCTTGACACTTGTTTACAGTCTCGAGGATCTTGACAAAAAGAGCGAGACCCACATGCGTCGCACGAATGTTCTAACCGCGAAGAGACATTTAAATCATAATATTTATGAATGTAGTAAATGGAAAAATGTCGCGTTTATGATGCAACATACAATTTAATGGACTATTCAAACTTCACTTTAAACTATCTAAACTACTGAAACAATATAATTAAAATGTTAAGTGCATAGAAAAGTGTGTTGAATAAATTAACAAATAGAATTATACCTCAACCTAAACGTACTCTGTTATGTCAACGAGGTCCATCTTCCTAGTGTTAAAAGACGGAGCATACTAGTCGCCGTTATCGCTCCGTAGTCCCGGCGGCAACCGCCTCGAAATTTCGCCCGTCTTTTGTGCAAGTCCGCCGCGTAGCTCCACATCGAAAGGGTAGTTTCTCGTCTCGCCGACGGTAGACTTTCCGTGCGGGGCTGACACATTTGTTGCTCGTTTCCCAGGTTTCTCACTCCCACGCTCAATCTTCGATCGCGGGTGCCTTCTTGTCTCTCGCGTCCACCGTCTGGAATTCTCCGACTCCAGATACGAGACAGGAAGGAAGGGAGGAAGGTAGG
This sequence comes from Augochlora pura, assembly GCF_028453695.1. Classification (NCBI taxonomy): domain Eukaryota; kingdom Metazoa; phylum Arthropoda; class Insecta; order Hymenoptera; family Halictidae; genus Augochlora; species Augochlora pura. Next base: position 4,965,255 of record NC_135775.1, on the reverse strand, counting down.
TAGGTAGGAAGAGAGAAAGAGGTTACCTCGTCCTTCGTCCTGGCCGACGGCTAGCCGCAGACTCGCGGTTTTATCGAACATAGGACGTCGGCTCCCTGTGGAGTTGCGTCGGTTTCCGGGCAAAAGGAGCACAGGAATTTCGCCGGGCAAGAAAAGGTCCGTGACCTTTTCCAGCGGAGGCGTCCCCGACGCTGTCGATATTCGCCGGCCTTGAAAAAGAATCGTTTAGGTTCGAACAAGCCGGCGTCGGTGTCGGCCGCCCTTATCGCTCGTCGCGAATGAAATCACCGTCGGTGGTAAAGGGGCCATGCATCATCGCCGGTTGCCTTTATTTGCCGAATTCCTCTCGGCGCGCGGGGGACGGGAAAAAGCGGCGCGAGTTAGACGGAAGGATCCGCCGGAAAGGAATTCTCTGCGGCCGGGACGCTAAGCTCTCGGCTGAATCCATTAGCTGACGCCATTAATATCCCGGTAATGATGAGCGATGAGCCGGCGCGAGATGGAGCGGCGTCGCGGGGAGCAAGACAAGTCGCGGTCCCTAAGTGCAGAGAGGGGGAGAATGGGGGGGGGGGGGAAGGGGCCGGGGATTCCCTCACGGGGGACCATGAGCTCCCCGAGTCCGCGATCCTATCGAGCCGCCGCGCGGACCTTTGATAAATGCTGCTTCGCTTGGCCCGTCGCCAAACACCACGCACCACGGTATTCCGCCGGAGCTCCTCTATTCTGCTCGCGCGACTTATCGATGTAATCAAATCGCCCTTCCGCGGCTTAACAATCGACTCGCGGAACTTTGCGGCCGAATTTATCTGCGGAATTACCGCCGCGATCATCTATCGGCTCGTACGAAGTCTTTGTTCCTGATTCGAAAACTTTTAACCCTTTGGTGCCAAATGTTGCCGACATACATACGTTGATTCATTAGAGAAATTCCATTGATACTTTATCTCGCATAAAATTAGAATATTAAAAAAAAGGTTCGGATGGTTCAGGTTTTACTTGACCTTATTGACCTTTGTAGCGATTAGACTAGTCTTCTCTTAATAATTTTATCCAATTGATTTATTTCATCATCGTATTACATCACGCATATTGAAGGTTATGAAGGTGTGCAAGTTGCACGGACCACCCAGCATAATTCGCGACATGGCTTTTTGCTCAGACCGGTCACTCGTCGCATTGTGCACCAGTGCTGCGATCATCGTCGCCCCTCCGACACGCGGACCAGTTCCGCAATCTCTTTTTGCGCGCCGAACGCAGCCAGAGTAATTCCTGGAGCTAGACGCGATAACGAGATCGAGATGAGAATGCATCGCGGAGGGATCGCCGCGTCTCCCGATCGGCGTGTCTCGCTGGCGCGGTGCCAGCCGACAGAATACCCATCGACCGACTATAATGCTCGCGGGCGTGCTTATCGATACGCATTAAATCGGCGGCCCCGAAGCGCGTCGTCGCCGCCGCAGCCCCCGGTCCACGCGGGGTTTCGCACCTCCAGGTAAATGAGTCTCGCGTTCACAATGCATCGCCGATCGATCTCGCGACAATGGCCACCGGCGTAGACGGCGACGTAGACGACGACGGAGGAAGTTTCACCGACCCGCAGAGAGATCTTTCGCAGCGAAATCACTTTCCCTTTTCGCAGGCGCGACACGTAACCTCGCCCCGCGTTCTCTCCCTCCACTGTACGGTCCTCCGAGCTCTTTTTCAGAAGAGGACGCGCGACGAGCGTCCCCCGTGAGCTTATGCTCGTCCGCGCGAGTCCTCGCGACGAATCCGAGCCGACGGAACGGGAATGGCTGCGCCGAGGTCTCGACGTGAATTTTCGAGGAAGTTCTATTCTTGTCTGATCCGCGAGCATCCCTTGATCCTTCTCGAGATGACGCGTGGAACTTTGATAAACGGAGATTCCGGCCTTGATCGCCGTTAAATCACCGTCCATGGATCTCGTATTTATTCGCCGCGGACGTAATTCTCGGGTCGTACGTCTGCTTTAAAAGCCGCCATTTCGGTTTAATTGTGTTCTTGTTACCGGTACGTATAAATTTTGGATAATAGCATCAATTCGCGCGCATTGCAATCGAGTTTTAGATAAATTTCCGCCTTAACTGGATGTCAACTTCGGTCCAATTTGGGTCGCAAAATATTAATGCGACGTTTACCTGAACGACACTCGGGGCTTGACAAAATTAACGTTGCTGATTTAATTTTCCAACGGGAACGTTGTTGCTGCGATATTATAATAGCAGTCATTGTTATTACACCGTTATTGCGTCAGATTACGTAGGATTATTAAAGGACCTCTCTCTCTCTCCCTCTCTCGTTTGGTACAGTTTATTGTAACCGTGTGCCGCTTTGCAATCTAGTCCGGGACAAATATCTTTGAAGCGGGTCGCGCGCGCTGTTTTACGCGTGGAAAAGCTGTTTCGAAACTTGATACAAGATATGTTAATAATAACAGGTTGTTGGGGCATCTATTAATCTTGGCTGCGCCGCTCGATGTCGATGCGCCGATTGCCGACTACCGTTCAGTCATTCGTATTCGTTCAACGAGCACTCGCATCCGCTCTCCGAACACCGCGATAAACGATGTAATTGACTCGAGTGCGGATTTTCCAGTGCAGTATTTTATAACCAGCCGGACTCTCGAGCGGGCCCATTATTTTCAACTGTTTCGCGGAGCTGCGAGTAAACTAAGGATCTAATCAAATATTCATTTGTTTTTTAGCATTCCGCTCCGCGTTTACATAATTGCGTAAAATCCACCGTTTAGCGATTTGCATAGCGGCCGCGGACCCGTATGCAGATTCCCGTTTTCCCCGGACTAATTATTACTATTATTACGTCGCTCTTATCATACACTTCCTAAACTTGCGCAATTCGGGGAGAAAGACTCTGACGAAAATGTTGGCGCGATTCGAGTGAAATATTGTTCCGCGACCTGGATTTATAAATCAAACAGCAACTTTCTACTTTAACCAGTCAGCTGTTAATATTACCTTTTCGTCGTAACGAGTATAATCGTTAAATACAGTGAACTGGTTGAAAAGGGTATATCCTTTGATGTTCCCAATTTAATTAGATATTTTATGAAGGTGTTATATTACGTGGAATAAAAGGAAAAGCAAAGATATAATAACATTAATTTACACAGTTTTAAAAGGGATTGCAACAGTTGTCTGGATAACAAATATTCTGTTAATAATCGGCCAACAATTTCAGCGTAGAAAGATCCTTATAAATTGTTGCAAAAAATTTGAAGAGGTCAGCATCAATGTCTTGTTGCTTTTATAAACTGGTATAAAACAGCTTCCTCTTAGCGCTCCATAAACCTAGCGTTGAAACATGCGATTTGTTTCGTAAAAATTCCCGTTGAACCTATCCTGCTACCAGGAAAGGATCAACGATCCGCTAAAAAGAATGCTGCATCAGGAACCAGTCTGACGAACGTCTTCTCTCTTTTTTTTCCAGATGATCGATGCGTCCTACCACACGAATCCATCGCTGCAGAGCACCGCCCTGATCATCACATGCGCGGTGGTGCTGCTACTGATGGCGGCGATCGTCTCCGTCGTTTTCTGGAAGTGAGTACACACACCTCTGATTCCGAACACCGGGCCGATAGTAACGGTGGACCCGTCGTTCCGCCTCGCGCGCGCGGGACAGCCGAGCAGACGGAAAGAACATCGTCGCGCGTAGGAACCATTCGGGGTCGTCGAGGAGGAGGCACGAAGCGTCACCCCTACGGCAATAAATACCGGGTTTCATTCCGACTGGGCGTCGTAAGGTGTTCGAGGGGGCTCAGGGTCGCTCCGGTTGTAACCATATTTCAGGCGTTCGAGTGGTCGGTCCACGTGGAAGGCCTGTCGTACCAAAGGGGGTGGGTGGCAGGGGGGCGGGGGCAGAGACACGAGGCGGACGATCGAACAGGGCTGAATATGTCCGCGCGGCGCGGTTCTCGCCCGTTACAGCGGCCGCTAAATTAGCCGAAAATTGGCGATCCCGCGTTGGCCCCCCGCGGGCTACCGACACCGTTTGCTTAGCAAGATTACAGTCCTTTCTACGGCAATCTCCTCGACGTTGAAACCTGTATGAACTATTCAACGGGAGTATGGAGCGGCGAGGTTGGAAGAATCGTCGCAGACAGGAAGCGAGTGTCATTGTCATTCCGGGCAGCGCTAAATTAGCCGTGAATAGGCCAATGCGGAAGTTAGTGCCCCGTCTGGCATCGGCCGCCCTCTAGACACGGGTCTCGCTCGCTCGCTCGCTCGCTATAATCTATTGTGCCACCGTGGAATCCTCCCAAGTGTGCCCCGACAATATATATATGTATAGTATACATATATACGTAAGCCGGGACACGCAGGCCCTATAAATTCTCGCGGGGTCCTAATGAACTTTATTTCTCTCGGCGCCCCGAAGCCGCGCGGAGCGGTTTTTCAACGCGGACGTTGTTGCAGAAGCTGAACACCTTGCAGTTTCCACTAGCTTCACCATTAATCCTTCACGAATGTTAGTCGATAACTCTGTTTTTGATGTTACTGCGGTTGAATTACACTCTTTTCTTAGCGGATGATTTTTCGTCACCTTGCGATAGTTTTTCCTTTCTTCTTCCGTTTTCTCTCGCTGCATTTATGCGATTGCTGTATAAAATCTCTTTGGTTGGTATTACTTCTTCCGCAGAATTTTCTACGTATACGCGTTATTTATTAATTTGAAATCGAAGTGAGATGTAATTTGCCTATTATCAATACTTTAAATCACGACAGAAGAAGAATTACAGAATTGAGACAAAAAAGAAAGAAAATAGCGCACGAACCAAAGGAGCATCTTAAATTAACACATGGTGCAAGAACGCAGAACATTTCCCGACAGATGTTACTATTAGCGAGGTTCTGACAGGCCGACTGATTAATAATTCCGTTGCTCCGAGTGGACCACAAAATTAGATTACACGGTCGACCGTCGTTTCGTCTTAAACGATTACTCTCGCCGTCGCTCACGCGATTGAAAAGCTTCGACGAAATCTTTAGCCGAGCCTTCGAGAAATTATTAGGACGCGTATCCGAGCCGATGAATGGCCTAAGAAACGCGTCCCGAGGAAACAAGGAGGCGTCGAGACGTCGTTACGCGCCGACTGGCAAGAACAGCGCCGCGCTGATAATCTCCGACACGGTGGCTGGGTCTCTCTCTCTCCCGCTTTTGTGGCCGCGCGCAAGCAGAGCCAGATCCGCGCGAGATCGAGCCCCGTACAGGGAAGAAATATGCATCCAGCGAGAGAGAGGTGAGCGCGCGCGGCCTCGAAGATTTACAGGGTCCCGGCTCTCGCCCCATTCGGACATTGTCTCCGTCTGGTTTACGCGCTGCGACGCCGTAAAAAATGAGATACAATGGCGGAAAGGAGGGTTTCTGGAGCCGCGGCCTCTGCCTCCCGCGTCAAACAGGAAACGGACTTGCCCGTTCGACGAATAATTCACGCGGGGGACCGCCTTTCGCGAGAGACGCCCGAGAAATCTTAACGTCGCCTCAAAAGGCGGCCTGCGGTTTTTCCTCCTTAGCGCCCCGCGTCTTTGCGGTCCCGATAACGCCGCGAAATATAAATCCCGCGCTGCTCAGAAATATTTGCGGGTCCCGCGAACGCGCGTACCATTTCTCAGCGACGGAATTGCTCGGCCATGCACCTACCCCCCGACCCTTTGACTTTTCGGGGAACTGACTCAGCAAATCGGTAAATCATATTCTAACTAGATACTGCATCGAGTCTATAAATTGCGGTGCCTTCCAGCCAATGGAGAACGGAAGAGAGAGAGAGAGAGAGAGAGCCCGCGTATCCAAGCGTCTCGCGTTTTCCCGAGTCAAAGGACGTTACAGAAGAAATACTATACGGTTCTTCGATTATTCGCCGGCAATATTTGTTTCCGGGGGCCGGCTCTGGCTCAGACAACCGCGAGTAATCCGGCGCGGCGTTGGCAAAAGGTTGCGACGCCGATGCCGATGATGCCGCACGATCGATGAACCCTCGCCCCGTAACGGAGAGGGATCGGCAGCGGGCCAAGACGATTTTGGATCGCACAGAGGGCCGCATTCAAAATCAACGAGCCAGCCTTGCGGTATCTTTAGCCGGGGAAGCACTCGAGAGTCTTCGCGGGTCCGCGACAATGTCCGGCCTGTCCCGCCCGTGGCCCTCTTTTCGCCTGGTTATCGTAATGGCCGGTCATTATCGCTCGTCCTCGGTAACATCTCAAGCGTGTGGCTCTTGTACCGACGCCTCGCGAGACTCTTTCCTCTTCTCGCCGCCTCTCCACCCGGCTTCGCTCGTCCGCGAGAGCAACATCGCTCGCGGAACATTCCTGCACGTGAAACGCCACAACCTGCCCGCGCCGCCTCCCATCGACCAGCTCTCTCTCTCCCTCTCTCTCTCGGTCGCACGATCGACGAATAATTTGTTTGGACGGGAACCGTGGTCCGAGGCTGTTTGTACAACAGCGTCTCTCTGTAGCTCGCCGGTTTTTTCAGTTTATCGTAATAGCCCATTATCGTGGCCCACGGGCGTGCGAGCGGCTCTCTCTCTCTCTCTCTTTCTCTCCCTTTCTCTCACCCTCTTTCTCTCTCTCTCTCTCTCGAGCGCTCGCGACGACCCGCTCCGAGTTCCCGGACTTTGTGGGTGGCATCTCATTCCTTCGGCTGTTCCACGGCTCGTTCGCCGAGGCGGTAAACGCCGCGTCCTGTCGTCCTGCTCCCCGGGACCGTCTTGAACCTCTCTTGACGCGAGAGAACAACCGTGTCTTTCGCTGTAACGGGCGTCTGCGGCCGCATCAACGCTAATGGGTTTCTCGTATCCGCGCGGTTAATAATGTGCTCGAGAGCAATCATCTTTGCCGGCGACAAATAAGTCCGCCTGAGATCTTTACAACGCCTCGGACGCGTCCCCTCGTTCCTTCAAGCTCCGCGCTTCGCTGCAGATCGTTCTCTCGAAAAATCAAGGCGAGTAGTCTAGATTAGTCTGCTGGGTGGTTGCCTGATCGAAAATCTTCCAATGAGGTGTAAAGTAAATGGGTAGCTGCTATGGAACAACGTTCAATCTTGACAGCTTCTTCAAATATACGTATATTTGAATATATATCGTATACTGTACTAAGTGTCTTGTTAAATAAAGTCTTTACATTAATTTAATCATCGTTATTCCAAGATTGCTTTTTATTATATTCACTTCAATATTGCTACGTAAAAATCAGCTGTAAGAAAGAATGTTCATTGGAACAAGGTTGTTTCTAATAAGAACATACTGTTCCATATTTTGTACTTCAATTTTCTTACCATTCCGATTTACATATTCATACTTTACTAATTCTTAAAATTAAATAAATATTTCAAAGTGCATTACGTTATCTGAAAACATCAATTTATTAAATAAGAGTATCGAACGGTATCGCAGGTTGCAATAAAATCGACGATTTCGTAGTCTCGAAGAGCGTTCCATAATAGGTACTTTCGCCTCGCGCAGAATCTCGAGAAGTCTTTCAGTCGTAGGGCTCGATTACCTTCCAGCGCGGTAACAGTTTTTCTAGCGGCGAAAGCGGTCGGTCAGCGCGTTTCCCGATCGAGATCCCCTCTGCGCCTTTAATCACGATCTTGGACACCCCGTACCCGCGTATACGGGCACGTACACGCGAGCGGAACGCGGCGCTGGTTCGCGTCCCGAGCAAACGCGGAGAACCAACACGGCCGCCGCGTAGTTTGTATGCTAATCACAGCCGTGTTCTCCCATCTCCGCGTCCTCTCGTCCTCGTTCCATCCGCGCGATACACGCTCCTCTTCTCCCTTCTCTCTCCTCCCTTCTCTCCCCCCGGTCTCTCCCTCTTTCGCTGCGCATCAAGCCGGGTTCCCTCTTTGCCGGTCCTCTTTCTCCTCGGCACGATGCGATTTCCTGCCCGACGCCGCGCCGTCCTCGTCCTCGTCCCCGTCCTCGTCGACGTCGTCGTCGTCACAGTTCCAGCCAATTCGCGATAATTCGATGCCGTTGCTTGAAACGGCCACGCGAACGGGACGCGCGATACCTCCGTTCCCTTCCTCTTCGTCGCCGCCCGGCCTCGATCATTGCAATCGAGAGCTCTGCGACAAATTGTAAGTGGACGTAATGCTCCGACGCCCTCAGCTTCTTTGGCGCTTGCAGCACCATACCGTGGACAATTGTACGGCGCGTCTCGTGCCGTCAGACCCCTACTTGCTTTTAATGTAGAGGGTGTTTTAATGGGTAGACGAGCTCGCAATTAGATCTGTTCGGGATATTGAGACGTGCGGTTGACTTCTGTCAGATCGGTTTGTGTTCATTCGTACATATGTATGGTTCTCATGAGCGACTCAAATCCTAAACGAAGTTAATTTTTATTATACCACTGCACAATAATGGAATTAGATTTCTGTCGTTCGAATCTCCTTTGCTTCGTTTCAAGATATAAATTTATAGTATAGTAACGAGTTTTGCACGATATCAGCTATAATATTATCAAGCTAAAAATGTCTGTTAATATTTCAAAAGAAGAGGTAATTTTTTGTAAAAAAAATGTGTGCGATAGAAGCATGAAACGTAACATAACAATCACCGTTCGTATATAATTAAAAGCCGCAAGAAACTGCACTTAAAAGTTACGTGACATGTTAACAACAGTCTAAGCTTTAAAGTAAAAAAGTGAGCTACAAAAGAAGCTTTAAAGTCCAACATTTTTAACTATTTTTAACATTCTTCTTGCGTGAGATAAAAATACTTTTGACACGCATAAGCAGTTTAACTAGAAGAAATAATGCGTAGAAGTGTAACAAGAACTTGTACTTTGATTTTGAACAATTGGTTTTAATATCAATATTATATTTCCACCTTTATAACATTGTATCTAATTATTACGAGATTCTTAACATCTTTCGATTTCGAACATATTACTATTCGAAACAATAACCTACTCGCATGCGGAAAGCAATTTTATTCAAACGTAAAACTTGGAAAATTGTTTCCCATACCAGCGCGACAATGGAGCGCCTTACATTTCGCTGGAAAACGGTACATTTCAAACGGTGGCTACCGAGTTTTCCGGGTCGATTTCATTCGAAAAATCCAGACTGAATTGAATCGTTCATCTCGTTTGATCAAAATCACTCCGGGGGTAGAGCAGAAAGCCAACGAGGGGGGGGAGGGGGGCCGCCGGAGGAAAATCGGTAATACGATTTCAAGGATGGCGTTTGAAGCACATCGGCGCGCGTCTCTCTTGAAAAGGGAAGTTCTAAAACAGGAAAGAAACGAGCGGGAGGCCCGGTTGCAGACGAAAGGAGCCGCGCCGGTAGGGGCGGAGCAGAGCAAAGATCCCGCAGCCCTTATTTAACCGTCGACGCCCGACGCTACAGGCGAGAGATGCCAGTTCGCCTAATCTAACCTATATTTTTCTCCGTTTCGCCTCGCTATCGTTCCCTCATTCACGATTGCTATTCGGACGCGTTTCGATGCCGCGTCTAGACGCGAAGCCGACCCTCGCGTTGCTTCCATTTCCGCGGCGCGGCGGCGCTCTGAATGCCGTTGAAAAAAGAGAGAGATAGAGAGAGAAAGAGAGAGAGAGAGGGAGAGAGGAAGTCACGGACAACGTGTCTGGGAACGAGCGGTTGAAAACACCGGCGGGCTCAATATCGGCGAACATTAAAGCTGATCCGATACTTTGCGCGGCCCAAATTGAATCCGCCGCCGATAGAGTGTCGGCTGTCCCCCCGCGCGCCCCTCTCTTTCCTCGTCGCTTCCTCTCTGTGTCAGGAGCGCGTCTCGCTCGAGGGCCGATCGATCAGCCACTCGAATCTCGACCGCGTTCGACGGGATCCGGAGAAAGCTCCCGGGAAACCAGAAATTCATTTCCTCGTTCTTTTACGTCGGTTTAATTCGCCGCGGATCGTGCCGGCCGATCCGTGCCGCGATCACGGCGATATCAATCTTCCTTTTCACGGAGACACCCCTCCTCTCTCTCTCTCTCTCTTTCTCTACGAGAGACGCCCGCAGCCGCCGTTCTTCCGCGTAATTTTTGCGCCAATACGTTCGATGTGGCAAATTCCGATCCGCTGAAATGCGGGGACACGGGAGTCTCGACTTTCCAGTTCTTGCGACGAGGGTTCGTTCTTGCGGTGAATCGACGCCTTCTATTTTCGAGTGATTATATCAGATATTATTAGGGGATGGATTGTTGGCTCATATAGATGTTTGTCATGAATTAAAATATATTGGATGAGTTATCGAACGTCGAAGACAAATTCATTAGGGACTACTAGGCCAAGAAACCTTTGAAATTTAATAGAGCTAAAGCGTTTTATTCGATGAAATTAAAATCGCGAAGCGCAGTTTTATGACATAAATTATTTTTTCTATATACTTACTTCTTGTGAGTGTTAATAAAATTTATAAACTATATTGGAGCAGAGTAGGAATCAATGTTTAAGAATTAAATTTTATATAATTCTAACAGCGACACATGGATAAATGACAAAGTCTGTCAAAGGGTTAAATCTAAAGTTATAACGTCTACAGTCGATGATTAATATTCGGACCATGTGCAATAGATGTGCAACAGTGTGCTCATCTATGATGTAACTTATCAACAGAGGCAACTCCCTCATATCTACCTCATGTCACCTAACATTATTACCTGAAATATCTCTGTTATTTTCAGAGATAAATTACATGCCTAGAGGACAAAGTTGAATGGTAAAAAGAGACTTAAATTTTCTTAAACACCTATAATGATAATCCCTTTCATAATAACGTTCATTAAAATGCATAGATTCGTCTGATGGTACAAAGAGGCGTTTCCAGTCGGCCGGCAAAGCGAAACTCGAGTTTCCGTTCCGGAACAGTTGGGGAGCCGGTGACAGTCGTATCATCGTAGCTACTCGTTAATCGGAAGATTCGAATTTGCCGGGCAATAACGATAAACGCCAGATACTCGGGAGGTATGGCCGGCCGTGCCGGAAGAAAACATAACGAAACCAGGGCAAAAACTGTAGGACGACTCTCGGGAAATGCTCCGTTCGACGATATTTTCCAGTTGCGCGGTGGATAGCATTACTTACGTTCCACTTGCCGCGGCACAGATTCCAGACGATGTAAACGGGAAACAAGGAATTGCCAGCAGGGGAGGAAGCGAACGCGGGTCCGGATCGCCTAGCCGCCATCGTCGGTCCGTTTCCTCTTCCTTTTTCCCCGTCCCTCCTCCCCTGTATTTCCCCTGCACCTTTCTGGCCCGCACTTTGTCTCCGTAAGCCACATTCGGGTCACCGGCGCAACGGGGATGCTTTAACGATCTGCATTGCATGAGCACTTCCCTCCGCGTCCCTTTCTCTGTCTCCGCCTCTCTCCGTCTCCGCGCCTATCCCCGTCCCTCTCGACGAGATGGAACGCGCGGCTCTTCTATCCAGTGGCCCCCGGTGCCTCGTCTTCTTGCGTCGCCTCGCACACGGACCGACCTACCCCTTCCCCACCCCCCTTTCAGCCCCTCGCGACCCACAGAGTCGTCACAGTTTCGGATTCCACACGATGGTTGACAAACAAACCTCCCGTTGTTTTGTACGGTAAACAAGCGGTTACCGAATCTCCCTTTCCATCCACCGTTTCCCGCGTTTCCCGCTCCCGGCGTTCGTTCCGCGGAAATCCGATTACCGGGCGCGTCGAGCAGTCATTGACCATTCCGTGGAAACTTCTTTCGCCGCGTAACGAGATGCATTGAAACTGCTGTTTATTCGGTTGTGCAACTCCTCGGGAGCCCACTAATCCCGTCACCTCGAAACATCCACGGGACTCGTCGAACGCCATTGCTTACAGTTTACACGTTCTGGAATCGGTGTAGCATTTACTTGAAATCGCAATATTTTATTTAGGGTTAAATAATCGTCGAGGGTGGCGTAAGTAGCATTTTTTCTCACAATTTAAAGTTGAATTAATTTATAATGATTTCATGATTCGTTTCTCTTATCTGTTTAATCGTTTAACTAAATTATTATCACTTAAAAGAATCTTATTAAATATGCAAAATCTTTTACATATTAAATTTTATAAAATTCCACAACGATATAATTTCTATTTCAATTTATCATTGCATAACAGAATTACAATTAAATATCTAAAAAAATCGGCCAGACGCGCAGAGCTAATCCACTGAAATATCTTGAGCTAATACAGCGCTTGTTTCCGGCAACAAGCGCGGATGGTCCGCGCGGAAGCTCAAAAGCCTGATTAAAAGTCCCGAGTAATAAATTAAATCACATTCAGCTGAGCCAACAGGCAGCAAACGGAGAGAGAGGGAGAGAGAGAGAGAGCAGGAAATAGAAACGCGGGTCCAAAAGAAATATAATCCGACAACGACCCACCGCTGAAAAGGGCGTTAATCCGAAGAGAAGAAGTAAAACTAAGGAGAGGGGGTACACTTGGAATTAAGAGAAGCCAAAGGACCCCGTTAATTAATTTCTCGCGCCGTGGGATCAAAGTAGTCGTCGGCGGCGGTTCATCTCGCGGAATGTGGGCTTCCTTGCAGCGGGGACCATCTGTTCGCGGCACCGCCGTGGTACAGTTTTTTTTTCCTTCTCCGGGAGACGCGAAGGACGCCGAGGTCACCAGGACGTCGTGGTCTCTGCGGTGTCGGGAGCTGCGGTAAAAAAATCTATTTGCCTCGGGGAATCCCCGGGGCTGTGGGACGAGAGAGAGAGCGCGCAGCGGGGGCGGCCGGAGCGGCGCGGGCACACACAGAGCGTACAATAGCTAGCAATTATGTAGAGTGGCGGACGTCTGGGTTGAGTCGGTGCACTCGGTCGGCCCGTGCACTCGTCTTCGTCGTCGGCGCGGTCTGTCCCGGTTGTCGACGATGGCGTCGTTGCAGTCATTGCTTGTTAACGCTGCGCCCCGGGTGTCTCTCTCTTTCTCTCTCTCTCTCTCCCTCTCTCACACTCTCTCTCTCTCCGCCTCTCCTCTTCCCGTCTCGTCTACACCCACACTCCTTTCCCTCTCGTTCCGCGCTCGCGAGAGATACCCCGGCGCAGGGACCGGAGACATTGGTAGGAAGTGCACGTGCAAGAAAATCGCGGGATGCACTTACGGATATTACCGAGGAACGCTGCAAGAAACGGCCGGGTACGGAGCATCGCCGAGGATCGTCGTTGATGCTACGTAGCAGGGAATTAAATCTGTCGCGAGTGCTTGCGCCCGGGTCGCGACATTTTTCTCCTGCTAATTAGCTGTCGGGGGGGCCAAGTGGGGATAATTTTCTGCCGATCGCAAAAACGAACCGGCCACTCGAGCAACGGAGGGCGTTGAACAGCCGGCCGCGAGAGCGCGAAATTAAAATCCGAAATAGAGTCGACCGAGGAGAGTCTCGAGAGAGGGAGAGGGAATAGGAACGGTATACTCGCGGCGGACTGACTTCGCGAGGATCCTCTACCGGTGAGACGTCGCTCTCGAACCGACCGGAGTGACGGAGAGAGGGAGCCCCGGCCCTACGGACGACGAATGGTAATTAAGGGAAGACAAAAACGTCCTCTCGTCGCCCTCAAAGCCGGCCGACCTTTTTTCTCATATTTACCCGGGAATTAGTTCTCGCCCGGTTTCGATCACACTTCAAACACACCGCGCGCTCCACCCGCGGCCGTTCTCGGCCCACCTCTGCCGCGTCCGCCTTCCACTCGGTTTTCGCTCGCTGTTCCACGGGGATTCGAAGGCTTTTTCACTTACGCGGGGTTTGTTTGGAGCGGCGAGAGAGAGAGAGAGAGAAAGAGAGAGCTCGCGTGCCCCCGCCGCGCGTAATCAAGGGCCCATTGTGTCCCGTTCTCCGGGGGCCATTAGACACCGCGGACAGTCGCACCGGAAGCGCATACGTGCAGTTGCACCTCGCGTGTCCATCGCCGGATAATTTCGGACCGGGGAGGGTTCCCTGGCCGCGTCCAAGGGGGGGAGGGACGAACGCAGCACCGGCCGGCCGCGCCGCCGCGCCGCGATGGTACGGAGCAGTGAATCATGCTCGTTGTTTCTGTATACGTAGCAGAGCAGATACCGAGGGGGGGAAACGGCAGTCTATGGGTAATTTAACCCGTGGCAGTCCTGAATGGGTTATAATTGGTGATGACAGGCCGTCAGGAGAGAGGCAGCATTCAACGCGACGAGAGAGTGTCGCTATCGAGGATGGCTGTGCGAGCTGCGCGCCTGGGCTAGACTTCCCAGACGTCGGAGACACCCGCCAGATTTCTCTCCGTGTACGTGGGGCTGACGCCGATTCAGACGGCTGACGCTGGAAGTTCCGATCCTTGAATGGCTTGTCAGTCTTTAGGCGCTAGCTGCCGCGAATATAATCGCTTCCGACGGCTCCGAGACCGTTCCTTTCGGCCTTTCTTCCGCCAAGTTTAAATCGCTCGTTGCCGTCTCTTGACCCCGGCTTCGCCGCCCGGGCCACAGTCGCTCGCCAGACCTTTCGACCAACTGAATTCTTTCGATGAAAATCACATAACTGTCGTCGACTCAGAAGCATAATCAATTTTCATTTAGCTCTCGTTTACGAACAGTCCTCGAATTTTTTTTAGCACATTGGGTTTTCTATTAACTGTCGGATAATTTTGTGAAGTAATTGCGAGTGGATTGCTATTAGAAGCTAAACGAATGAAACTCTAGCTACAAACCAAACAGTTTCTATCTAAACCATTTTTATTAACCTACTTTTATATTTTGAATCATTATTGGCTGAGTTACGTGACAGACGAAAGACGTCTTCGATTAATCTCTTGCATCTTTTACTCAACCAATAATGACTCAGAATTTGAAAAAGTGTGAGGGATTGGTTTAAGCAGTTTCATCGTTTAGCTCCAATTGTAGGTGTCTCGCATAGGTTCGAACAGACTTATTATTAATTTCCATCTTCATCGTGAAACGGAACGTTCGCTGCAACCGAATGCATAATCTCTTCTGCCGTTTCTGTCACGATCGATCCCCAAAGCGCTCCTCCCGGCGGCAAACGAAGCAACTCCGGGATCGGCCAAGTTAGCATTCGCGGGACGTTGATTCGTCGTGAAAGCGGCGCACAGTTCCCGGGAAGAGGGCCGTTCAACGCGAATTCGCAAGTTCGCGGGACGCGCCGCCGGATGGCATCCGGGGAATCAGGAGACGGGTCTCTCCGACAGTTTCCCGTGAATCAAGGGGACAGGGCCGGCGAAAGCCAGCCGGCCGGAGTCGGCGGGCCAGTCAGCCAAGCCAGGGAGCCGGCTCACGCTGGAAGCGATGCGGTTCGATTCAATTACAACAGCGCCAGCCTAATTCGCGCAAAGCTGGTTTTGCGGGCCACCTATGACGGTGTACCACGGCACCGGATCCTGTTCCCGGAATGACGCACCTTATACCCAGCTGCTCGAGCCTCGGTGCACCGTGCATTCCCGGCTCTGTCTCTCGCCCTCTGTAACCGTAGCCTAGCTCCGCCACTCGGATGCTCCTCCATGGTGGTTCCGCGCGTAGACATAATTCCGTTCCCGCTGTGATATATCTGCGAACGCGAGCCGCGGAAGCGGTCAGTGCTTCTCAACCGCGTTTCATCATCGATCGAACCGGCTATCACTATGCACACACCAGACTATTCCTGTAGCAAGTCGATTAAACCAACGACAAATTGCTCGACGATCCCCCGATCGTTCGCTATAGTTTCCTCGTCGAGGCGCTAAGTTCTTTAAAAGGGTTTAGCTCGTCGGATAAGAAGGCCTCTGAAAACCCCTGGGGCGGAGAGCAGCAACCTCCGCCGTCATTCTAATCCCATTCCATCGCAGCCTCGCAGCAGGGAATATTACCCTAACTGCCTATAATTACGTCATAGTCATTGTCTCCGCGCATGCATCGCCCGTTGAATGCCGCAGAAGCAACCCCAGCGTAGGCGGCTCCGAGCCCCACAGCGCGCGTAGACCCTCTCTAGCCTTTCGATTTTGCCTCCGTCACCGCCGCTGGTTAGCGAGGGGCAGCGGCGCACGCGAGAGAGGCTGCTCGCTCGTGAACGCTCTGACGCTCGTCTCCGCTTGGTTATCCAGCATCCTTTCTCGTCGGAGACGAAACACAGCCACGGCACCGACTCGCCCGCTTCTCGTCTCCGGGTCTCGTTTAGCCCGCGCACCTGCGATCCTCGCGCGCGCGCGCGCGCGCGGCCCCGTTAGTCTCATTCAGGCTGTGCTCGTGTCTCGTTACGTTTTCATTCGCGTTGTACCCGGGCGGATTCGCGCGTCGCGGACGGTCGTTCAACCCGTCGGCTCTTTGTGCCAGGCTTTCACGGCTGGTAATTGGGAAAAGAAAATCGTCGAGACAACCCGCGGAAAAAACCGTCGAGAGCCGCGGCACGCGAGAAGGAGAGGGACGGAGAGGTGCGGGGAGCTAGAGCTGGTACCTAGCCAGCTACCTAGTCGGCTACCTAGCCAGGTTCTTCTTCCGGCGAGAAAGTCGCGCCGCGACCCAGATACGAGGATCCAGGCATCAAAATAAGAAGCCGGGGGAAACGAGGCTCGCTGGTTACGAGCCGGCTTCGCGGAAATCACGGCGGAATACGACGTGTCGCCGCAACGGTAACGGATACCCCTGTTACGCTTATCCTTCCGGAATGGATTCGCGTTCCCTCGCCCCGGTAATCCGAAAGTGAAGTACCCTCTCGTCGCTCCCGGTGCATTATCGTCCGGCGAAATCCCGGCGGGCGGCCGGTCGGGGGGAGGGGGGGGCACCCCCCTGACCCGCGGGGTAAAACGATTCCGTTTGCGTGATCCCGCGCCTCGGTTACGTACGCGAATTAATTAACACCGTGTACCTAGCCCGGGGACGGCCAAGCCCGGCAGCGCAGCGACAAATGCCAGCCGCGCGAAGATACAACCGCGCGGATACGTGCGCCTCGATCAGCTGATCCATATTCATACGCGGCGTTCACCGGTGGCCGAGCAGGATCGATGCCGGACTACGGACACGTTTAACCTTGCGTTTGGATTGGAAATTTCGCTACTGGCCTATCTACATGGAGAATCGATCTATCGACGCGTTTTTGTACACGCGCCGGTTGGCCCCACGATATAGCGGGCACTGCGAGCGGCGCGCGCGGTGTTTATGAAATTATATACGAGCATGCTCGCGATTCCGTGATACGTGTGGACCGACCGCGGTGATTGTTAGCCAGCAAACTATTCCGAAACGATACGGTGCTGAACAATTTGCTCACTGCTGACCTATTAGTGGCCTTTTCGGTGGCTGATCTCTGCTAAGAGGAGCGCTGACGTTCTTTTAACCAATTAGCTGCGTTTTACGAGTATACTCGTCATGAAAAATGACAACACTGCTAACTGGTTAAGAAGGATATACACTTTTGTTATCTCCATTATATTATTCTTTTTCATAAAATATTGTAATTAGACCAAAAATGAATATTATGTAATTTTAAATAATTTCATAAATTATGGGCAAGATTATTGCAGTTATGCAATATTATTGCAGGTTTCAAGCTCTGTCGTTGCTGTGAACAGAAAGCGCGCGACTTCTCGACTTCGAACCCTTAAGGGTTGGATTGCCGTTTACTCTTGAGTTTCCTATCGGAGAAACGTCAACGTTAAGCGACAGCGAAGCGATCAGAAAGCCTTAGCATAGTCCGTAGCAGCTCGCACACGACGCGGTGCGGCGATCGAGTAAGCGTTGCACCTGCGACCCGACGCAATCCGCTCGCGTGCATATCCGACGCGTCGGCGCGGCGTGCAGCGCAGCGGTGCAGCCGACTAATACACAGAGCGCGAGGATCCTCGCGCGTTAATGTAGGCCGAAGCGCGTAGCCTTCGATTAGTCGGCGCGCATGCGAGCGTTCTCTGGGCAAGCTTGGCTCGTACACGGCCGCGGACGGCGGCGCACGGTCTAATGCGGCGACGTTACGCCAGTTATGTTATGTCGAGTATGCGAACCGCACTCGGGGGAACGACGCGCGGCGCCGCCGAGAGGAGAGCCGGGACGGATCTTCCCGGACCGCAGAGTCCGTCCTGCGGACAAGGAGCGGCTGCTCGCCGGCTGCATATCGGCCGCCGCGCAATTGCATTTCGCGAATTATTGGCGTATCGCCGGCAATTTCGCCTCTGTTCGCTGCGGACCGCGCTGGATTCATGGCTGCCGGCGGACGTCTGTCGGCGCATCGCGACCCCGGCCGTCTTCCGGCAGCCTCGAATTCCTTCGGTTATCGACTGCTACCGGTGTGGTGCCGCCGCCGACACCGACCGCCGGAGAGTATTGGTCCGGCGCGGCGCGACCCGCTAACCGGTTCCATGGGAATTCCGCTGGAATCACCTGCGCGCCGATTCCGCTCGAACTTTATACGCTTCGGTATTACTTTGACGCCGGTGACCCACGCCTGTCGCCTTCAGGATGCAACCATTTTTCTGTAATATTGGCTAGAGGATACCGCGAGAGTTTGATAGAGAAGGGTTGGCTTCGGATGCCTCGATCGACGTCCAGTTGTTAATTTGCTAGGGTACCGATAGACTTAGAAATGGTAACTCGTAACTCCTTTGATTCAGTCGACACTCTTCGTACTAAGATGTCGTCGGTGCTTTGACACTCTGCTAAGACAAAATGACATGTCAAATATATGAATAAAAGCCAAATTTTTTTACTTATTAATTCCCATGAAGTTCCAGAACGAGCCAGTAGATAAATTGAGCCAAGCGAGCCAATAGATAATCACAGTTATAACGAACCACTAAATTTACAATGAACTATTCAAAACAGACGACACGTAATAGATCGAACGTCTTCTGCAATATCCAACGGGTCTCGCCGCTTCCGAGGAAAATTAGCGATCGCGTCGAAAAATCCCGGAGTATCTTTAATAAACTGTCAGATTGATTCGATCGAGGCGGGGCGCGAGGGGCGGTCGGTTAACAGCAATTACCGTGGCCAGAAGCCTTCGTAAATTCCCATTAGTCGCGCGCGTATTTGCCGCGACCGCAGCAACGCGACAAATGGAAATTTGACGGGAGTAGTTCTTTGGCGAGTTACCGGTTGAATTAATGCCCGAGGCTGGCTCCGAATAGAATTCGATTACACCGATAATTACAGCTCATTGGCGGTGATTGCGGAATGGGAATAGTAGTCGGTGTCGGTCGCGCTGTTCGCCCATCGAACCGACCATTAAAACCGTTTCCTCCACCCCGCCTCGTCTTTTGTGCGGGTCCGGCCGGTCGCGCGGGCCGTTTCATCCGAGCAACAAACTCGCGCGAGAATCGCGGCAGAGAGAAAAAAAAGAAGAAACGCCGAGGAACGATGAAAGGGTGGTGGTGGGCATAGAAGGGGAACGGAGAGAAAAAGTCGGGGGAGTTCGCGGAGTTTCATAAACAGAATTATGCTAACTAGTCGCGGAACCGTGGCGAGATAGGAGGGAAAATCGAATCCGGTTGAACCTTCTCGTGGAGACTCGCTCTTGTTAACGCGTAGTTGTCTTCCCCGTTTCTCGGAAGAACGAAGATTCGACGACTTTTCCTTCGTCACGCTTAACACACACGGTGTGTAACACGAGTTGTTACATTTTGTATAAAATGTTCGTTCGTTCTTGGTCCCGCATTAATTTGAGGTGGCTCGGTTATTTTAAAAACGTCGCAAGTACGGCGACGATATAATTTTAATGTCAAGCGCACTTTGACTCCATCAGCGGTCTTTTGAATCAAAAGGGGAAGCGTCGGGCATTTAGAATGCTGAAGATTACGTACGTATCAGGGTAGAAGATCAAAGCCGCCCAACACTAATTATTACATCGTAAGTTCTACTAAATACAACGTGGCAAACAATTTCGAGTCAATGCAGCTAAGAAATACTCCCTTAACCTGGTAAGACGGAGTACTTACGTCATACCAGGAAAAATCGTGGAAGATTTTCATATATATTTTATATAGAATATATTCTAATATTTTATTTTTAGTATATATTTAAAAAAAAGTATGAATCAAATATATCGAAATCAAAAATATTTGAAAAATGTAAATACATCGAAAACATCTAATTTATATATTTTCTAAATATGGTATAAAATATTAAAGATCAACCACGAAGTAGTTACTTCAATTACTTACTTATTATTAATTATTTGTACATTAGAAATATTTAATTTATATATTTTCTAAATTGTGAATTCTCTATCAGGAATGTTAAGCCATCGAAGCGTCCATTAGTAGCATAACAGAATCTGTTAAACCGTGGTGCACGTAGAAGAAAACAGGGGGCGAGAAACGATTGTGTCTCGACGCGGGACAACGGCCGATGCCCTGAAGTGTAACCGAGTGTCATCTGAGATAATGCGAGAGAGAGAGAGAGAGAGAGAGTTCTCCTAAGCGACAGGCATTTCGAAAGACCTGTTTCCCGTGCTCGAGAACGTCGCAAAGGTAAAAATGCTCCCCGTAGGAGTGTTAAGAGGCAAGCCGCGGATGATGGCTGATGCTCGCGAACCTCTTAATCTCTTCCTCGCTTAATTATTCCCTCGCGTAGCAATAATGAGAAGCCTGGTAGCGTACCTGACCCCGTTTCAAAGGAGATCGTCATTTAGAACGGTGGCTGGAGCGAAGGGCGAGCCAGCGACAGCGAAGAAACCGTCGGAAGATGGCTGGTGGGGGGATCATTTAATGGTGATTTAGCTCTCGCGCGTCTAACATCCCTCCTCCCCCCGTTACGGTCTATTTAGTAATCTCGAGGAACACCGGCAAAAGTACGTCGTCGTAGCCGCGCACCCCGGCTAGACACCGGTCCTCCGCGAGTTAGTTGAATTCGTTTAACGAATTTACGCCCCTACCTGAGCAAAGGGGTCCACGACAATGCTTCAAGACGCTGGGCAAAACCGCGCGAATTTTCACCGAACAATCTCGTACGGGGAGCGTTGTTGTCTCGTTCAATGCTCTTTTACGCGGTGTTTTAATTAATGTCGCTGGCCAGTCTGAGAATTTTCGTGAAAGCTTCACGGAATTCGCACGATACGACCCTCGCGAGAATTTCTAGCGTTAATTCATCTTTTCTTACATTTATCCACATTTTCTTACATTTATCTGAATTTTCCATTACTAGTATCATTTTTGTTTCACATTTTATTTTATAATACTGTATACTAACGACTTTCATACTTACTATTCTTTATTCTTATTTCTATTATATTCTTCCAAATATTTTCGCATAAAATTACTTGTATAACCACGAAAATAGTAGAATATAGTAGAAGCAATGATATTGATAATAAGTAAGAAAAACTTTAATATACAATACAATAAAATAAAATTTAAAATATACATATCCATAACTAAATCGCTATTATTACAAAATCAATTTAGTAGAGTTACTGCTCAGTTCCTATTCCATGGAATTGTTATCCAGATGAAGATTCACTCGAGAATATTTTACCAAAACTTGCCCGAGAGCGCGCAATTTGCATAAACATTCGCAGGTCTGATTACTATTGCAAAACAGTTTTTTTCCACAAGAAAAAATTCAAGACCATAGCAATACTCTCTCGTAAATATGTAAAAGAATTTAGGTAACGTCGCGGCGACCGATAAAATATTTATTTTACCAGCAGGATTTTTCGCAGCGTCTTGCCGGATTCTAACGGTGTATAGCCGTCCGAGAATTTCCATTCGAGGATCCCCCAGCCCCTCGGACTGTTTCCCTCCGAGACAGGTCTCGAACGGCGGGAGGAGGGGGCGAGCTCGCGAAAAATTCTAATTAAGCGATAAGCCCGATAAAAGAGGACCGGTCCGTTATTGTCTTGACTCGCGGCGTAGCAGCGGGGGCCGTTCGGAAAGCGCGAGAATGAAATTTCCCCGCAAATAATCCCCTCGTAGGAAATTGGTTGGATTGGCTGGGCGGCGCGCGGAGTCCCCTCGCACGTCATTGTTTCTCGCGATCCGCGGCATCGATCGCTCGCAAACACGCGGCCGTGTCTCGCGAGAAAGAGGAGGGTCGGTCCGGCCCCGGTCGGTCGGTCGGTCGGTCGGTCGGTTCCCCCCCGCCCGGCTGAAATAAAATAAAACGGATATTAAAACTGGCGGCAGCTAATTTCCTCGTCTTGCGCCGGGCATAATACCGACTCCTTTTCCGGACGCCTCGCCGCTCCGTCCGATTTTTCCCTCGGCTTTTATCGGCCCCGCTAAGCCATCCATCGAACGGAACCTGGCTTCTGAATATTCAGCGGACGCCGGTGGGAAAAGAACCGCGAGCGCTGGGCACGGATATAGACGAAGAGAGAGGAAGAGAGAGAGAGAGGAGGGGAGGGACGGAGCGAGATCGAGAGCCGGGCAAATCGAATTCGAGGCTCGAGCCTGACGAGAGTGACAGGCCGCTGAACGTACGCTGCAGATACGATTAAAGTCTGCAGGGACGTCAACGCGATGCTCCTGAAATGCGGATTCCCTTCCAGCGGGGCCGGCCGACCCTTGACCCAGATTCGGGCAGTCGCGGAGATTGAATCGCGGCCCGGTGAAAATCGAGGCCCTCGCGCCGCCCGGTCGATCGGTTTTTTTTATTAATTCCCGGTGAACGTTCGCTCGCCGGCGTGATTGAAAAAATCGTCGGTCCGCGAAGGAATCCGGAAGAGACCGTTTCGAGATCGGGGAGGGAACATTATCCCCGGTCCCATTGATCGTCTCTCCCTGGGATCTGCCCTTGAAATTGCAGCTATCCCGCGGGAATCCTTCCATTTGCGAGCAGAATCTCGCCGCGCGGAGACGCCGGAGGAAAGGAGTGTGCCGCCGGTGGGCGGTCCGGGTAGAGCCAAAAAGGAAACGATCCACTCGTCCGAGCGTAATCTCCGTTCTCGGGAACGCGAGAGAGCCGCGTTATCCTTCGAAATTGGAGGATGATGCTCGTTCGGGACACGTAAACGGTAATCGGACACCGCAGGACGTACGAGCCAGACGCAACGACACCCGATACCAGCGTCCACATAATATTGGCGATGCTTTTAACCGCGACAAACAGTGACCTCTTGCCCCCTGACTCTCGATCATCCCCCGCGACCGGGGCGGCTGCGTTTTCTTAGACCGGATCGCCTTCGAGCCACGGTGTCCGTGTCGGTGACGGATCAAGGCTATTGCTGGCCGCCGAGGAAGATCTGGTCAATTTTCTTGGTCCAAGGTCTAGATTAAGGTTACCGAATGATAGCGCAATAGAAAATAATCGAATGATAATTTATTTAGCATAAAAGGGCCAAATAGCCTTTTAATTTTCCTACAAAAATTTAGCACGAACTAGTGATAGTAATAACTCTGAGAACGATAGTATAATTATAAATATGAAAACAGTATTGTTAAGACATACATAGTAATTGACTATGCGGCTTGATAATAATCCTGAATAATAATAACTACACCGTCTAGATATTTAATGGAAATTCGGAAATGCAAAGATTTAAGAGATCCGCAACGCGCGGCGAACGCGCCAGGAAACGTATGCTCGAGGAAACAATAGAAATCGTATCACACACAGGAAGACGCGACGTAGCGGCGAAAGTAACACAGAAACAGATAGCAGCGCTGAAAAGCTAGGACCGTCAGAAACAACTCGTGTTACAAATGCGGTCTGCGAACAGCACTTGAAAATGCAGACTACGAACTATGTTGGGATTGGCGCAGCTCGCGCAGACGAAACAATAATTCAAAACTCGCCAGACATAACACTAATAGACTGGATAGGACAAGTGGACGCGCGCCGAGGTTGAATGTTGCGAAACCAGCGTCGAGACGAGGCGGATTCAAGACGAGTAGAATCGTTCGGGAAGAACCTGTTAACCGTAACGATATTGGGAGCTTGCGACGGGAAGAGTTTCCGGGCTCCGACACATTGGCAAGGAGCACGGATCGAACCAATGACAAGCAACGATAACAGGCGATCCCTCGGTGTAAACGCAAAGAGAGGATCCCTATCCCGTCACGGAAGAGAGCCAGGCAGCCGATGAGGTCCAAAGTCAGCCGCGGAACGACGTTAACGTCTACCGTCAAAGGCTGCCGGGCTTGGTCTACGCGTCCATCTTCCGGTAATGCACAACGGGCTCCGTTGTCCCAAGTGCGAACCACTCGAGGGACATTGTACAACTCCGTGAGACCGTACGTCGGGGGTACGACGTGACTGCGCACACCTTCCACGAGGTTCGCAGCCACCTTTGAGGTCATTACGTTACTCGCTTTCATCGTGTTTCGAACTTCACTGGAGGCGAAGGCTCAGTCGGACGGCTGGTTAATCAAGCTCCGTTTCACTTACCAAGCCCCGAGACCACTTGGCCGCCGGTCTGACTCTCTCGCTCTTCCTCTATCTATGTCTCGCTCTCTCTCTTTCTCTCTCTCTCTCTCTCTCTCTTTCTCTCTCCACGAATCTCCTTGCGTCTATTCCTGTCTGGAAACTCTCCCGCGACTCCACCGGCGACTTGGCCGTAGAGTGCCGCGCGTCTTCGACGGTGCTGGAGAGCCCGCGGTATCCCCTGCAAGGTATCGGATTAGTAACAGCCGAGCGGGTTCCTCGCTCGCGCCGCTCGGAGATTAGGTGTCCCTTCGCCGATTGGATCGCCGATAAAACGGATTAGCCCGGGGGACAAGGAACCGGTCACGGATATTCGAGTCGGAAACGAGGCCGTGGCGCGCTAATTTCCAGTCGGTCGGATAAACTCGCCTCCTCCTCGTCCCACGATTATTCGCGCGCTTATCTCGACGCGGGCCTCGAGATTAATAGCCCCGCCCCCCCTCTCCGGACCGTGTTCCGCCGTCGCGAAATTGAAACCGCGGACGGGTTTCCCGCCTATATCGACCGGCAACCGGAAGTTGCTCGCAGGACTCCCGAGGCGAAGCAATAAAAGAACGATCCGCCGTTTTTCAGGAAGAGCCTCTCTCTCTCTCTCTCTCTCTCTCTTTCTCGGGCCGACCGGCAAGTGTGTTTGTCCGGTCGGCCGCCAGCTCATTAGGTAAATCCGAAAAAAGGCGGGTAAACTGCGCCGCGCGGGGGAGAAGGAGGCGGAGGGGGGGAAAAGAGCGGGCCCGCGCGCAAATTTATTCGCAAAGTTTCGCAATTTAAATATCCGCGGTGTTTCAATCAGGCGGCGTCGCTGCGGCACGTGCGCGCACACCTACGCGCCTTTATACACAGGGCCTCCGAGATTACTTTCCACCCTTAGACTTTCATCGGCCGCGACCGACGCCACCCTCCTCGACCAACTCTCTCTCTCTCGTCGCCGAAGTATCGGCGCGCCGCTCTCCGCACCTCACGCCGGCCGGAGATTTTCGTGTCGACACGTTAAGCCGTTAAATATTAAGCAGACCAACGATCCGCCCCCGCCCCTGCCGAACTTTCGAATAGCTTTCGAATTCGTGTCCCGTCCTGCGAACGCTTTGCGACCTTTAATTAGATTCCGTCGCTTTTAAAGAACGCCTCGGGTTCTTGCTTTGTTTTCGAGGTGCACACACTTCCGCCTCTCGCCGTAGCACCGAACCACTTTTCATCGGGGAAGTTCGCAGACTTGGTTACACGCGTTTGAGCTCCGGGATTCTTATACCGCACTTGTTAGTGTCGTATAATCGGTCTGCAGAGTTTTATGTTTATAAACGTTCGTGGTTGGGTCGAACCTGTGGATCGTCTCGAAGAAATGGTCCACTATCACGACGAATAATTGTTGTAGTTTTGTGAAAATCTAAACGAATATCACACATTTGACGCAAATATGCAGAGCATTCAGTACTTGATGGTACGATGGTAAGATGGGACATTCTACGTGCAAAACTAAGTCGAAAAAGAAGGGTAATATTTTTGTATTCAGAGCTGCGTGTTTTTAGTGAACTGAGTTGAAAGATGCGTCGCATTTGCGTGGCTTGTAGTGTGACGAGAAGTAGAATTGGCATGTCATGGGCAGACGCGCCACTTGACTGCTATTCAACGGTATTATTCCTGCAACCTAATTTTTCTCGAAAACGAAGTCTTAAATGAAAAAATATTATTCCATATTTTTATCTTATTTTTATATGTAAAATCAACCACCTCTCAATTTTACCATCAGTTACTCACTAACCCATATAGTACTATCCTAGAATTACAAAGTTTTATATTTTTAAGCGATCACAAATTAATCATATATTTGTTTCCAACTATATACAAAACATCTTAGACATAACCCACGTATACATAAACAAATATTCCAATTTTTGGAAAGATATGTTAATTGCTTTGATAAAAAAAGAATTTCTCTCTCGTCAAAAACGGATCCTGGAAGAACCATTTGCTTCCTAGCTGAACAATTACAACAGCTCTGTTGCCAACAACGCATAAAAATTTACAAAGCTGGTCCAGACACATACAAACAAGCCTACCTAGTTTTGTAGCGACACGTTGCTTCGTTTGTCAACCAAAAAAAAAAAAATGTCAAAGCTAATGGTGTCTCGAAGTTCGCGAGCCGCTCTCTGTTTCCTGGCGAATGTTTGTTTCCGTTTCCCCGGCAAGAGCCCAGAGCGGGGAACGTTACCGGGTCGTTGGACGACTGTATCCTGTGTCCGCGTAGGGTCGAACATGCGCGGACGAGTGCGGGCGGGTGCGAGCGAGAAGCGAGAGAGAGAGCAGGGCCCGGATCAGTTTGTCGCCGATAACCGGCGCGCGGCAGGCCACTTGACCGGATAGGAATAATGCTTCCAGCGTGCTAACACTTCCTGATAAGCGTGTACCCATCTACGGCCGCCGCGATAACGCCGAAACAATATCCCTGCTTGTATGACCTGGACATGGGGGATGAATTTGGTTTTGCTCGACGGCGGATGGGCGGAGCACGCGCGGCTACGCTCCCGTCGTGATAAACGACTGGGATCCGTGTTCCTCCGGACACCGAATCCTTGATCGTACGATTGCCAAGAGGTACCAGACCGTTCCGAAAGAATCCCGCAACACGGAGCCTCGCAGCCGTGAGCGCAAACGGGGACGAACGGGGTCAAACGGCCACAAACTGGGCGTGTCTTCGAAATTCTTATTAAAAGGAAAAGGATTATATAGGGAATTATATTAAAAGCATCTTAATTAACATTTGAGGGTACATAGCTATCGTCAAACACCGACACACTCGGAAGAACAAAACCAAGAAGAAGCACAGCAATTGTCGAACGCGACACATTGCAATCTTGAGTGTTACCGTCTCTGATCATTCACGCAAACTCTGGCAAACAAGCGACAACCACCGTTCGAACAATCAATTTCACAGCGACGAAATAAATCGTACTTGTTGAATCCATGGAATATCCCAGCGTTTCACAAGGCGTCAAACTCAGTCATTGAACGTGAAACAACCGTTCCGTTGTTATTCGTCGACTATGATTTACCACTTCGAAACACCCTAATCTCGTAGGTGCGCGATAACAGTTCGGATACTATTTTCTGCTATAAGGAAATTACGTCTTCCCCGTTTGGGCCAATTCGAACAAACACGCGCGAATTCCGTTCGAGGGGGTGGGGGGCGGGGAAATGACTGTATATTCGCGACGTACAAGGGACGGAGACGCGACGATATTGCCGACCCGGTGATAGAATAGTGGTGCAATCCCGGGGAACGGGAGGAGGAGGAGGAGGAGGAGACGGGGAGGTGGCTGAGGCGCAGGAGGTTGGGGCCAAGGGTGGAAAGTCGTTTATCGAGTCGACAGGCTGGGTGTACCCACGCGCATTGATATGCAAAATTTGTAGTTTCGAGAAGCTTACGAGAAACTCCGCCGGCAAGTAAACTTCAAAATCCGATGCGCTTGTCGGCGCGCCGGTGTGTATACCGCGATGGAGGCGGGTTTAACCGGTTCCTGCTTCCGGTGTCGGGTTCCGCGTACGTGAAGTTGCCTGTTCCGTCGGGTGAAATACCGTTGATGCGATTTCGGAGCGTGCCCTAGACGTTTTCGGCCGCTTTAAACGGCCCGCGATTTGGGTCACCGTTGAAGCACGCTCCTTTCCATCTTCCCTTTTTCCGGTGTACTTCCATTCAATTCCAGAAATATACAACGACCGCACGTAGAGTGTCGTCCGAGTGGCTGCCGCGGACTTTCCTAGCCTTGACTTCCGTGAGAATTTCAATTTCCATAGATTACGTCGCGGAATCTTCATCGCCGAATAAACTGGCTTCGTTGACGAAAATTGCAATTAACACTTTTGATTAATGTAGCCGGTTACGAGAAGTTCCTGCTATTTATAGGACCGCGAATAGCATAAATATTATAAATAATGGTCTCACCATCGATTCATATTATCAGTAGAATTAGAGTGATCGTTTTAATCTAATTAGCATAGCCAATAAAAAATGGCGAAGGTTCCGCAGATCGACGTCTGCGCGACCTACAAATCCTTTCGCGAAGTTTCGCCGTGTTCCTCGTAGGTGTCCCGAACTTGTTCGCAACGGAGCCCGTCTGTTCGCGAGTGGAGCCGTGTCGCAGCCTCCAACCGGTGACGGGTCGCGTGTTCGACGGCGCACGCGGCGCGTAAAATGCGACGAGCAGCCGGGCCCGTGAAAGCGACTGGAACCGAGCAAAAGGCCTAGGCAGCTTGCACGCGCCGAGGCCAAATAGAAACAGAAAGGGCAGTTAATTAGCTCGAGTTAAAAGCTCCGCTTAAATGACCTATTCAGAGCGCCGAGCGACTGCGAATTTCCTTCGCCTTGCCTCGCCTCGCCTCGTCTCCTCCCGGTCGTTGCTTCTGAAGGAACGGGTCGAGGAGAGCCGGTCCAAGGGAGAGAATGTCGCGCCGTGTCATCCTCATTACGCAACGTGCGCCTGGCTTATCCTGACGTCGGCCCACGTCTTCGTCACCTACATCCGCATCGTCGATTTCGATTCTTTTCTCGCCGCTCGCAAATTGCCCGCTGAATTCTCTCGAATAATTACGCGTGAAAAAAGGACCGCTCGTTCCAGTCAATGTCTCGTTACATCTTTACATCTTTGATCTTACTCGTTCCATCCTGCGACTACAGTTAAAAATAGTCTGTGCATATATGGTAGTCTGTAGCAATTTGCACAGTACATGTGATCACGAATTCATGATATCACCAAATTTTATGTAA
The DNA here is from genome assembly GCF_028453695.1 of Augochlora pura. Classification (NCBI taxonomy): domain Eukaryota; kingdom Metazoa; phylum Arthropoda; class Insecta; order Hymenoptera; family Halictidae; genus Augochlora; species Augochlora pura. The sequence continues at coordinate 4,936,189 of NC_135775.1, read as the reverse complement.
TGATTCAGATTCTTCTCATGAGAATGTTACTTCATTGAATATGCTATGTTGTTCTATACGACCTTGTTTTATTAACACTTTATCGGTCAGTAGCCTATAAATTGGCTTTTTTCCTCGTACGCTAGCCTGTAAATAAATTGTCATTGGTTAGATTCTATTACTGTGAGCTCTAATATTATTGTATAATTTTTTAGATAATAGATACAATAAAAATAAATATCATGTGATGCTAATGTTATAAAAATATAAAAATGTTAGTAAATTTAATTACCCTATAGTAATAGAAATGTTTACAGCCGAATGACCGGTCGATAAAGTGTGAATAATTTTATTGAAGTTCACATTTACACTAAGGATTATATCTAAACGTATCGAACACATGATCACCACATACTTTGGATATTCGAACCTAAGCAGTTCCAAGCAGTTACCAAAGTCCAAAGAAGGCTAACGACCCTGCAAAGACAGTAACATCGGTTTGAGAAAAATGGCGACGATATGGAGCGGTTCGAATGTATAACACGAAAGCCAGAGTCTAGTCGTCGGTAGGTTTGATTAGAAGCAGCCGGAAGTTTCCGTCTGTTTCCGCGAGGGCTGTTGCGCGTCGGGCGATGGCTGGTCGAAATCCATCAAGAGCAATCTCGTGCGGGTTTTCGATGCCCCCGAAAAGTGGGGTGAGACGAAGGGGTTTTGGACGGCGGCGGGGGAGGGGGGGAGGGAGAGAGGGAGGGAGGGGGGCCCGGGTGGGTAGCCGTCGGGAACTTGGCCCGTCTTGTATAGCCGGGCGTCCTGATATTCAATCCCCGAGTACTAATTGCTGCGCCATCGTGAATTTCCATCAGCGAATGGCATACCATATCGGACGGCGTGGATTGCGTGGTCCTTGAATGCGAGCGGGAGGATCTGGAGCTAATCCAACTCCCGGTAAATCCACGACTTCGCGAGCACGATCGAATCGCTTTTCCAAGGGGAGAACGAAGGGGGAGGAGGGGGGTGGAGGATCCGGTGAACAATGACGGGAACCGCAACTTTCTGTTCGTTAATCCTCCGGATTTATTGACTTATCGGTTCTCTGTTCCTCGTACTGGTGGTTTCCCCTGTGCCGGAGAAACCGTGAAAAATAACAGACGCGGGAGACACCGAGGAGGAGACAACGAGAAAGAGAAAGAGAGAAAGCGAGAAAGCGAGAGATGGAAAGGGAAGAGTGAGCCGGGCGCCGCAAGGGGTAGAGGGAAGCCCTTCGTCGAACGCGTGTGCCGGTGCTCGAAGGGTCGCCAGTCCACAAAGCGCTTTATGGTCCGTTATATGACCGCAAGCTCGCGATACCATGTTTAGCACGGGTGCGCGATCACGAACACGACTCGCCTGTTCCAGGTGCATTCAGCCCGACAGTGCTTCTCATCGCGGACGCGAGCTTTACGATCGCCCCCGCGCGGGTCCACTCCACGCGCGCCGCTCACCGATTCGACAAACCACGGGGCACTCAGGGGTTTACGCGTTTCTTTGAACTGACCTGGCATGGTCGACGCGCGTCGGATCGGCCGCCATGCGATACCGCCGACATTGTTCGACCTGCTGTCGTTCTACCGTGTCACCGGAAAACAAACATAAATCCCGCGGATTTATTCGAGACGATGCACCCGAAGAATCGAAACGGGACGGGCCACCCCCTCGACTCGTCGATCACACTGCGAAACGGAATCTGCATAACTGCTCGCAATGACGGCTGGTAACCTGCCGATTTGCTATAGAGAGATATAGCGTGACATTGTTCGTTAATTTCTTGCTTTGCTGTCGACCGTATCAATGGCCAAATTAAATCGTAATACTTTTCGCTTAAATAAATTAGCAAAGTTGAATACGCTAGCGTGCTACGAATACTGCTGAACGTCAGCCACGCGTAAGGATGTTTGTTTGCACTTGACACGAGCCGAATGTTTTATTAAAAACCTTCAACTCTTTCGATCTGTTCGCAAATTTGCATTCGCCCCGTGATAAAGCGTCGGGAGCCGGCTGCCCGACATCAAACACCGAGCAATGTAGTCGCCGCTCGTCGGCATTAATATGTCAACGGACATTTGGCTGTCAAAGGGCAACCGCAAAACATGCTGATTGTGAGGTAGACGTCACAACGGAGTCGATTGAGAACTCCGGCTCGCATCCGGTACGCCAGCGAATCCGAGCGGGAGCGGAGCGGCCGGCACCGGCGCGGCGTGTTGCAGCCCGAAGAGGACTCACGAACCGTGCCCTCTCGCTAAGAGCGCCGCTAAGTGTGGTCGCACCACGGCTGACAGTCGACGGCATTAGGCAAATTGAAATCTTGCCGGCAGAAGAGGCGGATGGCTAGTTTACGTTCGCTTCTCTGTCCAGGCCCGAGCCGGCCCGGCGGGAACCCGCGCGCCACGCGATGGTTCCGACCCTCGGACCGTGAAACCCTGGAACACGCCGAGCCATGAACAGCTAGCTCGGCGGGCAATGCCGAGGTTCGCCGGTCCGGAGGGGGGCACACAGTCGCGGGATGTCGGCGAGTTCCCCGGGAACCCAAAGGTCGTACCCGGGTCTCTCGTTTAACCGCCTCTGCCTCCTGTTTTACGATGTAACTGGCTCTGTGCCCGCGCTCGCCCGTAATCTTTTAGGACCCCGGTCACCGCTCGAACTAATCTCGTTTCCCGGTATCTTTGCGTTTAATTATACTCGGTCCGGAGACCCGCTCGACGACGTGCGGCTTTCCTAGGTATTCGCTAGATCCGGAAAGAACCGGGCATCTTGGCCCTTGGTCGGCTTGACCCGACCGTGCACGGACTCTGGTTAGACCGTGCAGAATTCATGTAGGGAGGTACGGTATTGAAATTACGGAGGGCAGTGGATAACCTGTTACCATGTTGTGGCCTTTGACTTTCTTTTTTATTCCATAATTTTATTTACTTTTTAATATCGAAACTCTCTCATTTTTTTTATTACTTAATAAAGAAGTTTAGTACGTTTTATTTGGTAAATATAAAGAATATTTATTAATTATAAATCTACAAAATTATACCCGAATATGATCCTAAAAGAAACCAAAGGCAGAGGAATTGGACGCCCCATAGTAATACACCATAACTGACGCACCACTGCAGCACCATAACTGAGACGATCCCATGGCAGACGTAGCTGTATAATTCATTATATTTAAACTGCAGAGATGGTCCACAGTCTACAAAATCCCCGAACATCTTCAGGAAGCTATCCTTTATCAAAAAACGCCGATCGAACGGCCCCCATTCAGAAAACAATCTAACAAAGATGATTGCTTCTGGCAGATTTCACGGAAGGCGCGCGAACAGTGAACTTTCCCCAGTGAAAACACCGTTCGCCCTATTCGATAGTAACCCGTTATTCCAGTTTCTCGCAAAGAGTTTCCTCCGGCGCGAAGAGATCACTGTTCCGGCAATTAGTTCGCCCGGTTGTACATTCAGGCTCGCTCCCCGTTCTACCTGCGCAACCGATATCGGGCCGCTTGTTCCCCTGAGCTATTCACCTCGACGACCTACTATTGGAAGTGCGCCGCAAGTTGTTAACCTTAGTTGGCGGTTTAATTACAGAGGCAAATATTATCGAACTGACGGAGTTAATTAGATAATTAAAACTTGAAGGGTAAACTACTTTGCCTGCGCGATGGCGGCGTCGACGGCGTCGACGGCGGCAGCGACGTCGGCGGCGGTGTACCGACGGAAACAGGTGAGGGCGGGGTTCTCTCGTCGGTGAGGGGAGGCGCGCGCGATCTCTGTTCGCGTGTACACCGGTGGGGTGCAACACACCTTGGTAAAGATGGTAGGCGAGATTGACGGCGCGCCGCAAATCGTGGCTCTGGCAGCCGCCCTGGCCTGCACCACCTCCGAGAACTTTCCGCGGGATGAAACCGAGGATCTACCTGGTTCCCATTGTAATAGCCGGTGTCCTTAACGAGAAATTCCTTCGCCGTTGTCTTTTTACCGGCGCGGGAAATTTGTCCGTCTCTCCGGCGTCGGGCGCTTCCGGTGAATTATGGCGTCGCTGAAAGGTTCTTTGTCACGCGCCCGGGGACGTTTTATTATCGGTCGGCAGCGGCGCGGCCCCCTCTTCGGGGAAATTAAGCACCGCGGAGGGATCGATCGAATTTCGCGCCGGCGAAAGGTGCGAATAAATATGCGGCCGGCCGAAACGACGGGGCCGAACGCGCGGCTCTGCCGATTCATTAAAGTTTACATTGAGAAAAGCTCTCCCCGGCTGCTACGGCAAAGCCTGTCTGAACAAACAATTGCAACGAGCACCGAACTAATCTGGTGTGCCGACGAAAGCGAACGGTTGCGCTGGGCTGGAGACGAGAGTGCGAACGGGAGAGAGAGAGAGAGAGAGAGAGAGAGAGAGAACATCGCGGACGCGGTTCGGAGAAGTTAGAGCGCGACGCAACGGCGAATATCAACATAGCTTCTCGAACTCTGTCGACCAGCCGTCGCTGGAATCCCCGACGCCGCCGGTTTTGCGGAACGGGACCAAAGTGAAATCGTACCGTGCGACTGCGTTCCAATTTCTTTCTGTTTATTCGACACAGTTTCGGGATTCGTTCACTCCAATCTGCCGATTCCTTTTTTTCACCGGCAAAAACCAGGCTGTTTCAGTCGTGGATAATCGGAATCGCCGTTCCATCGAAAAGGATTCCTCCAAAAGGATTTTCGGTTATCTAGCCATTGGTCACAGCGATGCGTTAACGTTTCACCTATCGCAAAGTCTCGGTCTGAATTAACATTGGCATAATACCTGCTCAATCCGCATCGATTATTCACTGCTTGTGATACACCAATATCACCGAGCCATAGACAATGACTTTCGCAAGTTTCTTCTTCGAGGACGGAATCAAACTAGACGAAACAATCCGCGGGGCACTCTATTTGTTTATCGTTGGCGAGAACCGTGTCAGGAGCGCGTGCGGTTTGAAAACTTTGAAATTGCGTTTACCTAACGAAGTCCGTTGCGGCGTGTCTAGAGATGATCGAATCATCGAGTGGTCCGAGGTTTAACGGTCGGCGGGTTTGTTTTCTGTTGCAGACACAAGAGGAAAGTGCAGAACCTGTTACCGTGCAAGAGCGCAGCGGGAGCGGCGGCTGCGGCTGCGGTGGCGGCCGCTGGTGGAAGAAGTCGGGTGCTGGCGGACGGTCAGCCGCACGCGGGCACGGGTAGCGCGGGCGGCGCGGTGCTGTACGAGGACCTGCCGGAAGCGGTGACGCACTCGCAGCTGCACAATCATCTGCCGAGCCACCATCCGGGGCAGGCGCCGACGATCGAGGTACGAAATCCCGATCATCGACACGGCCTACGGGAACGCCAGCCGCAGCAGTTGCAGCGCGCGCGCGCCCCCGCGCCGCATCATCTCGACTATCTCGACTACCGGGACCCGAGGGCGATACTGCGCGTCCAGGACAAGCCCTCGAGGGCGGTCTTGGGCGGTTATCGAACGCCGCGAGCCCTGCTGGCCAAGTCCCAGGGCGTCCCGCTCTCGATAGCCACTCACACGCCGTCCCGGTGCAGCAACGTGACCAGCCCGCTCTTGCAGAACGGCGGTAACGTTCTACGGAACAGTCACCTGCTGTTGGCCAGCCAGAACGCGCTGATCACGAGTCAACAACCTATCCCGCCGGCCCCGATCCCGATCCCGTCCCCGCCCCCGAGTATCGGCAGCCCGTGCGTGCCGAGCTGTCCGGACCTGGAGGTCGGTGGTCTGACCAGCGAGAAGTATCTCGGTGACAGCTGCGTTTCCGGCCGGCCGATAGACTCCCGGCTACCAATCACCCCCACACACCGACCCAGAGCTCAACCGCCCTCGGACAAGTCTCAGAGCTTCGCGCACCGCGCCCCCTCCGGTCAGCAGGCCGCCGGTCAGAGAATCCTCTCGCGGGAGGAGATGATCGCGAACGCCAACAGGCGGCCCTCCGTCGACTCCGAGGGCTACTCGTACATTGACTTCAAGGACACGGAGCTCGAGTCCTCGAGGTACGATCTGGGCAACCGGCAGCCGGAGACGGCCGCCTCGAGGATCTCGTCGCTGCGGTTGTTCCGCTCGTCCTCGGGGAGATCGGGCTCGGTCGACTCGGACGGTTACTCGTACATCGTGGACGCCGGGCACAGGAGGGCGCCGGGCACGGCCAGGAGGATCGTGGCCGACGGCACCGACGAGGAGGTGTGTCCGCTCTGCACGATGCAGCAGATACACAGCCTCCTCAGCAAGCCGGAGGACGTATTTCTGAGCGTGCAGGGCACGTGACACATGTCGCTCGCCAGCGACATCTTCTTATAGTGCTGAGCGGGGCTGTAAGGTACGTTCGAACAAGGTGCGAACTGCCTCGGACAACAACTTGCTGCCGCGAAACGACCGATCGTCCCTGGGACCATCGACCAGGATGCGACTCCGAGTTGTACCGAACTGTGATTTTTTCATTTTCGAGACTTTCGCTTAATCTTCTTTGTTTCAATGATCCGTTGCGCACGGTTGCTGATAGACTGCTTTAGTTTGTTCCACGTTCGTCTACTCTCCATAGAGACGCTCCTAAACCACTTCTGTGTTCACACTCGGCAATCGTGTGCAACAAAGAGCATTTCGTTAGTTTCGATCATCTTGGAGTTCCTTATCCAGGTCGATATCTTGTTCGATTTGATTTGATTTGATTTGATTTATTAACAGGCATAGCCCCTTACTATTATTACGAGTTATCATTTTGATCAAATCGGTATTTTTACTTTCAAATTCAGAACGTACATTGTATCGTTCGAAGATTCTATAATTTCTGTCAAGATTCGAAACGATTAAGTCACAAAGGGTGCTAAGAATTTCTTTTGATACTTCCATTACCTTTCGTGAACCACATCGCGTGGAATTCGAGTCGTGTACGAAGCAGCAAGTCGTCGTTCGAGCACCGAATTCTTACAGCTCTGCCGCGCAGACAGCCCAGTCTCGGATATTTGCCGCCTCTGGCTGGCTGCGTATGTTCCGAGGGACATCGTCGTCCAGCCAGGGCGCACGGCACGGTTCACATATCTCGTGATATCGTCGGCCACGATCGTTCCACGGTCGTTCGAGCAACGGCCCTCGGCGCGTGGCCTTCGCGTTTCCGTGTAAACTCGTCGTCGTAGCCACGTTCCGTCGTAGGTAGGTGGTCTAGTGTCTTTCCCGGTTAGTCAGCGAGCGGACGGAGGGCGCGGCTGTGTTCGTTTCGTTGCTACGAATCGCCCCCCGGGGTCGGTTCGATTTTTCGTCGTGACGTATCGGGTTCGGAAAATCGGAACGGAATTCTGTTTTGTTCGGACGCTCCACAATTTTGAACGGGGACGGGGGATCCGTAAGCCGACGCGGGCAAAGAAAATTCGGTGAGCAATAAGAACGATAGGATCACCCGTGTGCATCGATCCAATACAACGTCGCTGATCCATTACGTTGCATTCCACGGAGCAAACTTGATACTCGTTTAATCGACCCGTTCTCGATTTCGTTTTGGTTTCTGTTGCTCGCGATCGGTGACGAGCCGAAGACACTAGCGCGGACTAGTCAGTATTTATTTTGTTACGCGGCCGTGCTTGCACAATCTCGCGTTCACGAGCGAGCCATCGGGGCGGAAGAGACAGCAGGGGTTGAAACGTGTGGGGGGGGGGGGGGGGGTCGGAGAGGGTTGCCGAGGGGCCTTATTACCTTTGGTTGTGCGAGCACGGCGAGAGTTTGATGCACTCCATGGTTGTAAATAGATTAGTCTCGCAAGAAATTGTAAATACTATACGTAGAGTGAGACGCGGACGCGAGAGCGAGAGAGAGAGAGAGAGAGAGAGAGAGAAAGAAAGTGAGAGAGCGAGAGAGGGAGAGAAAGAAATCGAAAGAATCGTATATCTATATTAATATAAAAGAAAAGTATTAAAACAAGTCAGAGAGTAGCTGTGCACCCGAGTGAAAAAAAAAAATACGGCAACAATGCCGGACCTGAGTTTCTCATTTTATGTAGTCGCTCGAAAGATCAATTACGAGGATTATTACGATTATCGCGCAGATTAATTATTATTATTATTTATTGTCGTTACCGTGTCGCTGGCCGTGACCGGTGACTCTTGTAAATATATTCGGGTTGAAAGGACCGCGAGTGAGAAAGAGCGAGAGAGCGAGAGAGAGAGAGAGAGAGAGAGAGAAAGTCCTGTGTACATTGAAGGAAGGATGATGGAGAAGTTTGAGAAAATAAAATTACTTTACTGAAAAATTTGACGAGGAGTGGTTATTGACCCGGTCCACAATCCCATCCTTCGCATCCTTCGCAACGGAATCGCTGAATCTCGGTCGAAAGAGCGCGAGACGGTAGCATCGGGAAACGCCGTAGGGGGGAGGGAAACAATGAACGGAACGCGTCGATGATCGATAGTAGAGTCTCGGACGCGTCGCCGGCGAGGGTTGCGATCTCGATGGCGGTCGAGGCGAAGATATCGGACCTAGCGCGGACCAATTGTTTCCCGACACTCACACAACACACGTGGACATGGAATAACCACTTCTGTGTTCAAACTTTGCTAATTCTGTGCAACCTCGTCCAATGATCTCGATATTCCTTCTCTTGATCTTGGTGTCGCATCTCTGTGCTTTCGTTCGCTGAGAAAAGCACGCGCCGCATCGTTCGCAGGCGTTTACGCCAAGTTTGATTATGTCCAGTTTGCCAACTAAAACCTCTTTGCCAACATATATTCTATCGTTTGAAGGTTTCCCGGGTTTCGATTAAGTTTGATGGGGTTTGCACTCGGTTCTGGCTCCAAGACATACACAACAGTGTCGATAGCGGCGCACGCTGCATTGTTTAATGACTTGAAGTCGGTTTGATGGAAAATTGCGGTTGCACTTGATTGCGTTGGCATGCGAACCTTTGAACTTCGTTGGACTTGCCAAGCAGGTCAGTTTTCGTATTTGAAGATGATTGGACGCTTCGCACAATTAGCAATATTTTCTCTAAAGCAATTTAAAGGACCGGTCCTCGTTGCTTGAAATGCTGCCCCGGATGATTTTTTAGTCGATAACTAGGGCAACGAGTGAGAAAGTGAGAGAGAATGGGAAAGAGAGAATGAGAGAGAGAGAGAAGGTAGCGCGTAGAAGAAAGAGAAAAAAAGATCGTCGAGTTCGCGTAGAATCGCGCCACGTTTGCTTCCTGTGCGGTCGCACGTACATATAAGGGTCTCTAATTTCGCAAATGGTACCGGAGCGTCCGTCTCTGCCTCGAACCTAATTTAATAGCCTTAACACGTTTCTATTCCTCCCTGCGGCGGGGAGTTTAACCATCGTGGAAGGCTCCCGGGTTGTCTTGGTCGTTCCTCGAATTGTTCTTCCGACTCCAATATTTCACTCGGCGCCTTGAGCACAGCTTTCGAAGATTATCGACTTCCTAACGTCTCGCTGTAAAATTTGAGCAATCGTTTCGCCCGAACTACGGAGCAAGTGCACTAAATTCGAAGCGAATCGATCCGCGAGGAACGCGGTCCCGCAGAAGTCGCGTTTATAAATTCCGGTGGACCCGTCGGAACGCGGTGGGCAGCGTTTCAAGAACGCGTTTTCGGTCAGGTCGACGTTCAAGGTGCAACGAGGCGAATTTATTCTCGCCCGTTTCTATGCCGTGGCAACCCTTAAGCTGCGGTCTCGTTCGCTCATCGATCGGCCGGCGTGAATGGCGTAAATTCGAGCGCGCATCCACCGGCGGATAACCAAATAAATTGGCAATCTATGCCACCGGAAGTCTGGCAATTTAATATCCACCTGTTGTTGCCGCGATTACGTGGCTCGTTCGGTGTCGCGACACGTCGTTGAGCAACGAGGCCACCGCGGCGGTAAACTGCCAATCACGATGCAACGAAAACGAAAGGTACCGGGGATCTTTTGCGCCTCGCTGACACACGGGCCACGGGTGTCTCTGTCGATGATCTTGTCGATCGCTTGTCCGCCGCGGATCGCGCGGTAAACGATTTCCTTTCGTTCAGCCGGGGCTCGGCAAGATAAGCCAATAAACATCCAATCTTGAGGCGGACAGCATCGATTCGCTGTCCCACCTGTTGTTGGCTCGATTACGGCCCTTTAATCCATATCCTGGCGCGTCGTTAGGCGAACGGGACCGCGCGGCGGTAGCCTTCGATATAACCCGGGGATGGCCAACGGGCCGAGCAGAGATCCGACTTAGGAACCTAATGCAATTGGCCACGTAACTAACAATTAGCAGGTTACCGTAACGTGCTGTGGCCACGGCATCGCCTAGCTTGGCTCGGCTAGCGTGCACCATGCACCGTCAGACATCACCCGCAGGGTGCTCGGTCTTCGTTCCCGAGGAACAACCTGACGCGATTGATCCACGCGATAGCCGGATCTTGATCATCAACCCCCTAAATCTTCGGGGCCGTGTCGCTCTATAATTTTCCTCCTCATTTCGAAATCCATCCGGCGATCTAAAATACGTCGGCTTGCAAGGGCTCCCTCGACGAATTAGACTGTACTTTTCTTCCGGACGACTGCTCCACTATCTTTCGTACACTGGAAACTCTCGCGTCAATATTTAAAAATGCCAAAGTTCGTCGCTTTAGAGTATATTTTCATGTTGAATTAGCCAAATTAATTTAAATGTCTATTGTCGGTATGAACGCTCCAAAAAGCTCTTGCTGTATTTGAATTAACATATTGGAATTTGTATTGCACTTTCCGTAGTTGGAACAGTTAGAAGAGCAGGTTACTTCATGCAACAATTTATTAAGAAATAGATAAGAAAATAATTTTAACAACAGCTCTTATAGTTTATTTCTTATAATTTCTTTTCTTTCTAATGAATTTAGAACAAAATTCAATCTTCTCATCACTACGATGTGACACATGTCAGTCATGTTAAGGACGTGGCAAGTGTACAGTTAACACCGATCATTGTACAAAAGCCAGAAGACTGCGTTAATACTCAGGAGCTTCCTTCCAAGACTCCGAAAGAGAGAGAGAGAGGGAGATAGATAGAGAAGGATCGAGGCGGCTCGAAGCGTCGTGGTCGAAGGGCGAGAGACTCTCTAGAAATAATTAAAACAGCTGATCAGGTCACGTAGATCGCGGCACGGGCACGAGAAATCCGCTCGCCGGGGGAATTAGCAGGCTCGGCTGGCAGCGATAGCGGTCGCATTCTTCGAGTGTCCGGTAATTGGAAGAGACGCAGTAAATTAGTCGATTAGAGCGACGCGTTATCGCGATACAATGTGACGGTCCGGCTAGGTGGATCAGACACGGCGGCGAACGTGGGGCAGGTTAGGCGCGTTAGGGACAACCCATTAACCTCCATGCTCCACGCTATTACGCCACGGACATATTGCTTCCTGCTGTTGGATACGATGGCTCAAGGCGCTATCTCAATCTCGTTCTCGTTCCCTCTCTCTCTCTCCCTCTCTCTCTCTCTCTCTCTCTCTCTCTTCGCCGTCCGGTCTCCGTTTCTTCCCCGTTCTCGAGCAGATCTCTCGATCTGCCGGATGGTTTCCCGCTCCTTATCCATCAATTTATTTCGAACGCCGCGCGCCGCTCCCCGGCACCCGCAATCTGGATTCCACGAGAGAGATTCTTTTCCGGCGAAAGCAAATCACGAAGCTACGATTTTTACCATTCCATTTTTCTGGCCTCCTACTTTCCGAGATAATTACTAGATCGTGGAGCGTTCTGGCCTCGTAGCGCTCTCCTTTAGCAGAAACGAATTACAGGACAAACTTATATAGGCTTCCCGGCTCCGGATTACTATCTCCATTTCCGGGAGGATTTGTTGTTCGATCTTGAACGCGGATTTCATAAAGTAATTCTCAATAGATGAGACATTATTTCTAGATGTATTGGAGCGCATAATAATTGTGAACATTTAAGAGGGAATCAAACTAGACGGAAGCTGACTAGAAGAAAAATTTATCTATCGTTCACAATTATATTTAAATCATTCATTTCTAAACTATAATAATAATGCGAATCTTTCGTTTGCTTATATCAGGAAAATCGAGGACATTTGCATAAAAGATCGGTAATGTATTTCCAGTCGCAGATCCGAAGGGAACAGGAGGGGGGGTTAGTGTCTCGGGGGCCCGATGGACTCGCCGTTGAAGTTTCAGCAGTCTCGAGGCTCACGGCGCGAACCTATTATTCACGATGGAAACGCTCGTTCGCGACGCGACTCTTATTAGAAAGAACCCTCGAGCTACGTCGCCGGGGCTGTGCCTCGCTAAGGGCGACAATTACCTTCGTCCGGGCCCCGCGTCGCTCTAAACGAGACGCCAGTAATCGAGTGATCCTCTTTCGGCAGTGATAATATCACCCCCAACGGTGCCTCTCTGTTCACCGAAGAGGCCCCCGGGCGTTTGCTCTGACGTCTATCATCGGGCTGCATCTCGATTTTGGTAGTTAAACGGAATCGAGATCTCGGCCGATAGGGGATTCTTTACACCTGGTCTACGAAGCTTGTTTTACGCTTGCACTCACCAGATCGACAAGGTGCGAACGGATTCATTCGCTCCGATAGCAGGCAATTTGTTCAGAAAATTCTGACAATTATTTTTTATTTTTGTAATTTCATTGCAGAAGTCGCGAATTTTTTAGACACTGTCCGGTATTTCCACTGACCAAAATTTCTGTCTTTTCATTAAACAATCGACGACGTTACTTTACATTCTACTGTTTGTTAGCTGTTTTCTTGAGAATATTACCATTTCTTCATTCTCTATTTAATTATACATTCTATAAAAAGGTTGTATTTAAGAAAACTATTAAGAAACATATATAGTATAATTACAGCAACTCACACATTTTTCAAAGAGCGATATAAGCATATAACCTGACTAATAAATAGCCTCGCACTAATTGACAGAGCTCAGAATTAAATCAAAATTTCGTCGCAATATTAAATACATTATAACTCCTGATCAATATTCGCTGAAACCGCTTAGATTACCAATTTTTCTTCGATCACGCAATCATCCCCCACGCGAGCGGAATCCTCGCGATCAGTTCAGCCTCGTTCCCCGATTCGAATTTCCACCGCGCGGCCCCCGATAATTCGGTTACACACACGTCGGAAGACTGCCAACAACGGCGGAGCCAGAGCCGGCAGCAAGGAAAACGCGAAAGGGCGAGGACGCGTGATTAGACGAGACGCGGGAAGACAAGCGTAAAGGCCGAAAGGAGAACCCTCGGCTCGACGTTCCAGGGCAAAAGTAATCGAGTGATCCTCCTTTGTGGCTGATAGAGACGCCCGCGGGAGAGACGACCCGATACCTGAGGGGAGGAAAACTCGACGTTTTCGTTTGCCTTGGCTCCCTTTTGATTCCCTGGATTACCGGGGTAACTCGATTCCGGCCGATTCGAGGTTACGGGACCGGCGAATCGCTCCGAGACCACTCGAACGCCTGTTTCCTCGGCAATTAATCGACGTAACAAGTGTTAAAAGCTTTAGCGTCTACCTGGCTTCGCCGGAAGAAGACGGCGGACGATTGGTCGCCTTTCGAATCATGCTTCACGCGATATAGAATGTTCTTATAGCGTTGCGGTACACTTAACTCTTATCCGTTCCTCATTTCACGAACTGGATAGACTCGATGCCCATTTATTAACGAGTTGTCAGATTGACGAAATCACCAAGGAAATAGGCCAATATCTTTTCATTTGAATCGATGAGTTAAATTTGTCTTAGATTTTTCAAAACTTCTCACTACTTTTATTTCGTTCTACCTGGAATACCGATCAATACGGAAGACCTTCTATCACTGCAGTGGATATCTTGAGTACAATATTTTCTTGTCCTTTGACAACACGCAATTCGGTTCGGCAGCTACTTCTCTCGCGCTGCTTGGTCTAAAAATTCTCCGCCGCCTTTATCACTGTCGCATTCTTCGTCACTATTCACAGTGAGCATTATCTGTACCGTATTCACTAGTTACAGTTGCATTACTATCGTCATTAGAATTTTATGAGAACAAATAATATCTTTCGAAATGTAAGAGATGAAATTTATTTTGTAGTAGCAATATGTTTAATTAATGCTATTGAACAATCTTTGAGTAGAGCGGCCAAGTGTAAGAAACGATGCTGAATAGTTTCAATTCGTTTAATCTGATAAAAAATCAGATTAGAGATCGGCATTCCAGAATACAACAAGGAAGGAGTATAGTAGTTTCACAGTATTTGCATCCTCAAAAACCTGACCCAGTCCGCAACGCGCACAAAGGTTTCCCCAACACCGAACAAATGCAACGTGAACTCCGTTGTTCTCCCACCCCCCGATCATCGGCCAGGAACATCCTGTGCCCGGCGTCGCGTCGAGAGCAGCAGAAAATCAACCCCATCAAATTTTATTAGGAAGTACTTGGGAAAGTACTCGAGCCTCTCCTCGCTATTGTTCCCTTCCGCTGCCTATGTTGCAAAGCTGCAGTTCAGCCACTCGTCTCCCTTTCTCATGAAAATATCGGAAAAGGAACGATCGGAGGTCTCAAGGAGGCGACCTCTCCTACGGAGAGCAATGGCTGCGAGATTCCACCGTTTCCGGTCGTTCGTCGCGACACAGAGAGAGAGAGAGAGGACTCCGAGGGAAGGAGGTCCGTGGTTGGTCCGCCATTTGTTCCCGCGAACGCGATATGACTCCGTTTCGGAGGAGAGGAGCGCGCGAATATAGAATGGAGAACCGGAAACCGGCCATCGCGAGCCGAGACTCTCGGAACTGGGTTAACCGGAAGTCGCTGTTAAATCGTGCTGCACGGTATCGATCATCCCGGCAATCTTGTCGCCGTTTGCGCCTGTGTGTGAGCGCCAGTTTCTGCTGTCGTCCGTTGAATTTTTCAACGGCTTCCGGGCGAGAGGATGTTCCGGGAATTAATTACGAGCCGGGAGTTTTCCAGAATTCGCGCGGGGCTGCCGTGATTTTCCCGCGGGAAGTTTAGCCACTCGCCACCCTCACCCTTTCTCTCCCTTCCTCTCTCTTTCTCTCCCTTTCTCTCTCTTTCTCTCCCTCTCGCTCGCTTTCTCGCGGAGGTGGAGAAGTCGCGAGCAAATAAAATTAGCCTCGGGTAAATCGCGCGTCAGGATCGTTCCTTATTATTCCCCGGCAGCCGAGGATCTCCGTCGATTTAAGGATTAACTTTCGACTCCCTCCCCCTGTTTCCACGTGGTTCGCTGCGAGTCAGCGTTTCTACGGCTCGGCCCCAGGCCAAAGGGAGATCACGCTGGTTCTCGAGGGTCTTTAAGGGCGGAGGAACGAGTTAATCGCCCGGCCGGAAGCGCGACGAAAGCGCGGACCCCGGGATTCGCAACTCGTCCCGGATCACTCGCTAATTCGTATTTATTGCCGCGCAAACCCGAACTTCCCCGAGACGTGTTCGCGTCTGCTCCCACGATTGGCACTTTGCTTTCGAGGGAGAGGGTTGCTGGAATGTCCGTAGTGGAAGCGAATTGTTGATTCCGACGCTGTTCTACGCTGTTCGTTCCTGCAATCTCTGCAGGGTACATATTAAAAAGTTACTATAATTGCAGTCTAAATTCATCAAGATTGTCCTCATCAACATATGCATTACACTAATTTTTAACTAGCTTTTGGGATTTTATATTTATGGAATGCAAAAGAGTTGAAGTAATATTCCGTATGGTACAATTTAACTTTCTGGTTTCAGTTTTATTAAATGGTTAATTATTAATGTGACAATTACTGGATAATTATTTAATATTGTGACAATTTTTGGAGTTGATATTCCGAAGTTAACTCGTTGAAGATTAATTTTTATCAAAAATATTCTATATTCGTTTAAATCAGTTGTAATTAGGTCCTTATCGTAAACGCTCGTAAAAGCAAATATGTATGAACTGATTTTCGACGCTTCACGCGTGAATCATTTAACCAGAGGAATTACACCTTCGCTGCGATTCCATTATAAAATAGATAGGTTCCTGAAAAGCTAATGCAGCAATCTATTACCTAGATTACTTGAATTCTGTGTGACTTTTCCATCAGGAACTTGTTTCAAGAGTTAAGAGGTTTAAAAAGCTTAAGGAAGGCTGAAAATCTTTCGAACTCCGTGCTGCGGGCATTTTAGAACAGTCTTAAAATAACTATCTACGACCGATTTAACAATGAAAATGTTCTATTAATCTCAAAGAAGGTATCCGCGACCGAGACGTTGGTAAAAAATGAAAATACTAATCCCTGGCTAGAGAGTTCGGTAAGTTTACAAGAGAGCTTCCCGATGTTAAATCGCGAGTATACCGCGTCGAAAGTCTCCCCTTTATCCTTTACCGTGCTGGCGACGCGGCTCCTTTCGCGGCGACCACGTGGTCCTCGACGCAAGGTATCGCCATCCTCGACAGCGTCCCGAGATAGCCGTAAACCAATCGAGCCGCGGAATCGCGGTTCCGCGAGAAAAGATCGAGGCCGACTAACGATTTCTCATTGTCACGACAGATGCTGGACGTCAAGGATACCGGCAGAGGTGTGTTCGTGTGCAGCAGTCCTGGCCCCGATCCTTACACGTCCCAGGACCTCTACAATCCCGTCTACGAGGAGCTCAGCAACGGTGAGTAATCTCATTCGCAGCGTCGACGGCCACGCGAACAATCCCTCGCGCTATCAACACTCTCCGCCGTGGAACCGTTTCCACGGAGATTCTCGGGGGAGAGAGACAGAGAGAGGGAGAGGGAGAGAGAGAGAGAAACATTTCGATCGCGCTGAAATCACACCCCGGTCTCCTTCTAGATGAGACTCGACTCTGAGGACTCGCCGGACGGACCCGCGATCCCCAGCCTCGATCCTGCCAAGGGAGAGCGTAGGTAGGGTCCTGTGAGCTTGGAAGGCTTGCCGCCTGCCGGTCGGATAAATTAACGCTTTACCTCGCCTGTTACATTGGTTTCTGAGAGCTAATGGTTCTATAAGAGTGCCGACCCTCTCCTTACTTCTTTCATTCCTTTCGGCGACGACATTGCTCTGACACTTTACGAAGCCTACGCGATGCTGTGCCATTTATCGTAGCTTTGGCTCTAAGTGACTAAATTTTTGTTGCAAATGATCTTAAATAATTAACTTTATATTTATCGAATAAGACATATTACATTTCTTTACAGTTTTCTTTTGTTTACCGTTTAATAAAAGAAGTTTAATATCTTTCACTCGATGAATATAAAGTTGATCAACCAACGGTAGCCGGCTTCACAGTACACTAAGTATTCTAGTAGCCGCATTCGCAATGTTCTCCTCATCCTGACTCCGCCATTATGAAACGTCATTATCTTTGTCGTCTTCAGACTTTGCTACAGCCGTCCGTTTTTCAAATACTCCTTTCATCATCCTCTTGATATCCATTTGCTCATCGCCGCCGCATAACTGAGCACCGCTAAGTGAAACACCTTTTTGTCACATCATCGTTCTCCATCTTTCATCTGTCAACCATTTTTTTCCAAGTCCGCCAAGAAGATGTTAAACACCATTGGACCGAGCGGACACCCCAGCTCCGCGTTCACTTCACATGTCTCCCCATATGTTTCCATCGTTTCCTCTTGCACTCGCGCCTCTCTCGGCTGTTTTCAAGGCTGCCATTGGACCCACAAAGCAAACCCTGAAACTGCTATTCGTCGCGTTTGTATATGGTGGTAGCTTTCGAAGTCTAGTAAATCGATAATTTTCGTACAATGGTAAAGCGTCAATTGATAACGACCGTGCGGTCCATCGAGCTGGACTCCGCAGTTAACCACGGCTAACACCGGCTTGCTAGTTTGTTGCTCTCCAACCATCCCCCTAAACTGTCACGCACCTGTGCAGGTGGTTTTCGTGTTTCTAACCGCTGGACCTTCTCTGCATGGAAATGGATCACCAGATTCCCCGGGATCGCACTGCCCGAAGTTTGTTCTCGTTTCTCGCAGTGGTCTCCCGACGAGGTCGCCCGCTTTCGCCACGATCCCTCGAGAAAAAGGGAGACACGCAACGCGGCACCGCTATCGCGACGCTTCTTTTTTTTTTTCCTCCCCGAGGTCGCTTATCTCCCTATTAATTCGACGAACTGTCGGCAATGAAGTTCGCCGCCCGAGCCCGCGTCTAATCTCTGTCAGAACGGAATCGGAAGCTGTTCATCTTCTTCCCGGGTGTATCTCGCTCCTTTCCCGTGGCGGGTATCTTGATAGCCTGGGCCCCCCTTTCCACCTTGCGCCGCCGCGGCTCGTCCCGTCGCTGCCTTTGCTGGAAGGAGATAAGCGTGACACGACCTCTGACTTATACTTCCCCATTAGCCGGACGGCTAATTAGCATGGTGATGAGACTTTCGATGTTCGACGCGGAGGACGCGGGTAATCGAATGCACATGCCTCGCGACGACTATTGTGCGGCCGGCGGGGGGAGGATCGGGTTCGCCCGGGACCATAATTTGTCTTGGTTAACGTCAGTCGACCCGGGTCCTGAAAACATTTCGCGAAACTGTCGCCGAACTTGGCCACCTTTTTCCACGGGACGATCCCGTAGGAGTTCCGCGCGGCATCGACGCGCTCGCGAACGAGTTTCCGGGGGATGCCGAACTTGGTTCTGTCCCGAGTAATTGCCGCTTCAGACGCGTTTAGCGCAGTCGGGGATTCTATGACGTTCGCGGGCCACCCAGATTTCGTGTCTCTCTTCGTTCGAGATAAGGCTGCGAGGCGCCATCCGCGACGAATGGCACACCTGGGCGCGGCAGATCGCGCGGCTAAATTGCTACGAACGTCTTGCTTCGGGTGTCTTAAACTCGAGCATTCCTCGCGAGAGAATGGGCGAGGAGGAGAAAAATAATACGATGAACCCATTGGGAAATTCGCGGGACGCTGTCGCGCGGCGTCTAGAATTTGCAAAACGACTGAAAAATCTCGGCGAGGTAGAACGAACCGGATGGGGTCCGCGGCAGATTTCCTTCGATGCACACCGGGGGCTTGCGCGCGAAAACCGTTCTCAGTCCGCGCAGATCTCCATGCAAATTCGCGTTTTGAAAAGTGAACGGGCAAAAACCGGTAACACGCTGAAGCTTGCTGCCTTGACAAACATTTACGCTAGCCGATGCAGAATATTAAAACCGCCGCAGCACCTTGATAAAATTTTAATCTTGCCAAAGTACGTTCAGCGGCACTTGCAGCTCTCTGCTTATTCTAGAGGCTGCGAAAATAGGATTGATTGAAGAAAAAAAATAAGTTGGGTGTACAGAAGGCCGCGAACGTATTTATTTCGTGGTCGTTTAAAATGATTTCGCCGCGTTGACGAATTCCTGTTCGTTCCGAAGGACTCGGGAACGTCCTCCGGGGAGTCCTGTCCCGAGCCGGCGATGCGCTCGCGCGCGATAAACAAGAAAGGGTACACAATGGCGGAGATTAAAAGTGCAACCACGGTAAACAGACAAGCGTTCGTTCCACTTTCTTTTCCTTTTGCAAACAGACAAGGTCCCGCGGAATGAAGCGAGGATAGAGCGCCGCCGCCGCCGCCGCCGGAGATTCGAGGGATTGTCAAAGAGCGAGCTTAACGTCGATTAGAGCCAGTCGATAAACTTCCGTTCCCGGTCGAGGCTGTTCCACCGTTAAACGCCTCTCTCTCTCTCTCCTCTTCCTTCGTTTTATCGCCGCTCGACCTTCGTTCTCGCTTTTACGACGCCCGCTCGACGGACGGAACAATACATCTTTATTTTTCGCATCCGACCGACGCGTTCCGCGCTCTCGTTTTGTTCTCGATCGGTCGTCGAAACCGTGCGATAATCGATCCCCGCGGAGAGAATGCCTGTCCTGCTCCGATTTTCAAACGTTCACAACGCCCGCTGATATACAGATTTCAAACGCGACCGCGGAATATTTTCTTAACGATCGAGAACGAATGACAAGCTCTGGGAGTTCGCTTAATTACCCACTGGAGGAAATTACGCGAAAGAGAGGGAATCACGATCGCGGCTACCTTGCTCCCGCAGGGTAGAGCGCGCGGCCCGGTAGGCGTGATCTTCTCGCTCTTAGCCTCGACGGCGGTGGGACTTCGTTCCAGAGGATAATCCGTGTCCTCGACAATTTCAGATAACGTTATTACAGCGCGTGGGTGTTCTTCATTGAATTTCCTGGAAGACGTATCAATGATATCCAGCGTTATCTGACTGCGGAAAGGGACTATTTGCTTTCATCCGTCTGTATAGACTGTCCCGTGTGGGCGTGGCTTAATTTCTCTTGACTCCGAGCCAGCAGGAAGAACTTAAACTCTGTTCAAATAGTTTAGCCGTCGTTTGTCGTATTCTCCAGACTAAATGTTAACAGTATCGCGGATAACACGATAGCAGTAAAAGATCAAATCTGTATCGATTTCTTTGTGCGGAATGCCGCGAGTGGGCGTGACTTCATTGCTCCTAATGTAAACAGTGGCAGGCCAATACCCCAGGAGGCAACCGGGTCCCCGTGGTCGTATTAATCGGACAGTGTTCTCGTTAGCATCGAATCGATACGCCGACAGAGCGCGCGATCGGTTAATGATCCCGACGGATAACGAGTCGCCGGTGTGACGTTTATCAATCGGGGGCGATCAAAAGGTAGGACCGCGGCGAAATCAAAGCGAGGGGATCGCGAGAGAGAGAGAGAGAAAAAAACGAGTGGGTGGAGAAGCGGCGTTAATATATTCGCAATGACAACGGGGGAGAAAGAAGCGGCGCAAAGTCGACGCGGAAACACGAGGACGCTCGTTTTTTCATCCCGGATTTCGATGGTAGACGATGGATTAATGTACTCCGCTTTCTCTGGTTACTTTCGACCGCTGCGTTTTCATATAAATTTATGGACGTGCGGAACTAATTAATCGCGGTGCATCGATACACGCGCCGGGACTCCGCGCGAATCGTCGACGTCGGGCACGTTTCGATTCCGTTCACGGCGAATTCCGCAGCGTTGACGCGAGAAAGAGATTGCCGTTTAATTAATTAACGAACCGTCTAATTAATTACGGCACCGGCCGCGGAGACACGTGTGCGCGTGCGCGCGTCGCACAGGGTTGCTTATGAATTATTCATCCGTTACAGGGGACCATCAAGAAACGGACGAGGAGAGCGAGCTGAACGCTCGGAACCGGCTGCACCATCATCATCGGCATCATCATCGGCCGGCGTCGTCGTCGAAGCCGGCCAGCGAGGACGAGTTCGCCGAGGACGAGCTCTCGGTGGGTGAGCCGTCCGAAGCCAGGATGCTCACCTCAAGCGGGCCTACCTGGGGCACGTGTCCGGCAGGTGGCAGGCCACCGAGGGAGAGACGCGGCAGGAGCCCCAGGAGCCTAGACAGACGCAGGAGAGACAAGAACCACGACATGGGCGAGTTCCACGAGGGGATGCTGCTGGACGCTTTGCTTCAGCTGTACCCTAGCGTTGCTGGTAAGACGATCCTCTACTTGCATCCATTATTCTCGAGACAATTAAAATTCGACTGACAAAGCCCTCGTTGATCTTGGATAAATAATGGGGCAGCGATACCGATTATTACAGGCGACCAATTGCTGTGCCTTTCATTTATTTTCCAACATTATATTTAAATTAAATATAAGTGTCTGGGTTTAGGTAATATATTACCTAATTAATTGCTTACTTTCCGCGACACGTTTTAGATGCACACTTTTCAAAGACACCGCGACCGCTAACTGATTAACCACTTTTACCAACGCTACCCTTTCAGATATAATTTTCGCAAATTACCGCGTAAACCGTTCGCAGCAAAAAGAAAAACACCCAGCACGAAGAACCCTGAAGTCTCTCTAAACCGGGGCTATTTTTTTCCAGGCGTAGCAGGCACCCGAACGAATAGCAATCAACGACAACAGTCCGTCCCGTCGGTGGCCCACAGGTTACCCTACTTCGTGCCTCCGATGCCAGCCACCCAGGCCCTGAGGGTGGAGGAGAACCCGTACGAGAGCGTGCCGGTGCTGGGCCCGCTTCACCACTATTCGAGTCAGAGCAGAAGCAACAAGGACAGGTCCCGCAAGGACAAGTACAAGTACTCGCCTCAGTACGGCGCCGAGTACTACGGTCTCCAGAACCAGGACGCCGCTCCGGTCTACACGCAGGTGGGCGGCGAGTACTCGGACACCTACTCGCAGCCCACGGACCGTCTCTACAACGAGGACAAGTACACGCAACCGGTGTACTACGGTCCCAGGGACGGGGACCAGATCACCACCGGCCGGCTCTACCAAGGCCAGCCGGACAGCAGTTTCGGCAGCGACAGCGGCTACAGCCATCACACGTCCGGCACGACCGGCACGAACGGCACCCGTAGCAGCAACTCGAGGACGAATCACAGAAAGGACAAGCATCGGAACTCTCATCATTCTCACCACTCCGCGGACTACATCGTGTCCTAATGATCGATCGTCGGGTGTGACCGCGGTGTGACTGACAACGGTGTTCCTGGAAGAGACCGAGGGAAGAGGACGGCTGTATGGAAGCTTAATAATACTTTCCGAGAAAAGTAGTGATCCCGCGTTTTTACGTTCGCGTATTTATTTCAGAGATCGTTTGTTTTGTTGTTTTCTTTTTTCCTTATTTTTTTTATTACCGTAGACGTGGAGCGAAAGTGAGCGAAAGTGAGCGAGAGCAAGTGAAAGAGAGCGAGAGAGAGAGAGAGAGAGAGTATAAAGCGAGAAAGAGAGTTTTATTTTCGTACGCGAGGTGCTTGCGTTCTTTATTTTTTTTGTTCCCCTTTCCGTCTAATTGTTGCGCGTGATATATAGTATTTTAGTATAACACTCGTGTTTCGACGAGGGAGAGAGAGAGAGAGAGGGAGAGAGAGGACGTTCGCGTACGACCGATCATCTCTCGGGGTTTAATCACGGGAATGGGGCGGGAGGGGTGATGATGATGATGATGATGATGAGCACAGAGCAATAGAAAGACTGTGAACGTGATGGTCAGACTAGCCAGGGGTGCGGGACGGGTTTATGAACATTCACGGAAAAACAGTGATCTCTTAGTGATTTAGCAAGACTATTTAACAAAATAATTTGTAATCCAATGAGACTCAGGCTGGTACCAAAGGACGCTAAACAAGTACTTCGATTTTTTAGCCTTCTAGTTTGTAATTTATACACGAGTAGAGCTACCCGCGTGAGACGATTTTAAAACGGAGAAGAGGCGATAGATAACGGAGGAGGTCTCGCGCGAAGACGTGCGACTACCTAGCGAGAAAAGCTGCCACGCGTTTCATTCGGGATGCTAAATTTCGTAGAGCCAAGCGTGCGAGAAGAGAAGACAAGAGAAGAGAGCGAGAGAGAGAGGTGAGAGAGGAGGATGGTTAACCGATCCACTGCCAAAATAATCCTAAATAAGAAAATCCGCAAAGACTGCCCACCGACTGAGTGTAATCTGCCAACCGGTTTCGTACAAACACTTTGATACGAGTACGCGCTAGATGTGATTTCGTCCCCAACTGCCCATCGATCGGATCGTAAAGTAGCGCCTGAAACACCGTCTTCTCATGCACCTAGCGAACCAACCCTGTAGCTACACTTGGCACACACGTAAACCACACGAAGGACAGAACGTACATTTGCACACACAGAGGCAGAGCGCACTGTTGTTGTAGTTACAAGCTAGCACGTAATAAGCACCACGTGTCGAGTCGCAATCTTTTTCTTCGTCAATTATTATACAAAACGGTAATTATCGTTAGCACGGGATAGCGTAACAGGCAGGAGCAGGATATCTGGAACGCGAACACACGGCTCAAAGGGCCGCTCCTATTTCTGCAATCTCGCACGAGGTCGCGGCTCGTTTGAATAAGAAAAACCATCGACGGAGAAGAACGAAGAGGGATAAAGAGAGAGAGAGAGAGAAGGAGAGAAAGAGAGGAAGGTGGGACGGAAAGGAAGGAGAGAAACAGAGAAAACAGAAAGAGGGGAAGGGTTGCAGCAGGGGCTGAGCTTCACAGCAAAGTCTTGCCGCTTTCGCAAACAGAATGCGTAGTGTTCTTTCTGCGAGCCCTTTCCCGCTCGTCCTATATTCTCAAAGCTTCTCCGCGGCTGCAGACAACGATCCGGCCGCGTATCGCGCCGGATTAAGCAACGATAACCCGTCGTAGTCGACGACGACGACGACGACGACGTCTCTTTGAATACGCGAGACGGTTCCTTTTGACGAGATCGCCTTTCCAAGAGTAGCTACCCACGGAGCCGCGACGACGAATAATACCCTCGCAGGAAGACCTAATCCTGGGCCGTTTTATACTGTTCGCGAGAATAAACCACCTAGTTCCTTCCTAGGCGTTACCCGATCATAGACACTAAAACGATCGTAGATTCTTTAATATTTTTTTTTTGGTAGTCGCACGGTTTCCCGCCAGCGAGACGTCTCGATCACGCTGCCAGAATGACAGACAGACCAAGGGAGAGAAGGATAATCAAGGAACAGTGTTCTCATCTGGCTGACGGCACGACTGACTGGTCAAGGTCGGCGTCGGGACGATCAGCTTCTCCTTCGGCTGCAGTTTTCCTCCGTAATGTCCTATGGAGACAACGGGACGGCGGAGAAACTAGCGGAAGATATTCTTGCTTTGCTCTTATTGGCTGTAAAATATTAACGCGTTCATGGGAGATAGGCTAGACTGATGATTTTAGGATCACAATAGCATAATTCACATTCCCGAAAATTTTGACTTGGAATATCGACTACGAAGTGGGATAAATTATAATTACTATGAATTAATTTAACTCTGAACTATCTAAACAATAAATCAGAAATCAATTTACGTTTCAAAAAACTATAAGACTTCTTGTTTCTCATAACGAGGAAAATGTGAATGTTCACGAATAGATAAAACCTTGAAACAGTGTAAATAATTAATATCGAACCTTAATCTAATAATTTCCGGTTCACAAACCTGCTTTTTACCTACAAAAAATACCAAATTTGAGTAAACGAGAAAGAAATTTATTCCAGAAAAAAAATGCAAAATTACATCTCTGTAAAAAAATGAATTTATTTATACACACTTTGTGTAATGTACAAACTACTGTTTCGCTAAAATATTAGTCGCAGCTTTATAAGAATAAAGACCACAGGTATCATCGCTAGACCGCGGATTTCTTGTATTTATAACAAAAGTGAACAGGTGCAATAAAAAATGTCTGTTGCATTGTTTCTTTATTGAAATAAAAAGTTTATTTTTATTTATTCTCTTTCTCTTACATTTGTTTTAGAACATTTTTCTTTTGCATAATGGTATCCGCGGTCTAATCATCAGTTTCCTCCGCTAGTGTATCCGATTAACGATTCTAAATTACGGAGGTAGGAGTAAACGCGACGTTAGGGAGGAAACACTGCACGCGCTGAGCACGACGGAGGGGCCAGTAACCTTGAACAGTCAGTGTTGGTTTGCCGCAGCTACGGGCTGTACAGGCACGCGCTGATACATATACATACGATAACAGAATCAACCATACCTATATAAATATATATATATATTATATATATACTGTAAGTGTAAGAATGTAGAGAACTATTCGCGAGCGACCCCGTGTAAATATACGAAGCAGGAAGCGAAGGGAGGAAGAGAGAGAGAATGAACAAACGAGAGAACGAGAGAGAGAGAGAGGGGAGAGAGTGGACGAGAGAATGAGAGAAGCATTCGGATTCCTCCGGTGTGTAGCATAGCTGTACCATATCGTTATCGAAACTTTCTCGTGTGAATGTGTGCGCGAATGAGACGAGGAAAACAGAGATTGAATTTAATATATATAAAAACAAAGTATATAATTTTTAAATTATTTATAATGGGCAGTGCGCGATGTATGGCGCAGGCAACGGATACACGTGAACGACGGAGTGTTTGTTGGAGAAAGAGAGAAAACGATTGCGAAAATGGGGAGAAGAGAGAGAGAGAGAGAGAGAGAGAGAGAGATAGAGAGAGAGAGAGATAGAGAGAGAAAGGAAATGGCGACTGAATTACTTAAATGGCTCTTCCGGACACACCGGGCCACCTCCCTTCCGCTTCTTGGTACTGTACACTCTTTAGATGCATGTAGAGCGAATACCTCACGACAAAGAACAAAAAAAAAATGATCACTCTGTTGTAAATATAATTTTATATGTACGACCCGGGGAATGAGATGTGTAGTAGCGGGACACACTAGACAGACACGTGCCAGCGACACCTGCTCTCTCGGCGCCCCTGTTTCTATATGAATTTCTTACTCGATCTCAA
This sequence comes from Augochlora pura, assembly GCF_028453695.1. Classification (NCBI taxonomy): domain Eukaryota; kingdom Metazoa; phylum Arthropoda; class Insecta; order Hymenoptera; family Halictidae; genus Augochlora; species Augochlora pura. Next base: position 4,909,980 of record NC_135775.1, on the reverse strand, counting down.
AGTGGATCTTTAAAATGAATTTTCAGATTGCAAAAACAAAATACGTTCACGCTGAATTGGTAGACGGGAATCAATTTTGCTTTGCAACATCGGAACGATTTTCTGCAAAATGAAATTGCAGGAATTACGAATTGCATGATATTACAGAATCGATGATTTATTTTCTTGATAATTAATCGTAAAATGTTTCGACGTTGCCCCGCAACAAATTTCAAACGAATTTGATAAATAACGCATTGATCCACGGTCTATTTTAAGTACCAACGAGAAGGTCCACTCGAGAGTTAACAATTGTTCAAAATGCTAAATAACAATGATTCGTCGAACGCTAAAAGGTGGATTGTAATTTTACTAAGAAAGCCAAATTCATCGTCATAATTGAAGATTGAAATCCCGTTCGCGGAACGAACCAAACATCCGAGACTTTCCTGTTTCCCGCGAACGCGGGAAACGTTATCGATTCAGGGGCGCGCGAGAGGGGATGCGGGCGAATTCGCGGGCGAAACTAAAGGTGAACCGTAAATCGTGTTACACGTACTTATATCGCGGGGAACGAGAAGCGCACGACCAGTCACGTTATGATCAAAGACGCGTACAATCAAAGAGTGCGAGTATGAGAGAGAGAGAGAGGGAGAGAGGCGAAAGAGAAAGAGCGGAGAGTGTGCGAGGGAGGGAGAGAGAGAGAGCGAAAGTAAGAGTGAAAGAAAGTGAGTAAGAGCAGGCGGAAACGCTTGCTCGGGAACGATGTCGAGGAAAACGCACGACGGAATTAGAGGAAGGACAAACGCTTTTGTACGATTTTACGTCCATGTTAGTCAAACACGTTTTTCAAGAATCGTTTTTTATATATATGCGGCATATATAAATATGTATACACAGATACGCGTGTACAGTAGGTACGACGGAACCTAATTTATTGTCATTGTTCTTATTTAATGAGACGGGGACGTCGTTGCGATCCCCCCCGGCAGCCTGCAATCTGTATTTCGCTACCATGTACTTTGTCGCGGACGTTCAATTGTTATGTCGACGCTAATTGCGGAACGCGTGTAACGTATTAGCTATTATTATTATTATTATTATTATTATTATTATTATTATTATTAATATGATTATTATGTTTATAATTATCGAACGGCGAGGGAAGCGTAAACCCGAAGAGTTTACGTTTCCCGTTCGTTCTTTTCGTTCCTTCTTGTGAATGTTTGGTTGGCTCCGACACACGTGGAGAAAAACCAAAGGTAAACGGAGAATACGACGCAAAAGAGAAAGAAGCGAAGAAAGAGAGAGAGAGAGGGAGAGAGGAAGAGAGGAATGTTCGTTTCCCTGATTGGATCGCGTATACGAGTCGCGTGAATTTCTTATTTATTGTTGGTTTCGATAAACGGGAGAGCGGGGGTGTCGCGTTCCTCCCCAAGAACAAGTCTCGCTAATTTTAGCTGCGATCTAGCGATAATAGGCAGAAGAAAACCGAAGAGTAACAGAACGAAAACAAAAAAAATCGCAAAACATAGGCACTAGAGTACCTCGGAAGATAACAAAGTAGCACTCTTTTGAAAGTTAGCTTGCACGGGCGTTCTCCTTTTCCATCGTGCCGCGTCGCAATCTGACCGTGAGATGATACGGGGGAGGGGAGGGGTGAGGACCGGGGTGAATCGAAGGGTGAACGCAGGCCGGGAAGGGAAGAAAAAAGGGGTGAAAAGATCGATCGTCTCTGAGGGGAGAGAGAGAGAGAGAGGATGGGATAAGCCGGTGAATGGTTAACGTGATCGTAAAGAGCACGTGAAATCGGCCCGATCGATGGGGAGAACACCAGCTCGCAGAACAGGGTAACTAGCTCTAACATCTATCTCTTACATCACTTAAGAAGAAGATACTAAAACGACAAAAAAAAAAATAACATTAAAGGAAGAGGAGGAAGTCTATCACACTCGTTCACCTTATGGTATCACAGGTTCACTCTAATCACGAATGTCGGCCAAGGCTAACTCGAGACACTATCACACCTTCGTACTAATAAACGATTTACTATTCAATTTCACAGGAACGGCTACTTCATTTCGTCCCCCATCCCCATTCTGAATCCCATTACTCGTACTATATTTTATTACATTACCTGCACTCGTTTTTAGGATCGTTCCGGTCCCTTTAATCAAGCTTTTCATTAACGCCATCGTGGCTGTAAATTTTTTAAATTCTTAAGAAACCAAGCTTTTCGATACTTTTACGAGACTCGCCAGCTGCGATTTTCGAAATTAATTATTTCAACGGACCAGACACCGTCATTGTCTTCGCGTCGGTAAAGGTAGCTTGAATTCGCGTTCTTTTTCGCGATTTGTGACGCGTACGCTTCACGGCGGTACATTCGAAAGCGAGCGGAGTCGAGGGTAGCGAGCGATTTAAAATCGTGCGAGCAAACGAAGAGTCCACCCCTCGCTCCGCGTCTCTCGCACGGCGTCAGTCTGTTACGGAATAACACATTCGCGAGAGTATAAAATCGCACGCGTACGGTCTTTGACCCCGCGATCACGCGTGCGTTATTCTGAACAAAGAGCTTCGGAAAACGCACGATCCGAAGAGACCTGCGTTTGTTCGATCGTCGCTAACGTCGAGTCGTGGCATCAAAAACTTGACTATTGTCGAATAGATCGTCGCATTTGCTTTATTTATTTTAATTTCAACTTGTACAAATTAAACGAACCTATCGTGGAATTAATGTTCATTTTCAACGTTCACCGATCACTCGATCATAATTGGAAAATTGCGAACGGTAGTGGAGCCGATTGCTGCAGGATGACCAATTATAATTAATTTTATACGTGTAAGTATCGAACAATACGTATTCATTTTTTTATTATAGAATAAGCAAATTAAAAAGCTAAATTAATTTAAATATGGAAAACAAGTTCAAGATTTAAAATGATAGAAGGATGAGTTTACTCGAAGATGAAGAAAATAAAAGAATAAGTTTACTAAAACAAAAATAATCAAATAAAAAGAATAAGTGTACTGACAAATAATCAAATAAAAAGAATAAAAGAAATTAATCCACTTTATTCGTAATAACCAGTTCTACTACTATATTATAGCAAAAACAGTGCAGACACCCTTAAAAAACCTAAAAACATTCGCTAAAATTTTTTTCAGCTGATCAAAAAGCCAGGAGTATTGAAACAAGCCGAAAATAGCGTTCAATATCCTCTAGACGATCTATTATTTTTATTAACAGTTTCGGTCTCTCCATTATTCATTATGTGAAAAAAAAAGGATGAAAGCGTCGCGATCGCGCGCCTAAAAGCGGTAACAGGCTGCGGCCGGCGGTATTTTGAAAATAAGGAGTCGTCGATCGGCGGTTGTTTAAATATTCATTAGCCGGCCGTAGGAAAACGAGCGTGAGTAATCCGTGAAAACGGGGAATAACGGGGTTCGCGGGTCCAATTTCGCGCGCATGTTTTCCATTAGCCGCGCATCGGTTGGCACGAATGCAAATTTCATTGGGAAATCGTTTGTCACGGGAATAAACATTTCATCGTAGCGGGCGCCCGTTTACGAGGAGGTTTTCGGCGAGCAGCTGGCCCTGTTCGCGCGCGCGCGCGCTTGTCCAACGAAACTTTCGATCGGAATCGACCGGCGAACGGGTTCGAGATCGTGTCTCGTCGCCGACATTTTTGACTTCTCCGTCGGACAACGGGAAGAAATTGCTGAGGGAAGGGAACAACCCAATTATGCGCGCGGGTCGTCTGGGATTGCAGCGGGGCCCGGACCATCGATCATAATATTCGCGACGGATTCGCCGGTTGCAACGGGAACTTGGCGCGATAGGGGGGGGATGGGTCGAGAGAGACGGCAGAACTAATTAGTTGCAGGCAGGAGGGCACGAGCTAACCGAGAGTAGTCGGGAGAGCGTAATTGATAATCGAATCAACCGCTTCCCTCGTTGTTTCCGCTAATTTTTCGGAAGCCTGCCCCCGCCGCCCGTGGAAAACGATAACTTGTTCCGCGGGACGGCGGAGCCGCTCCCCCGGCGCGACTCTGTAAATTTTCATTACGACTCCGGGGGTCGTCGACTTCGGGCGCGACGTTATTAATTAAGGTAAGACGGAAAGAAATTAATTATCGTTCCTTAAGATAACGCGAACGGTGGGAAAGGCTCTCGGCCCGGGAACGAACGGGCCGGCGCGGCGGGCCGCCTCCGCGCCGCGCTACTCGCCGCGCGAGGATCGGCGCGGCAGAAGGTGCGAGAAACGGGCAGCTGGATGCAAACAAGAGCCGCATGACTGAGCAGCCCGCAATGATTAATATTAATGAAAATCAGACGCGACCGGTGAGCGAGCCGCGCGGCATAAAATGCCGCCACTTCCGGCTCCGCCCTCGCAGCCCCGGTATCGCCTTCTTTCGGGATTAACCGTAACACCCCCGTCGCGCTATATTTCGGCTTAAATGAAATTTTCGCGAGCGACACCGGTCGTATTGTGTTCGGTCCAACCCCCCAAGTTGCCGTTTAATTAAACAGTTTGTAGTTACTTGCGCGATGTTTCTATTTGAATGAAACACTCGGGTCAACTTTCGGAGTTCGACGCCGTATAAACGACGCGCGGCACCTCGTCGTCGGCGACGTCGACGATGCCGGCACCGTTTCCCAGGACGTCGCTGAATTTTCTTCCCTAAATCGAAACCTACCCCTCCGAGCGACAGATTTCTACCCTCTCGCTCCCGGGTAAGTAGATTACGCCGCTGCCAGTTCGTGCGTCTTTAACGAGTCGGAGATCACGAAGAATTCGAGGCGCTGTATTATATCATCCTCCCCCCGCGACAAGTAAGTGGAAATAATTTCATTCGGTGAAAGAAAGGAGCAGCCGTAGCTGCGACAACTGCCCGGGGCTTGTCGCCCGGAAGAAATTAGCGGGGCGCCCCTTAAGAATACCTTGGAATGGCCGCGGAGAAATTAAAAGATTCTGCAGTAATTGAACCCTGAATCATCCCTGCGAATTCCCATTTTTAGTAGCTGATAAAAGACCGAGCGGGAACGGTAGGCTTTTTGCGCTGAAAATACATTGAAATTGGCACGGCCGAGAAACTCACAAAGACTGGCCACAACCGACGCGTTCCTCTTCTCGCGGAATAACAATGTGTTTCAATGAACAACTAAACGTTTCTTTTACTTTTGACGGGATGGAAAATATTTCGGCGCGTTGTTTCAGTATTTGTAGAGGGACGGTGATATTATTTTTTGAGAGGGCTTCCTAAATTTGTAGTCGGGTCATTAAGTAGATGAATTTTCTGTCAACTGAGCGTAATAAACTATAAATAAATAAATAGTCTTTATTTAACGTCACAAAATAATGTGTATGTTATTTCATTTATGCATTGACTTTTAAATTACGGAGACAGTGGTACAATTTTTAGTTTATGTTATAAAATATCTTACTGCACCTTCACCTTTAAATGATCTCAACAATTCTACGACATATTAAATAATTTTACGACAACATTAAGTAACATCCTAAAGCATTATTAGAATGATCTATGACAGTAGAGCTGATGTTACAAACGTCTACCAGTGGCTAACGCAAAAATTCAAGCACGATGTTCCCTCTACTACTCCTGACGAGAAGATCATTAACAACTTCAGTCATACGCCAAGAGTTCCTCACATCCCTAAAAATAAAGGAGATGCTCGTGTTTGGCGGCCGTTCGGACGTCCTGAAAAGGCGTTCCAAAAGTGATCGCCCACAAAACCCGTCCCAGAAAGCCACGGACAGTCGGTCCGTACCGACAAAAAGATCTGGGTGACGCGTTCCGGCTCGTCACAATCAGGATACCCCTTCGATAAAGAGCACAGATAAGGATGAAAGAGAGAAATCTCAGGATTCAAACGTATCTTGTAGTGCTTTCAGGGGCGGAAGCTCCATTTCCCGTGGCGCGCGGCAGCTCCGATCCGCGCGCCGCGGCGGGACAACTTTTTCGTATGCAAAGCCTCTACATTTTTGAGAGGTGCGCGGTCCCGGCACTGGTGGCCTAGTTCTTTTTGTGTTTTCGCCGGTTCGCCTTCACCCGCTCGGAAGATTAGAGCCGTTCGGCGCGCCGAGGGGGGGGGGGGTTGGCACCGCAATTAACGCGCGCGCGCGTGTCTCACCGCGCCGGGGTGTGTACACGCGCTGGATTCGCGCGTAAAAGCGGGCCGAGAGAGAGAGAGAGGCGAACGCGAAAGCTAAAGCGACGAAGAGAGGGAGTGCCGGACTACGAAAAAAAGAAAAGCCAGCGGCGACGCTAATTGCGCAATGGACGAGAGAAGAGAGAGAGAGAGACCCTTCAGAGCCGCCGAGGCTTTCTCGCGTTCTAAGGAGCGGGTTGAAAAGGAAGGTGACGCCGCGGCCAGACGCGTTACCGTCCGCCTTGCGGCCCACTGTGCTCGTTCCGGCCGTTTCAAGTGCCGTACATAATGTAACCGCCGGTGTAATGAAGCTTTCGTACGTTTTCCCGCGATAATCACTACTCCAGGGAGCTCTCGGCCGCACGCGAGAGAGAGAGAGAGAGGGAGGGAGGAGCATGCCCCGTGGACCCTGGCCCCTTTGTTTGGAATGAACGCGCTCCTCCGCGGCGAATCTTCCAGGGATCCTGCCACCGAAATCACTGACCACTGTCGCGATAAAAATCTCAAGCGTCGACCCATTTTCTCCTTCCTTCTACATTTTGCTAATCTAGGCCGACGCAGATGCCCTTGAAAACATTATCGATCCAGCCCTGTCCGCGATAACTCCCTGCGGCTCCAGCAAATTTACAGGACACCCCCTCAAAACCGCGTTTTCATTCGTAACATGTCTGTACGTACTATTCGGCTGAACTATACCTATTTCAACGCACCATGGCGTTATTCAGTACCACGTCGCACTATGTAATACTTCGGTAATCCGATTGGCACTTGTGCACCTGTTACTGCGATATCTATGAGCTCTTCAGAATGTACATTAAAAATATTCTATTTATTTTCTTAAAGATGAAAAATATGAGAAATTATAGAAGACGAAACTGTAGAAGAGGTAAGAAGAAAAATTCGACAAAGATTATACGGAAAGACTTGTCATTATAAAATGGAAACAATAAAAGGCTGTACAGCAGAAAGGTAGGACAGGCGTGAAATAAACCGTGAAAAGTAGGTGGGCGACGATAGATGGATCAGAAAAAGGGAAGGCGAGAGGCGGAAACCGAGAGCGATGCGCGACGAGAAGAGAGTCAAAGCCCGAATGTGGACCGTGGGGGAGACTTCGATGAAACGCGGCGCGGCTCGGGCGCGATTTAATCCCACGGCTTTCGGGACGTTTTAAATTTCAATTACAGAGGATACGGTGGCGCGCGAGCCGCGCATCTACACCGGCGTGTAAATATGCGGCTCGATTGTCCGGTCAGTCAATAAAATGCCGCGTTCTGAATACATGCATATACATCCCCAGGAATCGAGCCGCGGCCGGTGTCAGGCGCGAATGGGATATAGCCCGGCGGGGGTAGGAGAGGCGGCGGGGCGGGGGGGGGGGGAGGCGTTACTAATAATTAAATGCCAGCCGGATTGGTCCGAACGTTGTTTTAATCCTGTCATTACCCGCAACGGCGCGATAGCGCCGCGTGCCGCGGTCATTCATTGAGGCGAGTCAATTACGGGAAAGCATTATCGAGTTCCGAAGGGTGTAAAACGGGGAATAATGATATTTTGATCGTGGCTACCCTCTCGACGCTTTTCGATCGCGTTTCACCGTTGCGAAAACCCTTTGTCAAAGTGACGAAGCAACAGAGGGCCCCGTGTGTGCATAGCCCACACGCCTCCTCCTCCCCCACCGCCCCCCCTCCCCCCTCCCTCTCCGCGCCGTTGATTCATGCCGGGCGACAAGTGTCCGACCGCAATTCCGCGGAATTGCACCGCTATATCCGCCGGAATAAAGAATGACCCTTTCGAATCATTCATTCGGCAAATTTGGATGACCATGCAATCGGTGGTTGACCCTTAACCACCGTGCTCCGCGCGGGTGAGATTTTTATGCCCGGTTTTCGAATTGATTCGCCGAGCCGAATCAGCATTTGGTTCGCTGGTTTTTCTGCACAGCTGTCCGGGAACCGGGGATTTTTGTGAACATTTTTCTCGGAGGAACTGTCCGCGATACGGAACGAAATCTTTTTGGGACGCAAAGAGGCAAACGGTGAAGTAGTTTCGCGGTTCTTTGACGGACGAAAGAGACCAACATTGCCAAAAACCGCACGAAGTTTCTTGACCGACTAAATGCATCCGGTTAGCTCTAGTTTTCGCTGCTGTTAAAGTGAATATAGATTCTGTCCAACCTTCTTGACGCCGATATACATTCCAGATTTGGTCCAGAGATTTCAGATTTTAAATTATTCAGATTTGTTACAGTCGTTTGAAATTAATACGTTAAATGCCATGTTAATGTCATATAATTTGCTCCTTTGGCCGACATGAATTTCTTATGCGTTGTATATTACGGTGAAATGTTATTACAAGAGACAAGTTAAAGTGTGCAATCGTGTGTGGTGCAATCATTGTATTGACAGTCTTAATAACGATGATAACATCAAAAACTTTAGAAGCTTTAAAATTTACACGAATCATATGTCTCTAGTATTCTTTGCTTCACCGTCACCAGTACCTTATACTATAACCATGACGTCCCACGTGTTCAAAAATGAAACGTACCCGAAGCTAAATGATTTAGACTCTGCGATCGTGGATCCTTGCCTTCTATCCGAGAAGGTATTAACGTGCCCTCGTGTCAACGTAAAGACGTTTTTATGAGGAACCTCGAAATAAAATAGTTCTCCTATACGGCACCTAATCATATTTTCCCCTAACTGCTGACCAACCCGATCGAAAATCCCGTCTCTGTCAGGGCTCCCATGGGGTCCCGTATATCAGAGACGCGTTTCGTCCCCGCGAGACCTGCAGCAACGACTCGGGCGATCCCGGCAGTACGTCTTCCACACGAGCCTCTCGTTTTTATTGGCATCGCGCGCGCGGTGGTAATTAATAACGGCGCGATGCCTACCGACGGGCCGATGCGTATACCGTGTGCATCGGTCATGATTTATGGGGGCGTAATGAAGCCTGTTCCCCGCAGGAGCCCTAAGAACCAGAAGTACGTGTGCGGGTGAAGGGCCCACGCCGAAAGAGAGGCCGTCGAGCAAGACCCGGGGGCCGAACAAGGAACAACGGAACAGTGAACACTGAACAGCGAACACTGAAAGATGCCCCATCCCGGCGTGCAATAACGCGTGTCCCGACTTAAGGAGGGAGATCTCCGTCTGGTAAAGATGTCTGACACTGTAGGGCGCGTATTGCCTGTCTAAAACTACCCGCCTACTTCAACCAACAACCGACGGGGGATGGTGTCGCCGCGGCACGAAACTTCGCGCTTCGGAGCCGGAGCCCTTCTGCGACCCTTCCCCGCATAAATTACAAAGAGCCCGACGCCTTGTTCCAGCGAAAATCTACAGAATAATCAAAGACACCGCGCTTTCGACGATCGAAATTTGCATTCTTATCGTTCCCGTGAAACTGACGAGACGCGCCGCTTAGGGGGTGGAACACCGAGCCCCATCATTTTTAACGCACCCCCCCATCGGAACGAAGGTTCAATATTTAATGGCTTCTTGATCAATAATTCCGTACGCTTCGAGTTTATCGAGTTTTATTAGAATCGTTCTGGGGAAAATATTCTTCAACGAAAATCTGTTTAACATAGTTCAACGCACAAGGTCTTCCTGAATTTTATTGATACGGTGACGTATCACAAAGTTTTAGAAAAACCATAAAAATGTTTTAAGACTGCAGTTCTTTATTTTCAGTATTTTATACAGTATTTTAGTCACTGTATAGTATAATAGATCAGTCGAAATAATTAGAAATTATATAAATACGCGTTCCACTTAATGTTACGTTGTACCTGCGAATGAAACTGCCATTGTTATTAACAATTTCATCTTTATGTTTTCTGTATTGTCAGAAGATGTTTTAATAATCCCAAGAATTAGATTATTAATAATCCCAAGATATTAGAACAGTTCTTTCAACGTTAACTCATTATGTTATCTCATTCAGGCGCAGAACGCTCCGGAATATAGTTGTCCGACCTGAATTTCATGCTGCAAGAAAGTGTCTCGTAATTACAAAACAATTACAACACGGTAATATCAGGACAATGAGAATACGGGAAAAGCTATTTTAGACAGAGAAATTGGACCATTGCTACGAATGCTGGAAGTAGTATTGGCCAACGTAAACGGTTTTGGTCAGACTGCGCGACAAAATTAGACCCTCGAACGTATTTGAAGCATCTTGAATTTTATTCCAGCTTTTCCCGGCAGCCAAGATAAAAGAAGCTACCTGCATACAAAATGTTTAACCAGTTGTCCACCGATCATTCTAATCGAATCGTTGACGATACGAAAGATCGCGAGCCTTTTTGTGAAATATTCCACCTAAACTCGCTATTTTCCTTGATAAACTACAGTTCATTAAAGGCGGACGCTCGTCAAACGACAATACCCGACTGTTTTACGTCACCGAGTTACGACATTTTCTTTCCACGATTCGCCAGCGTGAAAACGGCGAGGACGAGAACGCGCGTCACGAGACACAAGGCAGCAAAAATTCTGTCCCCGGTGCGGCGAGCAGTCGGAAGAAATTGGTCCGACGAAAATGTATGCAGGGTCGAATGGCCGGACACGACGCGACGTCCACCGGTTTGTTTTATATTCCGTCGCTGGACGTCTCGCCCCTTTTCCGTCTCCGCGCCGGCGAGTCTTTTTAATAATTTAAAGGGACCGTCGGCGGAATCGATGCCGCTCTCGTTCGAAACGACGCCGAGATGATACCGAGCCGGTTCCGATAGGCGATCAAACTTTCACCTGGCGGCGCGTCGCAATTTGCTTCCGAGTCGCGCGGGCGAGATCGCAAAAAGATGAAGGGAAGCGAGAGAGAGAGAGAGAGAGAGAGGGGACGATAATTTCACAGCTGAGGCGAACGCGTCGAACATTAACGAGAGGATCCCGTGCCGGAGCGTTCCGGCGTCGAAATTACGAGGCCGAGGCTTGGCTTGGCCGTCGTTAAGGAGCTCTCTCTCCCGTTCCTCTCGGAGGGCCGGCCCCCGCAAGAAAATTTACATCCTCGAAAAACCCGAGGCGAACGCGCGATGGGCGTTCTCGTCCTGTCCGTGAGGACTCGATAAAAAAAGTCATTTCTCGCGGCCGGCAGCCCGCCGATGAGTTCCGTCGAAAACTTGCCATACTTTTTACGGGGTTGTCCCGCAATTTCGCAACCGGGGGGGACGGGGGACACGCCGCCCGTAATGGACCGTATGCGTCATACTTACCGCGCATGAAATAACAATTAAGCGCATTAATTAACAATAAACGAGGATTTCGACGCGGGCCGCGGAAATCGTGGTCGCCGCCGGCGGAGACCGGAAAAGAAACGGCTCGCGCTCGCGATTCCGCGCGGAAAGACTTTTAATACCGTACCAGACGGGGACCATCGAGGCAATGACTTTTATCGCGACGCGACACGAAACGCGCAACCCTAATTGCGCGACTCGCTTTTATTTGTACGTTTTTATCCCGCGGCTACCGCCCCACCCACGCGGCGGTCGACTCGTGCTTCTCCGACGAGAAATAATTATTATTGTTCCTTGTAACATAAGCCGGGTTCAGCCGAAAATTTCTATCTGCCTTATCCTCGTTATTTTACTAACGTATTGTCCTTAAATATTTAGACTTAGGAGCAGGGGTCACTGATACGTATCGTTATCGTTTAGGAAATCTATTCATTAATAAAACAACGAAAGCAAACGAGAATAATGTGATAATTATTAACATCATTGATACTGAAAGAGTCTCGTCAATATTTTAAAGCAGCCTTGTAAAAGACTGTGAAGTAAATTGAAAATTTCAATTTTATTATTATTATGGATTTTATTTTTACAGAAATAATATACCATCGCGAGTATTGCATTTGTTCAGACTTTTTCATATCGTCAGGAATGTATATATTTCGATTTGTTTGAAAATCCTTTTGTAAAAATATGTATTCTTGAATTCCTTGTATTAACTAGATACGTTGAACTAATAGTATTTACAGACTGTAAGAATACAAACGATGCAATAAAGCTGCAAAGATATCACTAAAATCAACCAGAAAAATGAAGCACCTACTCGATTACACGGGAATGGCAGGACGTTAAAGCGTAATCGCAGAAGACGAGCATGCAGCGGCGAGATTGGCTACGTGCGCGTGTCCCAGTTTTTTTTCAGACCGTCGTTTCTTGAACAACCCCATAATTTCCAGCCCACCAAAGTCTTCATAACCCTAATAAACATCCAAATGTAACGCGGAGAGTCGTTGCATTTCGGGGCGAGTTCGCGCGGTAAAGACACAGTTTCGAGCGGAACGCGGTGCCATTTTGGCGAACGGAAGCAAGAAACGGCCGATGCCGTGGTCCGCTCCCGTACTAATTTTTGCCGAGATCGCGCCGTTTCGGTTGTCCCCTGAACGCGGGTGGCATCAGGGAAGGCATTAGGTAAATGGACAGTTGCCCGCGTTCTTCGCCACCGGCGATTAAATTCGACCTCACCCCCCTCCCCCACCCCTTCTTCTATCTCTGTGCACTTCTCGTTTCTTTTTCTCTCGTTTCGTCATAGCCGGAGAACTTTCGAACGGTCGAATAATTAGCGGACGGTTGCCGGGCGAGTTCTTTCCGGGACGGTACGGGAAAAGGTTGAAACGGAATTGCAAAATTACGGGGAGTCGCGGGCGTGCAACAAGGAGGCACGAAATTGCCGAGCCGAATCGGCGCGCCCGCCACCGGGAGAAATAACAGGCCCGGCTCGTGGGCTACGGCGAAATAAAAGGGCAATGGCAATTCCAACTTCTCGATATCAATCTTCGGGGGCGGGGATGGCCGGCAGGGGGTATGGTCTGTAGTATCGCGGTGTCGGTATCAACCACGAACGCGGTGGCGTCAGTCCGGCTGGCGAGAACGTAAAAGAAGTACACGCGTTCCTCTGTTCAAGAAACGTGTCCACGACGAATCAAGCTTGTTGAGTGGTTACGTTGAGGAAAACATTAATATTGAAGGAAAATCGATGCACTAAAAGACAATTTTTCATACAATTATTAACGAAATGATGTCAGCAATTTGCAATTTTTGGCTGCTTTGGTTTACTCTAAAAGGCCAGGGTTAAAGTTAGGCTAAAGTTAGGCTAATTCTTCCAATTCAAAAAAGTTACTTTTGTTTCAAGATTTTTATCATTTACAGTAGAGTTTCAGAAGAAATTGAGGAAACAATTGACAATTGACAAAATCGTTAAAATGATGAAGAAACTTTTATAAGAAGCAATCGAATAAATTTCTTAATTCAAGCTCACGTTACAATAAAAATAGCAATTAAAACACAAAACTGTGAATATATGTACAATTTACAAATGATAACCACGAGTCAGACAGGGTAGACTTAAAGTCTGCTTAACTTCTCTGCAACCCCTGAAAGATTTGCTAACTTGCAGTATGCGCTACAGTCTCGATTCTACATCTTGAAGTTCGGGTTTCGACTTCTCGATAGCGATCTACATTGGAACAGGGGTTGTTTCGCATAGGTATCAGCCACGAAGTGGTTGGCGTCGGTCAGGCTGCGGTGGACGTTGAAAACGAAAGAAAAAGACTCGGAGCGGAGTCGCGGGGGAGTGGCGGCGAGACGCGGACGCGGACGCGAAACCACTCCGTTTGTCTGGAGCGGCCGTGACGCCCTCGTTATCGACGTCCCCGTACGCAGAACTCATTTGCTTAATTGCCGTGATTACCAGCCGCGCGGCACGCGGTTGCCCGCGGAAGCCCCGCCAGGAATTGAAGGCGATTTCAGCAGCCTTTCCCAGACGACAGGTGTACGCGATACGTAATTCGCGAGGACGAATGGTCGGTGAAGCGAGAGCGCGCCCGCCCGGCTGCCCTCCCCCAGGTGCAGCCAGCGCAGCCTGTGCACGGGGCGCATTCGGGAATGCACGGCACGACGGAACGAGGCCGACTACCTGGAGCCGCACGCACCCCTTCGGCTCGCGATCAGAGGGTTGGCTCGCAAAAATAATCAGTCTCACATCGCCGTCGCGAAAAAAAGAAACACCCGAACGGGGATCACGGCATTGCCGCACGAATCATTCGCGGCTACGATTGACGTGTCCACCGTCGCGGTTTGCATTCCCCTTCGCGGAAAAAAATGCGCCGCCGGTCGCATTAAAATGCAAATCGCGATGCGCCTGCGAGGCTTTATGGAACTTTATCAGGTTGTGCGTGTTTTTTAACAGTTTCGTAGCTCGTCCCGTCGACCGATCGCGGGGATCGTCGGGAGGAATAAAAATTTCAACCGACCGTAAAGAACCGGGAGCTGCTTATGACACGAGATCTGCGGTATGGCAGTAATGGTCACGTTAATGCTAAAAGTTCCACGAAATCGAAATAAAGCAAACTTGCGAGTTAAAATTTACCGTAGTAGAGTATTTAAATTCTTTTTCATTCTAGACATCTTAGTAAAATTCAATTTGTTCGAATATATCACAATAGAAATTAATTTTGAAAACTGGTCAAAACTTAGTGTCATCCATGTGTAGCCGATTGAACGTGCTAAATGTGAAAACTGTGGAAACAGGAATAACAGATTATTTTATTCGCGCGAGATCATCAATCTGGAATTGTTTTAACACCTTAGGCAGTTGTTCGAGCAGCTTGTCCGGTGTTAAATTGATCGCAATTCAGTCGTCGTAGGTACGATCGCTTAATTGCACACGTTTGCAACTACGATGAAAGTTCGACGACAAAGCTTTTCCCGCGCCACAGGCAGCGGCCCCGCGTCGCATTCATCGCGATATAATCGAATAACGAACGGAACGGAGGTCAACAAAATACGATGGCACCGTTCATTGTTGTTGCGAACAATTGTTAGCGATGCGCGTGATTCGATACGACGCCGCGCCGCCGCGGAAATAAAACGAATGTTGCGGATGATTATGGTGCCGCTGCGAATTGTGTATCACCGGCTAATGTATTCTATCTCGAATGTCCCATTGACAGCTTTTAATCAGAAAGAAAGCACATAGAGACGTCCATTGCATCTGCGAGCCGCGCGAACGGATTAAAAAAATGCGACGTTCGATTTTTCAATTTACGAGCCGCTGTGATGTTAAATTTACTGCCATCTGTCGTTATATTGTGTTTCTATATTTTCTATATACGTAAGAAAGAACCCGAACACTGAACGAGTAATGGAATATGAATAACAGTGATTTCAATTGCTTTTCAGTTCCTAAATAACTTCAATTTTTATCTAGTGGTCTTTTATCTAACTGTAAATATTTATTGTAAATATTTATTGTAAATATTTATCTGTAAATATTTATTGTAAATATTTATTTAAATGGAAACAATATAAACCTGGAGACAATAGAAACACTTGAGGCAATAAGAAATTAAAATCTTAATAGTTAGAAACAATACGAGATTAATCTCAGTAATTAAACCAACTGTAAAACAGCACAAATACAAACTAACTTCTCTTGTTTATGCTAATGATTTTTAATTACAAATAAATAAAGACCTGCAGCGAAGCGATGAGTTAAATGAAGAATGAAACTACAATACACAGCTGTTCGGTACGAAATTTTATTAGACGTTCAGCTTTTTGGTCAGAAGCGATATAACCCTGTACGAAGATGGCACGAGGGAACTTTCATTATTCGTGTGTCTCATTAGCCGAGCATTTTCTTGGTCGCGCCCACGCCGGTTCATGGCCATATTAGCCGGAATAATGGAGGTGCAGTGATGCACGGTCGCCGGCTTGCTTCTTTTTGCATTAAGCATACGATCGTGCATTAGAAGGGTGCATTACACGGTGACCGAAGTGGGCCGACGTCATGAAACTGTTCCAATTGCTCCCTCGTTTATTATTCCATTAGGTAGCACCAGTAGTCTTCTCGTTGCAGCGTCAAGTTATGGGAACCGCGAATTATTTACGGGGCAAACGTACCCTTAACGTTCGCGCATGCAGATTTACTGGGGCTACTTCTGCTCATTATCGCATACGAAATGCCGGACGCCGTCGGTTTTTGAATAAATAAGTGCATTATAGCCGCGGCGCTGACCACGGAACGATCGTTAATAGCTTCTCGATATTTATGGCACACGACAGGTGCCTAAGCTATTACGATTATATAAACATTTGAATTAGCTGTTCTTAAGTACTTCGGTACCCTCAATATATATTCACTCTAATATATACGTCAGTACTCTTAAGTACTGCTTCAATTGATAATCAAACTTCTAATTCATTATATGGTATTGGATTATTAAAGCGTCCGGACCAATCGAGGCTACAATCGCAGTAGTTCCCCAGATTTTATTCAAGTCCATTAAGTTTGCGTTTAAATCAATCCGAGCCATTTACATAGCGAATTTAATCGGAATCTGGACAAAGATCAAGAATTTCTTCGGAATTGATATCGTCCAGGAAAAGGCATTTAAAGATATCGTTATAGAAATTGGGGTAGTACTCGCAGGCCCTTTGGCAGTCTGGCGAGAAGTTGATCTCCAGAAGCATCGGTTGCATACCCTCTCTTGAATTCAACTTCTTTCTTTTCCACTCTAACATCAAATCTACAGCGTACACGGCTCTGCTTTGAGGATTTTCCGCGATTCCCTTCGGTGGATTCACCGATACCGCGGCCTCGAAAACCTCTCTCAGCATTTCGAAGATCTTCGGTTCGATCTCGTCTCTCCAAGAGAATTCTGGGTACTGCTTTTCCCATTCGAGAATGAAGTCGGCGCATTTCAGATGGCAGATTGGAGCATTCTCCAAGTAGTTCATCACAGTAAAGTGTTGTTCGTACTGATCAAAGTTATTCAAAGCGAATTCCTTGTTTGCAAATCTAAGAAAGAAATTCTTGTAAACGAATACCTTGAGCGGCTTCACGGATCTCAGCATCACGACGTAGCGCACGTCGAATTTGACATTGCCGATTTCCGGCCTCTCATATAAGACCGGGTCTGTGATGTACTTTTGGGCAATCTTTGGTCCTGTACTGGGCAACCGGAGAATATGGAACAAATTCTGAGTTATGTCAGTATCTAAACCTCTAGCTAGATTGCATGGCTTGCAGATCCAGATGTTGTCCATGTTTAACATTCGTCTGTTCTCAAAGTATGCGACAAATTGGACCAACTCTGTGCTTAGATTGTAAGTGATTGGCAACCAGACTGGGTTGGTCTGGAATTTTTCTGAGTCTGGTTTCTGCGTTGCCTTTCTTCTACAGACAATAGACAATAGATCTTTTATGGTCACAACATGTTCGAATGGAAATTGGTTCACAAAAATATGTGGACAACTATCTGCCAGCTCTTTAAATTCCTTGAAATGGAAAGTATACCACAAAATGTCGGCCTCTACTTCCTGGTCTGTTATCTCAAATGCTGGGTCAGTTAAATATTCATTTATGACTGAATACTGTGAATAAACCTTTAGCTTCGAGCCTTTGTCTCTTAAAAGAGCTTCAGGTTTTAAATCGTCTGGTAAGCTTTCTAGTGTGTGACCACTGAGAAAGTAACTTTCTTCTGGCTCTGTTTGCACAAAGTTATCTTTTAGAAAACATTCGTTTTTCCACGGTAGCAGTAATGCTTCTCTTTTCCTTCGGTCATTGGTTTGGCCTTCGACAAAGTCTCTAGTGACTTCTTCTCCCTTTTCCACATCTACGATGGGAAATAATAAAGTATAGCCAGCCCTTTCTGGTAAATATAAGAAAGGCACTGTTCTGAAATTTGGAGTATCACTATGGTTTATAGCTGAACCTACTTCATCCATGATATACCATATCGACAATATGACTTCTCCATACATAGTGTTGACATTGCATGACTGATTGTACCTCCACATTTCATTCATTACAAAATCTATCTTTTCATCCTGCTCTTTTTCTATATCAAAACCCATTAATGTACACATACGATCTAAGAGGCCCGGTACATTTGTTAAATTTTCTCTGGCACTGTTGGCATCATAAGCCCACGCATTATCTATCAAATAAATATTATTTGGATCATTAGCACGAATACCTTTATCGGAAGAGACAAAGAGCTTCCAAATTGGATCTAATGGGTCTTTGGTATCATCACTGTAATCAATGCGTATTAGTTGAAATGCAAGATTTGAATCAAATATCTGATTTTGTAGCTTTTTAAACAAACTCTCCCAGAACAATTTTGGCACATTATATGATTCTAACTGAGGTTGATGTGCTTGAAGAAAAGTTTTAAACAATCCTATTCCGTCCATTGTGTAGAAGTTTAAATGCAATCTGCAAAGTTAAAAGAATGGTCCAACATACATTCACATAGATTTGACATTTTCGATTTATAATGTTGAATAATAAATTTCAGAAAACGATCATTATTGTGTAATACAATGTTAATACAAGATTTAAGAAATTATTAAAATGTTTAATATATTAAAGTCGTGTAATACCTCACCTGGAACTTCCGAAATGCTAGGGCTAGAGTCTCTCGAAGACATAACCTTTATCATCTTTATCACACATCCTTCATCACTAATATGTGGCGCAGTAATTTTATTTTATTTGGATTATAATTATTTATTCTTCAACTCCAATTCAAACGGTATAATTAGCATTTCTCGTCATAGGGAAATTGTAAAATACACTATGTATAGGGAACATTCACAGGGACTTTTATTTCTGTCTGGAAATATCTCGGGAATATCGATTTCCCGGAAAGATGCACGAGATGCTCATGGCTGATTTCGTTCTTCCTGTTGGCGCTTAAAGTGTTTCGTTACGAGCCGGCATTTTAAAAGACGATCAGACCTGTGACGGTTGGAACTGTGCTCTTCAATTTGTGGTGAGTAGTGTTATAATATATGGCATTCAAGTTTATTTAGCAGTTAAAATTGGTTGAAGCAATGGATTTTATTTTTGATGATAATTTAATATCATTTAATTAGCTGTACAAAATATAGCACGTGGAATTTTAACTTCGCAAAATCGTGGTGTTTGTGACCTTTGAAATATTTTCGCAAATAACGTATTTGTATATCGTTAATTCTGTCTTTAATTCGCAACAGATACTTTTTTTACAAGGAAACATAAAGTTTTTCCGAAAATATGGTTAAAGTTACGCCTGAAAACAATAAAGATCATGAAGACAAATTACTTCATAAACAAAAAGATGGATTTATACAGAAAAATAAAAATAAAAAAGTTAAGCAAACTCCTATGGGAAAAGTTACCCTGATTAACGGATCAAGGACACCGAAAAGTGGCAATGATGCTAAACAACAACAGTTGACCAAACAAATGAATTCAGCTTCGAAAAAATCAATGGAAGGCAATAAAGAACAAAAAACAAAGAATGACAAAAAACTACAGGAAACTCCTAAGAGACCTAAAGTAGAGCTCAAAGAAGTTAGTTCTGATTCTGATGAAGATATTAATGAGGGAATTGTTTTGGATGAACACAGTTTTGTACAAGAAAGCAGTGAAGCTGCTAGTGAAGATGATGATTCTGATGAGGATGCAGGAGAAACTAAAACCAATCTGCCTAACATTCTTGGAACAAGTCTAGCAGATGATTCTGATGAAGACGATGATGATTATGAGGAAGACGAGGATGATGAAACCATGAATAAAGGGGTAAAAATGTTTAAAGGAGTGAAATCGAAAGATAGCACAGATACGTCTGAGCCTGATGTCAGTAGTGATGATGATGATGAAGAAGGAGAAGAAGATGACGATGATGATGATGGTGATAGCGATGAAGAAGATGAAAATGAGGATAGCGAGGATGAAAATGTCTCTGTTAATGAAGATGAAGATGAAAGTGATTCAGGGGAAGAAGATGAAGAATCTGACGATGAAGAAGAAGGGGATGAATCTGCAATAAGCTGGGAGGCAATCCTTGGTAACAGTATTGTTGAGGATGATGAAGACGATGAAGATTTTAATGAGCCAGAGAACATTGATGAAGACGATGATGATGATATCAGTGATGAAGATGAGGAAGAGGATGAAAGTAACAGCAAAGCTAATAAAAAAGAGAAAACTAAGAAAAAGAAAGGAAGCTTAGATGATACTTTAGAAAAATTGAAGGATGACAAAAAAACAATATTTGTTGGAAACCTTCCAAAGGAAGTAACAAAGAAACAATTGCAACAGTACTTTAAAAAGTTTGGCAGTATTGACACTGTTCGTTTGAGGGGTATAATAGGAAAATCCATGGGTACATCTAAAAAAGTAGCAGCAATAAAAAAAGATCTCCATCCGAAATTGAAGTCCGTTTTTGCATATATTAAATATAAGTCAGAAGAATCGGCTACAGCAGCTTTGTCTATGAATGGAAAAATTTTTGATGGAAATCATATAAGAGTAGATTTAGCTGGAAATTCAAATGAAAAACATGATGTGAAAAAGGCTGTATTCATAGGAAATCTACATTTCAGTAAGTATTCCATTTAATTGTATGGAAAATGATTGATTGCATTCATTCTATAATGTATCGTATTTTTCAGATATTGAAGATAATGAAGTTAGGAAACATTTCAAGAGTTGTGGTGAAATAGAATCAATACGTATAGTTAGAGATAACAAGACTGGAATTGGTAAAGGATTTGGATATGTTAATTTCAAGACAGAGGATGCTGTTGCATTGGCATTAGAGTTAAACGGAACGCTACTTCGCAATCGCGAAATTCGAGTACAATCATGTAGCGAAAATCCGAAGAAGGAAAATAAAACCAAACCGAAGAAGAGAACAGGTTCACCAAATGAAGATCAGAATATAAATAAAAAGATAAAAAACAATGAAGAATTAGCTGTTGCTGTATGTATTTCTTGTCGTTTTACTTATTTTTTAAATGTTACATGAAAATAGTTAAAATATTACGGCTTTTTCAGGTTCATAACAAGAAAAGTGCTACTAGGAGACTAAACGAGAAAGGACAGAAGTTTGACGTAAAACAGACTAATCCAAAACAATCAAAACCATTCCAAGGCCAAACTTCCGACGAAAAAAAGAAAAAGAAGCCAAGTAGATCGGAGAAGAAGAAGAAAGCAATGGCAGAGAAACTGGCTGCTAAACCCAAGAAGCCATAACTTTTTTACGTATTTTTAATGTTTAGATTTAATTTATATGTTTTTAAAGTAATTAAAACTTGCGAATATGAAGAGAGGGAAGTGATTAGGTTTGAAGTATAAGTCGTGATGTAGCACTTGCGAATGAATTTATTAAGGTATTTTTTTAAACATAAAAAGTGAGAGTGGGGACAGGTATTTAATATCGAATAAAACGCTATTTTTTATCAGTCAGTACTTTTTACTAAGTTCTTTACTTTCGTATGCAGTTGCGACGGAAGGTTATTTATATTACTATTCGCGCATTTGGAACAAAATCGTTTACCAAAGTAAATGCTACACCCTAAGCAGACAGGTTTCTTACAAAAATTGCAATCTGCGCCAAGCACTAGCACCTCTCCTTTATTCGGCAAACTGAACGGATCCTTCATGATATAACACTCTTCCATATAAGTTAATTGTCGCGCGAACGGAGGTTTTGCGCCTTTGAAGTCGAAACGCTCTTCTAATGAACAATAGGAACATTTGAATACGCCACTAGTGGTTTCCTTACGCTCGCGAGACGAAGAACTATCGCCTCTAGGCTGACTGATTCCAGATTTATCGACAGATGTGCTAGCAATAGATTCCATCCTATAATGTAACAAGGGTCAGAAACAGTCTGTAAATCTTTTCCATAGTAAATTTATTTTACATTTAAACAGTTGTACAATTAAGAATACTATAAAAGTTTCTTTATTTTCTATCAGCCGAAGCGCTTTCAGTTTGTACTTCCTGCGGCCACCAATAAGGTGTCGATATTTTCAATTTTATACCTAATACACTAAGAGATTTAGCATTAAGAGATTCCTTGATTCTCATTAATCCCAAACCATACTCTTTTTCGCTTCCCCTAAATTTACCTATCGCTTTACCAGTTTCATCTACAATTTTTTCATCGTACGAAATAGATTTGTTAGGAACCTGGTCGAACAATAACGGCATTAAACGTTTCCTTACCACGCCGGTGTGATAAGTACGCGCCGTTAGTTCTTGGCCGATGTAACAACCTTTATAGAAACTAACTCCATGCAAATAATCACAGTTTACTTCTAAGGGTAAGGGTTGTCCGGGTGGTAAATCATCGACACCTTCCGCTATACCGAGTTTATAGCGTAGCGCTTTATAATTTAATGTGTCATCAGCAATTTTCACATCGGAATTCAAATGTTTCTTGATATCATTTTTCGCGAGACTCGAATCTGATAGAATTCTATTACCTAAATCCAAAAGTCTTGGGTCCTGATAAATCATAACGTTATCTATCACTTTGCTCGATTTATTATTGAGGGTGCCGCACGGAAATATTTCACCCTCGAGCTTTTGCCTACTACTAATAGCATCAGATTTATTTAAATACGGGACAGTGTTAAATAACGCCCAAACGTTTATTTTATCCCCTATGTTATCTATATCTATCTTCCTTTTAACGCGATACACTTTTAAGTGCTTCTGCAACGAATCCGCTGCTTCCGAATCGCATTCAATATAAAATACATTGTCTTCTGGACTTTTATATATAATAACATCATAAATCACTCGACCCTTTATATTAAGAAACATAGCATACAAATTGGCTGCACCTTCATCAATATGTTTCATATCGTTTGTAATTAATCCCTGCAGGAAATTCGAAGCTCCATCTCCTCTAATTTGCAACAAACTCCTATTTTTCAGGTGCTCTAAGACTTTTGATGAAGCTTGCGAGGAGCCGTGCTTTACGAAACGCGTATAGATTCTGCCAAATTTGTTCACCTTGCAAAATGGCAAAACAAAACTTTTGACGTGGACAATCATTGTATCGAATTTCGTCAAACTAATCATACAAGTCCGACCTTTGCAAAGAGAAGAAACATTTACACGTAACCAGTATATAATTTCGCCGGTTCTAACCTTAAACAATGTTTACGATATTCAAATAAAATAGTGAAAGATTGATCTTACGTATCTAGTTGACTGCAGTATGACTGCCGCAATTCTCTTCCAATGTTTTGTGCCAATGTTGTGATAAGTCTTTTAGAAATTGCTTTAAAATTCTCAGGTCTTCATCTTCTGTACTCCGATGCATACCAATGCTCTAAAATGATTTCACTGGTCCTCGATAACCTCATGGCAAAACTTAGATTATTATGAAAATAATAGGATAAGTTGTGATTAAATATATCTTTTAATTATTCTAGAGTATGTACTGTATTCTTCTGACCAGAATCTGGATATTAACAATTCGTTTTACACAATATTAAATGATATTCGATCACTTGATACGAACAGATAGGAAAGGACTTTATTTGCCATCTGTGGTGAAATGTCCAAGCCATTAGGCATTTAGTTCTGGCTTCCTAGATTAGATGGCGCTATCATGTTAATTTTGTAGGCGGACTATATAAATAAATTAATTGAGTGAAACATTTCAACCGAAGGCTTACAATTTAATTAAGTATTTTAGTTTTTTAAATTTAAAAATTTTGATGTGAAATTGTAAAACTAATAAGTAAATTATTCCCGCTTCTTTTATTCGTGTTCATTCTAAGATGAGTTCTTTTAAATATGAATACTTGTTGATAAGTAAGAATAATAATTGAATTAATATTTACAAGTTGGTAAAAGCTGTGCTCTCGTTTTTAGGGGTGGTTGGTATTTCAGAACATCTGACAAGGTTTATTTCATACCTCATTCGGAATAGTGAGACGTTACAAGAATTTACTTTGGGTGTCAGAACAAACGAAGTATACTTACATTATAGTATATTAATTTATTAAAACATCAGAACAATCAGCATCTCTAGCTATCGTATTAATCTTATGAAGATTTTTAAACAAATTTTGACGGATTTAAAAAAAAAAACCGTCACAATCTATAGTAACAATCGACTGTTGATAAAATTGTCTGCCAGTTTGACAATTCTGCTGCTACACCGAATGGCGCTAAATTTAGATATTACCGAGCAAATGATTCTTGCCGGGATTTTTACATTGTTCCATATGTGAATGACTCGTTCCAAACTTATAGAATTCGTTTTGAAATTCTATATTTCTCATAGCAATTTCATTAATCCCAATTAAATCGTAACATAAATACGCTGTGTTAGAACGCTGCGAGTGACACGGAAACGAGGCTCTCGAGCTACGAAAATAAATAGACAGTTCTATTCCTATGTCTCGTTTGTGACATAACGACGCAGTACTCATCTGCGGCACAGTGTCGAATAACTCTGCCCCGATAGCATATTATTCATTAAAATGTCGGATCTGCTGATGACAGATTTGAAACACCTACGACGACTCGACTTAACGAGCTTAGATCTGCAACAATTGATGGGCCTGAGGCAGCAACTGGATCACGAGCTCGACTTCTTCCAGGACTCGTTGCAATCGTTGAAAACAGCGCTGTACGAATTCCAGGATTCGGAAACGTGTCTCGAAAAGATACCTACCTTAAAAGGTAAGACGAGCGACGATACTTTTCGACGCGAAACCATTACGAATATGTTTAATATCTTTCCTTCCGCAGAAAATGAGATTCTCGTGCCGTTGACTGGCTCGATGTACGTCACGGGGAGATTAAAAGACAGAGACAATGTATTAATTGACATCGGAGCTTCGTATTTTACCGAAAAGAACGTTTCCGAGGCCAAAGAGTATTTCAATCGAAAAGTCGATTATGTCACCGAACAAATGGACAAGATAGAGCAACTGGGTCTCGACAAAACTAAAATCAGAGATCAGGTCGTAGATATCATCGAGATGAAGCTCCAAGGTCCAGGGTTCGAACGAATCTTGCGCGGTGCGTAAGCGCAGCAATCACGATAAACGAAGAGCTTGAAAATTGTGATCGAACGATATAATTTTGCATTTAAATCGTAGCGGTGTTCGCCGATATTGTTTGCTTCTGTTGTAGAGTACAATAAATTTGAATAAATTCCGATGGTATTTTATTTCGTGTTGCAGACGAGATAATTCAATTACGCGAACCCCCCTGTTCGCAGCGCGATCTTACTAAATACAATTAATGTTTCTCGTATTTTGTCGATTAACGTGTCGAGTGGCTTTTTAAAAAATTAACTAATAATATTTCCGATTATTAACGTTTGCACGAACTTTAACGGGAATCGACTGGTATCGCCTATCCTGTATAATTATTTCATGGATCTCTGAATACGCGCGTTACGATGATACCAACGAGCGTTGTTTATTCGGTTACGGGGAGGCTGGGGTGGAGGGGTTGCGAATAAATGACCAGACCAGGGTTAACGAAGGGCAGTTATTTATTCTTTTACTGAAAGTCCCATTCCCAAATAATAACAGCTTTCACCTAGAAATGTTGTAAGATACATTTCGGTAGCTAGAATGTTACAGAAGAGGTATCAAAATCATTCTCGGAGGATAGAAAACACGGTTTTGTAATATCGTTGAAATAATCTCGCGAATACCTGCTGCGGTGTATCCTCAATCTAATATGTAATATTATGACATATTAATCAGATTATAAATTCATCTCGCCAGCGACGAGACTGCGTGCGGGCCGCAATTACACGTAGATAATTCGCTAAATTTTTATCCTATTTACACGAATAACATACGGTCGATATTTATGTTAACAGAAAGATTCCATTTCTCTCTCCCCCCTTCCTCCTCACCCCCTTCCATATATCGCACTTAATTTGAAAATTTTACAAACAATTCCCCCGTTTCCGTTACAGTCACATCCACATAACTCGGAATTCTCAGTTCATCGATGTTATCTCAGACTGCACATTAACAACGTGACTGCGACGTTAATATAGAACCATCCTTCAATGTGTTTCGCTGCGCTGCCTGCAATGAGAAATATAAACAAACGTGAGTGCAACTCCCTTTATAATTTTTAATCTTTTACATTCGTGTTCGATCGGTTCGTCTGCGATTCGGTTCTTTCTCTTAACTTTATTACAATGAAATTTTTATAACAGTAATGCCATCTCTGTTGTTAATAATTTTATTCGTCGTGAAAGATATCGGATATTTAAAAAATTATACAAAAGTATATCACGTAATGGATAGCAAATTATTGGTTGCCACGACCACCGATTCGCAGGCTACCGGTCGTTAAAGGGTTAACATAATAAACTGTTAATTTGTGGAACGCACCAATATGGGAAGATTCTCGTGTTCCTAAAACAGATGCCAAACGCGGCCGTTCCTCCATCAAATCGATGGAGGCTTCTTTTTTATACAAATGAAAGACTTTGGCGTGGCAGATCACGTGTAATCTGCCGTTGCCAAAACTATCTGGTATAATCTCGAAATCCAGTCCCGCGATAGTCATTCGTTGCTGATTGTCACCGAGCTTGTCCGTCATGTTCAGCGTGAAACTAGCATTCACCTGTAACAGAAAATCTCGTTCAATTTTCAACAATGTTTATAGTGTTTTATATAGACTGCGAGTATAAATATTACTATATTGACGAGATAAAAAATATTAAATAAGGTTAATGAACTCGAAAGCATTTGGTATCATTCTAAGAGCCCATCGTATTAAAATAATGATCGCGTTCGATTTGGATCGTTGCGACGCGCAGCGTCCGGCTCTTTCATCCGCGGGATGCATTTTTATAAAAAGCGTTTCAGCGATCGAATCCGGTGATCGCAGTTTTGACAGCGATTCATCCGATTTCCCCGCCACGGATAATCCACCATTTACAGGAGTATCTTAATGCTTCCGGTAATGCCTCGCCTAACTGCTACGCGTAATGGCCAGGCCATCAATTTGTTCCCACGATATAATATGACTATACAATTTCTATTGAAATTGATAATATCTCTTCGTTGCTATAAAGAAAGCAAAAATTCTTTAACCGACCGCAGAAAAGAGTTTAAATTGCAGAATTATTCTTAACAACTCGCCGTCTTCGGTAGACGCGAACGCGATTAAAAAATTGCAATACACGGTAGAACTAGAAATGGAAATTGTTCGAAAAATTACTTCCGCTATTTCAGGGCACACCGCGGACGGCTCGTTTACGCGAAAGTTAGCGTTATCGCGCCGCTGAACGCACGAAACTTTTAATTCAGGAATATCCCCGTAAGCATTACAATACGGTCGAGTAACTAAAATATTGATCGTTATAATAACGACAGCTAATCGATACTAACGGACCCACATTCGCCGAAAGTTTATGCATCCATCAAACCTACCGGCACTCCATTGACAGTCCACGTCACATTTGCTGGTGGGTTTCCCGAAGGAACGGTGCAGTTACCGCGAACAGTGTCACCGACAGCGTAACGTTGCTTCTCCACTCTAATTTGGGGATCGCCCTCAGGAAGACCTAAAATATATGTCACATTAATATGTCATATTAATCGCAGTAACAACCCTCCAACATCAACCGATCCGCAATGTTAAATTTTTATCATAATTTTTATCACAATTTTTATAATCTATATTTCATTTCGATAGGAAACATTTTCCAATAGACGAAAGAATTTATTTAAATAATTCAAACGTTTCCTCTCTTGCGATTCCACTGCCTCTTTTTTATTTGTTTTTTAATAATAAATGGACTTGCCTGGCGATTATGAAACACCGTTAAAAAGTGCTATAGAATGATATATAAAAATATTTATATTACCAAATTTGTTTGAATTTAATAAATTACTAAAAAGCTTATACGTAGTATTAGTAAATGAATTAATTTCGTATAAACAAAATGGAAAAGATAACTTACAGACTCTGTACAAATCTATTCGAACGTTAATATAACTTGTAAACTGTGCTTTCAGTTTATTCACCGTGTTTAAGAATCTTTTTTTATTGTCTTCGGGAACGATTTAAAATGTAACGTAGCCTCGTTTGACTTTACAACGCGATGCGGTCAGAGTATTCGAAACTTTCGTTATTCAACCGGCTATTATAATATGCAGTCTAAAGAAAAGTCGCACAATGCCCACTTATGAGTGGGTCTGTCGACGGGCGCACCCCTCATGAAAGTTGCATGCTGACCTCTATTTCCGGCAATATGCGCGCACCTTAAATTACGTAACCGGGGGTACGAGGTCTCTTTTTTTGCAGGCCATTCCTGCATTTTATATGCGATTCTACCGAGAACAGTGGGTCGAGGATGTAGAAACGGATTTGTTCTTTGCAGCCCGCCGCAGCGAAGCTGAATCTCTAAACATTAAGGTCCCCGGCTGAATTCAACCGCATGAATACATAAGTAATCAAACGTGTCCTGACCTATGACACGTTTGATTGAACGTTGAAACGAACCTTCTCTTTTCGGGAATTTGTTAAGAACGTATCATTTTGATGCATACGAAATACGGAGGGAGTTTTGCAGAAATGTGGAATAAAATTTCTTCGCAGAGAAATCAAGTTTTCGGTGCTCGTCTTCGGCGCATAGCCGAAGTAGAAATGGTAAGTCATGAACAGACGCGTCAGCCGTCAGTAGCAAGTGCACCTTATGCACTTTTAAACTCGCTCTTCTTGAGAAAGGAGCCTCGTAAAAAAAGGAATTCTCGGTTCTGTATTCTCCGCTTACGCGAGCACGTGACGTCTCGCGCGACTAATTCGTTCCTGATCGTCTCTTCGTTTTAAATGTGTCTCGAAGTATATTATATATCTCAGAGTCAGCACGATTAATTGTTTTATTAATACAATTTTTAAATGTTTTACAGAGAAGGAGGACAATTATTATATATTATAAAATTAATAGAATTCTTATTTCGAGCCAATATATTTCTAATTGTTGCTATATTTATGTCGATGATATATTTATAATTTAGATTATAGACTTTATATTCATATATATATTAATAGTTTCATCGAATTTGTCGCCCACGTTCTATTTTCTATTTTCTATTTATTATTTTTAACAATATCTAGAAATGTCTCTAGACGTATTCGACGTATTATAAAAAGCATTGTTTCCGGTTTAACAAAATCGCAATCGTTGGCCGACGGGATGAATAAAGTTACGGTCCGGATCTGTCTCCATTCCCCGCGCAGATAGCTCCGGCATTCTCATCAAACAATTGTATAATACCGAGGCTATCTTGATACCATATTTCGTGCTCTTCATTTGCCGGCAGTGATTTCCCTTGGTGTTTTCGTAGTCTGCCATTTTAATGCGAAATATATCCGGTGCTCCCTCTCTATCCATTCGGATCCACGCGGAACGAGAGACGGCCGCGGTTGTTGCGCATGCAAAATTCGCTCGGTACGCGGGGAATTAGTTTACTTCGATTCCACGTCGATAAAAACATCGACTTTCAATTTCGATTGCCTCCGCGCATGTTTTCGCGTGGCCGACCGCGGCCTGCCCCCTCTCCCGAGCACCGTTTCATAATCGATAACACGGGGGGCCGGGGATTCATAAAAACAAACGGCTCACGTTTTTCGCGTGTTCACTTTTTAGCGAGCGATTTATGGCCAAGATCCGATACGGTCGGATCCCGCGGACTCGATACGGCGCGCTGAAATTCCTTTCCTCGAAAACGAAGGCGCGTTCCACAAAAAAAAAAGAATTTTATCCCGCCGATAACCCCCCTCCGCGCGCGGCGTACATGAATATTCATTCGTTTCCAGATTGCACCGGCAATAATAAATCGCTTCGAAGAGCAATTTTGATATCGTCCGAACATCGCGATGATAGCGCATCAAAAATTATTTTCACGAAAGACTAAACCCCCTCCCGATTCGACGGCGAGCGTGTTGCGCCGCGCGAACGGATATTCGCGGCGAGTTATTTAAAATCGGGCACGCCCGCCGGTATTCGATGGTCACGTTACAACGGGGTGTTCCCGTTGAAAAATGATCTTATTCACTTTTATCCGGCGGCCATCGATTGCCGGGCTCTGACTTGTCCAGATAAATTAGCGTGCGGAATGAGAAATATGCGACCTACATGGAAGCAAGGCCGTAGATGGATAATAAGATATCATGGAATTTTTCGTCGGCGAAAGAGCCGGCCGAAATGTACGAAACTTGCTGGGAAGAAATGCCGTGGATGTGACATTACCATTATCTCGAGAATTGCGAATTTAATAAGATTATACACGTTTTTTGTGACTATGTTGTGCATGTCGTTTTTAAAAAAGAATTTAAAATAAAGCATGATGAAGAAATTCATCGAGTTTTAACTTTAGAGAACGTTGGAGAAACTCATCGACATTATGCATTTTTATAGTAAAAGAACTGATCGTTTAAATGTAAATGAAAATGTCTCTTTTATTGCTTATTTAACAAATGACTGTTCTATACTTATTTAAAAGCAATTTAGATTTTATTAAAATTAAAAAAGAAAGAAATATATTAAATGAGAAACTAACGAATATTTTTGTCAGACACCTTAGAATTAGGAAATAAAATCTGACAAAAATTGCAAAATTGATAAAAAGGTAATTACATAGTTTTTATCTGATTTTTTGGAGTAATCCAATACTTGTTACAACTACTGAATACTAAATACTAAACACAAACACGTCGGAATAATTAATGACTAACCATAATGGCTGCGACCCCAACTAAATGGAAATCAGAAATAGCATGTTCCAGATCGTAAAAGTGATCACGGCGAAAGACTTCGTGAATGTTCACGTTACAACGGGGATGAATGGGGTCGTGATCACCGCTAGGTCAAAGGTAAGCGAGCATGCCATGTTATCCGGAACCGCCAGGTACGGAAGGCAATAAAATGCCGGGCTGCCTCCCCCGGAAAACGCTGATTGGGCGATGGGCGTCGCGGAAAGAATATAAAAAGTGCTCTTTTCGCGAAAAAAAAAGAAAAGAAAGAAAGACCGGATTGACTTCGGTTAGCCGAGCCATCAAACCCCTGCGTTCGAAGCTTACGACGAGCTCCCGGAAGTTTCTGGGCTGACTCATGTCAAGAGCAACATTGATAGCTTTCGAACTCGCGGGAACAGCTATTACAATTTTGTCACGAGCTGACAGGAATTTGTAATTAACGCGGGAATATTCAACGTTATATTTGTGAACTTCGACTCACAAAGGGACGGGGACGAAACTTATTTAAAATATTCTTCACCGTGGACCGTGCGTTGCTTGAATATAAATTATTCTTTAATGCTATTTCAGCTTGATGAAATTTTACTCACAAAAATTACAATCGAATTATAATATAAATTAGCCTTTGATTTCGCTCTGCTTTATTCTTTCGTGATTATTCACATTGTTCTTCGCTGTCCTTTTAATTGTGGAATATTCCGTACAATATTTCAGTCGTTCCGAGGACGAGGTAAAAATTGTTACAGAATGAAGGAAATATTGTATAACCAGCAATTTGAATAATTAGTAAATGGTATATTAATATATAATAATAATACTTAGTAAGTGGTATATTCATATGTAATAGTAATACGTATTACTATTACTATAATAGTAATACTTCGTAAATGTTAAATTAATATATAATAATAATACTTAGTAAATGGCATATTAATGTATAATAATAATAATAATTAATAAATGGTATATACTGGAATAACTAGTGAATGGTCGCGACGTTTCTTCGTTAACAAGGTTTTCTGGGATCAGAAGAACCGCTTCTTCGATTTAATGGTCTTTTATTTGACGAGACTAAACAGTAGTACCTAACAGGAGTACTTAATTGTTTCCGGGCGATTTTGAACCTTTGTGGAAATTCTGTTCTGTTCTTGGCATCGGTCAATACGATCATTAGCTGAAGTTCAACAGTTTCCAGGAGAAATTCGAACTACCAATTCTACCACCTGTACACGGTAGTTCCTGAATGGTCACTCGACCGAGCACCGACCGTGTCTAACAAAGTTTAACTTCGAATTTAAGTATCTTTTATTTCGGAATCAATAGCTTCTCACGATTGGAAATCGAACGTGTCTCTAGAAAAGTATAATCGCTACGGTTCCAACAGGAATTGATTTCAGTACAGTTTTCGCTCTTTGCTATGCAAAATCACAGCGGCGCGAGTATTGTTTTCCTCATTGATAGAAATATTGAGTGGTATTGTTTATTAACCCTTTATTGACCGGTCATTCGGCCGTAAACATATTTATATTTTTATAACGTTAGCAGCAAATGATATTTATTTTATTCATCGCGAAAGGCAGCTTAGGTTTGAAAAATTATATAATAATACCTCAATAATAGCTAGCAAATTATTGATTGCCGTGATAATCGATTCGCAGGCTTCTGGTCGGGTAAAGTTGGTAAATTGTTAATACATATATCGTTTACCGATCAAATTTTTTGATAAGATAATTTAGAGTTAATTTATACTAATTTTATAATTTCTATCACTCATCGCTGTCACTCGAGTTAACTTATTCAATAATGTATTTGCAATAATTAGCGTTCCGTCGATTAATATTTCATCATTGAAATTGACAGACAGCTCTCAGAATTTTAAACAGAATCTTAACCGTCGCTCGAAACGCCATTACACATGCAAAATTTCAGTCGATCGGACTCGGCGGTCATCCCGCAAAATTAATCTTCCTTCACATTGTCCTGAAAATTGGACCTTCGAAAGCTGCTTTCCGCCGTAACGAACTCAAGGAAGTCTACAAGCACCCGTGCAGTTCCCCGGTCGTTCCCTAGCATAACCGTGTCTCACATGGGCATGAGCGTGCAAGGGGGTTGACGCCGGTATAAAAATTCCGAGACCTCGTAAAGCCTCGACTATTATTGTATAATCGTGGCTAGAGTGTCGTCGCTAGGCGAGCCCCGTATACACCGAGCGACGCTCCGTATACATAACACGCGATGTACATATATCGCGAGCGATCATTATACCGTCCGCAGAAGGCAGTCAATTTCCCTTTAGCGGCAGTGGGTACTGTCAAAGAATTGTCTGGCTTCACCTGAATGACTTCCGCCATGCATCCGAGCACAGTTCGTCCCCATTGTCGATGCAGCTCTCAAGGACACAGGCTCGGCGGCACGGAGATTATCATTTTGTACGTGTCTCTGGTAATATTGTGGATGCGGCCGATCGTCCCGTCTGGTGAGAATGGAGAAAACGAAGGGGAGAGAGCACGAGAGAGAGAAAGAAAGAAAGAGAGAGAGAGAGGGAGACGTAGACCAAGAAGAACAAGAAAGGAAAAGAGAGAGACGGGGGTCCGAGGTGTACAAGGTAGGATTCGAAGGCTCGATTCACTATCGAGCTTTTACGAGCGATCCGTGATCGGAAAGGAGAGGCAATCGCCTCGTTCCTTCAAAGAGGAATCGCTACCGAGGCTGTGGCGTCGTTAAGTTGACGCTCAACGAGAGTACGAGATGGTGGGAACAAAACTTGATGTTCTACCCTCTATTCCGCCAGCCTCTTCTTCCACGCGTTCCCTCATTTTCTTTTGTTGCGTCACTGCCTCCCGGGTCCTTTCAATCTGCGGCAATTACGGTGACGGCGCCGCGTCATACGGCAGAACTATCGGCCTTAATAACACCGTCCAATTAATTATCAATCGTTACCTAAAAGAACCGTTCGCGCACCATCCGGAATTAAAACCCCGCCGCGGGATGATTGACTCGCGAGCTGGCGAAAAATGCTGTGGAAGATATAAATTTAATTTGGATAATCAAAGTTTTAGTCATAGACTTTTTCTCAATTTTAATTAAAGAAGCTAAACAATTCTATAGATTGTTCTAAACTTAGGTTACTCTGTTGGTAAAATACAAAGTGAATGAAATTATAAGAAAATAGAAATGAAAGAAATTTAATTGAGTAGTTAAACATTAATTTTAATAAAAATTCTTACAGTCAATTTGCAGGCTCTTTATTTGTCTCAAGCTTAGCGAGCACGAGTTCATCTCTGAATAATCGGTCCCCGAGCAGCATCTCGCTGGCTCGAGGAACAGCTCGAGCCAGTCCCGATGTCCTTAATTTTATTTCGTCGCGTTCGCGAGAGCGTGCAGCACGCAGTCGGGGCGCAACAAATTGGAAAAACTCGAAGGCCGGTCTTTATGGATTTCTTAAGGACCCGTGAGCGACAGAGGCGAGCGGATGCTCAGCGAGCCGCGATCCGCAAGAATGACTTATTGGAACGTAAAATAGGCGTTGGCCTGTGTAATTAGAGTGGGGCCTTCGCCCCGAAGATTCGGAATCACGGATCCGCGGAAATATACCGGGTCGAGATCAGGTCCTCGATTCGTCGCGAATACACCCGCGTGCTTAGTTTCCAACTAATTCGTCGTCCGCATTGAAAACTAACAGTGCGTGCTAATGGATCAGCTCTTGCCGAGAGAGAGAGAGAGAGAGAGAGAGAGAGAGAGAGAGAGAGAGAGAGAGCCGGGGGCGTGCGCGCGCGTTGACTCTGAAGGGGACCTAGGACTGTATTTCGCTGGAACGGGGGCTGGTAATTATCGGTAAGTCGGTTAAGAGAGTCGCGGAGCATGGTCGTGACGAGATGATAAAATGAAAGACGCGAGTTTCGGTCGTTTAATGAGACTAAGTGACGGGGCTACGCCGCCGCCGCGCGCGCCAACATTTTGTTTTGTCCGGAGCATCGTTTCAATGAAGCTGCGCCTACATTCAGCTGGACAAAAGCGGCGAAAATCTGTCGATAGAACAGCATCCAACGATCATATACGTTTCAGGCGCAGGATGGTTGACGCACCTACAATTACCAATTTGGAACTAACACTACGCGGTCCAAACCTTTTTCAATGTTCCTATAACATTTTAAAATTTCTATAACACACTGCAACTCTAAATATTTTCACTTCGATCGATTTTTAGTCGCAATGCGGTGCTCTATTGTTGCGTTCTCTCCATAATCTAGCAAATTATGCATTGCAATTTTCAAACGTTATTTTACGCACCGAAGTGAAGCTTTTATGAGCAGAATGTTCATTGTTAATTTATATTCCTACGTGTACTGCTCCCGACTTATTCGAATTAATATTTGGACAGCTTTTAAATCGGAGTAAATTTTTTAACAGCTGCCGGAATTAATTATGTTTTTTCAGATGCTCGACTAATTTGCTTGGCAATATTTGTAAAAATTTTTGTGGAAAACTGCAACCGGTTGGTGGAAAAGAAAAAAATCGGGGACGCGTGTGTTTTAACATTTTTATCTGAGCTTTTAACGAGAATTTAAACAATATATTTTGCAGGTTTCTGTGACTCGTATGTGGATTGAAAATATCATCGAAACGAGTTGGAATTCCACAAAATATATTATCTAAATTGTCGTCTCAAGTTTACATAAAAATGTAATAAGACGCGAATGTTGTGTTCTCTTTATCATTACAAGTAATAGCAAAATTAAGAAGAGAAAACTTGAATTTGAAAAAATTATTCTATTTTAAGAGATGCTTCAATATGAGTGCCAGTCATTATAATGCAAATAGATCAAATTTTACGCAATGAGAATTACGCACCAACGTACAGAATAAAATAAAATGGATTAAAACGAGGTTTTAATCAACCGGACGTGTTCAACGACGAAATTATAAACATCGGTACTGTTAAGTGGACGATTTGCATGTCGGAAGGAACATGATTTCGCAACCGAGCCCTTACAGCATAATCCGAGCGCTTTACATTTTGTTACACAAACGGCGGTTGATTAGTTTCCCCGTGATCGCCGTGAACGCGGTTTTTCACCGCGGAACTAGCTGGTAATGGCGATTCTGTTTAACAAAGAGGCACGATAATATCGAATATCGTCGGCAAGAAGCGCAAGAGCAAAAACATGTAACCACGTAAAGGATGCTACTAAAGTAATTCGATAGCCTTTCTTTCTGGCTGGCACGCGGGCTAGTCAAGTTTTTGCTAGGCTCACGTTTAACAGCTTCGATTGAGTGTTATTCGCGAATATGGGTTCTTCAGGGAAGACGCACACACAAAAAAAGGGTAGCAGGGTTGCGATACTTACTGGCCACGTGCATGTAACCAAAAACGCTTAAAGTATTAAACGACGGCGAATCACCGGAGACCTCGCAACGGTACCTGCCGGTGTGATTTGGCTGCACGTCCTTTAAAACTACTCGATGGGCGTCGCTCTGATTCTTCTGGAATGCGAATAAAACACAGTGTTAACGCTGATTGAGAAAATTAGATCTCCGAACCGTCTTGCTCGGAGATCCTCCGGGGCGCGCTCGTTACACCGCGCAGAAATTCCAGCGATCGACGCGCGACCGTAGGAATAATCTCTGCGGAGTTCGAGTTCGTTAAAAGATCTACGAAGGGGTGCACCTCGATGATTTTATTCCAGGCATTTGATTCTAATTTGCCGTGATTGCCGGACTGCCGATACAAACTCGCGAGAGGAATTTATGATTAATGTATTTCTTTTCAGATCCCCGGGCCATTTTTATCACGCGTAACGATCTAATAATAACGCGGTATCGTTATTAAAGTGCACGCTTCACGATTGCGCGTGTAACTGAAATACACAAGCGAAATATAAGACACAATGGAAGCAGTAATTAATCGATTGAAATTACTGAATCCGTGATTATTGTTCTTCGCGATGGAACCAAGGAAATTTTGTTTAAATCTGCAGTCCATTATCAACGGTACGAAGATTCTAGGGGGGGGGGGGGGATATAATTAAGAGAGTAATTCTCGTGCCAAAAATGTTTTCGTAATCAAGGTAGAGACCCCGGCGCACGGAGAGAAATTCCAGCAACAGGAGCATACTTTTCCGTAGCGTTCTCGACGCAATTTCAGTTAATTTAGCATCCATGATTGCTGCATGGCACGAGCAACAGCGGGCAAACCAGAGCGCGCCGTGTATTGCAAATCGATTGCACTTACGCGTCCGCTTTGACATCCTCGCGCATTTACTCCTTTGCCGAGACACAATACTTCATGGCAATAATTAATTACGAGTGTCGATTACAGCGTACGAGTCGCACAATGCATTCCGACATAGTTTACGGTATCCGCGGTGTCTCGATACGATGCGACACACGTAATTGAAATTCGACTCGACAGTTGTTTCCGATGTTGTTCTCATGCTTTTTTTTAGGGGTTTTCTTTTCGGACGCGATAGGATCATTTCTCCCGGTTCGCGGACAGACGTTTTCATTATCGCGGCAAATGTAAAAAATACATTCGCGTTGGCCACGCATTGTTGACTTTCGAACGCAATTAAAACCGTAGAAATATGTACGTACATGTTACACGTGTATAATTGTATATGTTCGCCGATCAGCTTTTTTCGCCAGAAAAAATTGTTCCGTTCGATTCCGTTCATTACAAGAATTTGGTGAATTTTTTAATACCGCGCCGATCGGTAACGAACGAGATTAATTCAATCAACGCAAAGTTTGTAATATTCCATGCTACACGAAGCTTTCGAAGAGGAATTTAATGCGAAAAGCGGTGTAGCTCGTAAGGAATGCGTTAAACAATGTTGCGTCTCTCTTAGCGAACCTTGAAGGTAGCAGAGTCCTTTTCGAGTCAGAAATCGAAATACGTTCCATTAAATGCAGAACACGGTTTCACACCCCTTTCACATTAAAAGACGCGCGCACGCGTTCGTTGCGCAGATTTACACGACGCGCGCGCAGAGATTCCCGATTTTTCGAGATCGTATCATGAGACGCGGTAGCGTCTCGCGCCAAGTAGTTGAGTTAGCGCGCGCGACGCTGCCAAGGATAACTATCTTTGACTAGAACGGCCGAAAATTTCAACCGCGATTTATTCTTTTCAACCGCATTGTATTTAATTTTAACGATTTTAAACCAGCTCTTGACCGAGCTGGAAATAGCCGGGGATAACAGCGAGATGTAAAAAAGAAAAAGAAAAACGCGTCGCGCAGTCCGACCGCCGCCGTTTTCGAATTCTCGGCCGCGGTTTAACGGCTCCGCATTCCGCATTTCGCGGACGTGTCGAGCGAGAAATTGTGTCCCAGGATCTCACCGTATTTCTTTCCCGTAGCCGCGTAAACGTCCGTCGCGATTTATCGGGCCGGTAACGCGCTCGCTCGCGCGCGCGCGCGCGGTCCGTCAGTAAAATCTAATTGGAAAGGTATTACGCGCATGAGAGAGGTCCGTTCGATCGGCGCACGCGTGCACGCGGAATCCGCGGCGAATCGAAGTCTTTAACACGTTGTCGACCCGGCCGCGGGCCGCGCATTCGAACTGCGAATTTTCTGACGCTCTCTCTCTCTCTCTCTTTTCTTTTTTTTTCCTCCACCCCTTTGGCGCGCGTCAGCCGGTGCTCCAGGTAACACGCAAACAGCGCCCGCCGCGCTCTTCTTTGTAGATGGATCCAATCGATATAGCCACGGTCAGCTGCGACACGCTGTAATTTGTAACGGCGAATTTGCTCGGAACACAGCGGCCCCCAAAAATATTTGAACTACGGATTTCGAAAAATTGCCGACCTTTGAGCCGCCGCAGAATCCCGTGGAAAGGAATGGCGCGACTGCGAGCCCTCCAACTAGTTTCGAAGCTCGGAGTGTCTTTCTCTCGCGCAACGGAGTACTTCGCAAACTAACCCGGAATTGATTTAAACAATCTTGAAACAGTGCATATCTTTGTTTTTATTTTATTTGCTTACGACAGTCGAGATTGTCTTTTTAATTTCGTTGGCTCAGGATGAGAGGAACTTATATGAATCCATAACGCAAGAAAATTTTTATTAATGTACAAGAGTATATATTTAAACATATAATATCAGAAAACATTTATGAATTTATCATTTCATTGCCAAGCGCTTTGCTTCTCACGTAAATGAACAAAATGTATTTTCTCAGCTTCTGATTTCGATCATTTCAGTACTGCATCGACTAATTTTTTAAAAAATATTTCCGCATGGAATTAACGGTAACCATATTTTCTATTAAAAATTAAAACGTCTATTAACTGATTAGAAAACTTTTATTCACGAGTCAATCTATTCGAGCCACGAATTAAAGCCTCCCCTTCACGGTGACAGGTTAAAGTCCGATATGCCAGTTTGCTCGGTCGTTTTATCAAACATCGAATCTGAATTTTGCAATAATAATCGAAACAACGCGCGTTTCAATCCCGGGTTTCCGGCACCGGTTCGCAAAGTGATCGACGAACTTAATACGATAGTGGAAGCCGTCGCGTCGTTAATAAGCATCCGTCGTATTAATCAGGATTTCTTCCAGGCCGCGTGGTCGCGGAAGCGACACGTATCGCGCGATTGGCGATGTTTGCGCCGCGCTTTTAGCAAATTAGAATGCGTGCCCCGATCGGAAATTGCAACGTTCGACCGTGCATCGACGGAATTCGGACGTCAGCCGTGTCGTTTTATTTTTTCTCTCGTCAATCCGCGACGGAAGATATCGATCGCTCTTTTATTATTTCTTCTTATCGTATCGCCGCGATTCATGCGCCGTGCACGCGTGTCCGCGAGCATGAGACACGCGCCGCATTATCGACAATTGCGTTTACGTAACTCGCTGGATCTATAAATCGTAATAAAATACATCCACCGACGAGAGAGAGAGAGAGAGAGAGAGAGAGAGAGAGAGAGAGAGAGAGAGAGAACATTCGCCCAACGGCTTGGGTAGCACAAGCACAGCTTGTCTCGTCTGACGAAAATGTGATTGAAAAATAAATAATGCGAATGTTTTCCGAATACGAAAAATACCCGGTTTTTTGTTGCGACGAAAAGAAGTGTTCCAAAATGGGGCTCGCCCGTAAATCATCCCCGCGCACTTCGATGTGTGGTTGACGTAAACGCGGGAGATTTATTGCCATGAATATTTCGCGCGAGCTCCTGAAATATACGTGACGTCCAAATTTGTTTTAATAGTTCGGTCCGCGTGAAGAGCAGAAATTATTACATAGGCGTGGACGATATATGCGTGTGTGTATATATGTATATATATTTTTTTACGGACGTCGGATCACCGTAGAAACGGTGTCAACTGTGTTATTTAACGAATGGCCAAGGAGCGGAGGCGAGCGAACGATATTCGCGAAATATTGCCGCGGCGCCGATTATTTACGAGCCGAAGATTTCCCGCGGAATATTTTATTTCCCGCGAAATATTTTATTTCGCCCCGGAGAAACCGTCGCGCCGCGGCCGATTAACCGCGGTTTTAATCAATGTTCAAGGAGCGGGACAAAAGAATTTCATTATTTCTCGAAACATCGAAACGCGAACGCCCGATTCCGGTATTCGCTTTGTTCGCGGGCAATTAATTTACTCGCTGGCAAAGAAGCCCCGGTGGCGGGGCAACGCCGCCGCGCGGACGCTTACCGCGTTCGTTTCCATCTTTAATTACTTAAAAGTCACGCCGGCACATATTTTGCCCGGCTACGGGGCTATATAATAAAGCGCGGGCGTGAATGGCACTAACAAACTTACCCCACGCCCGGGCGAAACTTGGGGAAATATAATCCGAGGGACTCGCTTCTGTTCTCTCGCCGGCTTCCCGACGATTTCACGTCAGGCGCGAATGTAAAACGTGATTCGCAAAGGATCGCCTCGCAACTTTTAATAAGTAGGGAAACTCCGGGGACATTTCCGTCGCGAAATAACCGGCTGACAATTCTCTGAGAAACGTGCGCCGGCTTATTGCCGGCGCAATTCTCGAAAATGTTTTTCTCCGGGCGGCCTTCAATTGTCGGCTTCAATGTATCGGGCCAAATGAGGCGAACTACAATGGGCCGCCCCATGAATTCTAAAAAATCTACGCGACGTAAAAATTGTCGCATTTTTATTCGGCGAAGGGTTCGCGAAAAAAATGAACACCCCGATCTAAATTAATGTAAATGAAACGAACTCGACACTAAACCGACCGAGCCCTAAAAATATCTTAGCTATTTTACGACGGCGAGAGGTCTGAATTTATTTAAAATTCTCGCCATTTGTATTACTATATAATTTAAGTTATTAAATTAGATTGGTAATTAAATTTAAAAATTAATTTCGAGAATGAAAACGGGACCTACAAAATGTAAGACGATTGAAAGGGTATTCAGTATTATGGATCTTAATTTTGCAACGTTTATTTCATTTAATAAATTACTAGAAAATTGATTAGACAATCAAAGTGTTAAAATGAAAAAATTGAAACTTTAGTGTTACAACCTGTCTGTCGATATACGATATGGTAAGATAATAATTGTTTCAAGTACGTGGAAAATGAACAATTGAATAATGAAATTTGACTAATACTCTACTAGCAGAAACTATACTACGGGACGCAGTGCGATATTTCGGGTAATATTAGTCGCTGTACTTACAACAACTTTGCCGCCCAGATCTCCGAAAACGGCGATCGGCGGCATCTCTTTCAGGATGTAACGAAAAAATTCCGAGCCCTTGTACCATTTCACCGTGTACAAAGTGTCCGACCCTAGATCGTATCTGCAGCTCATATTGACGGTCGTGCCAGCTGCTACAGCCAATGGAATATCGATGGACACATTGCTAAGTCCACGGACGCCTGTAAAAATAAAAATCGCGTTATTTTTCTCTCTGTTTCATCGCAGTCAGCTGCTATAAAAGTTGAAACGTAGACAAATGGCAATTGAGAAGCTGTCCGACAGACGGTCCACGCTATTCGAGGGTTAATACGGTGTACGTACAATTATTTGAATACTCAGGAAGTAGGAATTGAGATTATTGCCGGGAGAGAGTCGGCAGTGGCCGGCATTGAATATGTTAATACGCACCCTGAATGGGCGAGAAACGAGCTTTCTTCAAACTGCAATCATGACCTTCTTCTTTCAACCGGGGATAAGTGGCGAGTACTTATCCTATGATAACTTAAACGGACAAGTGCTTAAGAAACTTTCTGCGTAAGCTTGGCAACGTCAGCGTTAACGTTAGCCGCCCTTGGGGATTACCATCGCCGGAAGAAAATTGTGCGGTATGACAGGAAAAGTTTCGGCATTGGCGTCGACTTTTTAATACGTATCTCTCCGGAGAATCGCGTCGTTTACTGGCTTGCCTCTCACAAAAAGATGTAAATTCGTCTACCTCCGATCTACCCGAGCCGCATCCAAAGGCACCGTCGCGGTCGGTACACGTTCTCGTGCAACTTATTTTTAAACAAGATATTTATCGCTGTACGTTACTAATTTTATTTATACATAGCAGCAATAACGTTTAGAGATATTCTACTTATTTGTTTGATTTATTATTTTCAATATTATTTTCAAATTAAAGAATTTTTAGGAGGTGAACGAATTGCTTCTCAGTGTCAATATTATTTAATAAATTATATTAAAAATTATATTAAGTAGTAATGCTGAAGGGGTTGTGTAAAGTATACAGAGTTTTAAGTACGAATTATCTATTTCGTCTAATACAATTGTAAGAATCCTAAATAATGATTAAATTGTTATTATTACTAATATTATTACGGTATTAATATTATCAACATTATTACTAATGTAATATTACCAATATTATGAAATTATTAATATTAGAAAATTACCGACACGACCAAATTACAAATTATTACCAGATTTCCGAAGAAACGTATTGCCTTTCGCCGGCAACATTGACAAATGAATAGAACCGGTTGAATTCGTTGACAAATGAACCGGCTAAGTATATTCGATAGAAGATACAGGTTCCGGCGCGTTGCGGACTGCAGATTCTGGATAATGTATCGAACGGTGGCACTTCTTCGGAGCGATAGTCACGCTTCTACGGCGTGGTGTACTTATTGTTGGACTTCCAAGGAAGATGAATATGCAATGTATATACGCGCGCGACGATGTTTGTGCGCTAACGATAGACGACGTGGTGAATACCTAGTTCAGTTATCGCGGACGGCCTCTCGCAAGTTTGTTCCCCGCGTGGACGTTTCGGCTTAAGACGGGAAAAATCTGTTGGAAGTTAAACGATCGCCCCGTCGCGGTTTCTAGCCGGATCATCGCGCGTCCCGTACGTGAGTGGAACTCGTTACGGCGGACTAACACCACAATTTTCTCATTAATTAACAGCCTTCTTTTTTCCCTCTCTCTCTCTCTCTCTCTCTCTCTCTCTCTCGATGATAAGTGCCGCGGTAATTACTTATAAGATGATACATGGCAAGCTTTCGCGGTAATAACGTAATTAATCTTTATACTTCACCGACGCGGATTCGAACCTGTTCCTCTGTACCTAAATATTACAGCGTGCCGGCTATTTTCCGCGTGGAAAAACAACGATGCAAATTGCGCAGTTGGTTAGGCGCGGACGTTCGCGATGTAAAACTAAATTTTTCATGAGATTATATGTCATTGTTACTAAAGGGGCTCGAGTCGCGTATATAGTTCTGTGCGAGAGCTATAGTTGCCTATGATGGTGATTTATTACCGACGCTAAATCTACCACTCTGGGCGAGATGACCGGTCTCGCAGTATTTAGTTTTAAATCGTTGATATCAACAGGGCTCTCTTACTGTTAGGAAACGATCGAATTAATTCTTTAATTCGAGCTTACATTTTTTAAAAAGTCGCGAGAAATGAAAATTTAATAGTTTAATATAAGATGTATTTCTCATTCTTGTAATTCTTCTTTTGACATCTCTTTTAATGTATTTATTGTTCGATACTTTATATAGTTAATTTTAGCACGAATGCATAAAACCTGCAGTCTAGTTTTCGTGTTAAAATAACCTTAATTAATATCATACAACCAGGTTGAATTGCCAAAGGAAATTAATTTCTTCAGACTATTCCATTATGCTGATGTTAAAAATACTGTATTAGGTTCTGGGCTCGCCCATTCTTTTTGCGAATGCTGCGAAGATAATGATACGGTAATTCGACAGAAAAATAGTGATTGAATTTCTGAAATGCCAAGAAATATAGCAACCCGGCAAATGCCTGGAATTACAGCCTGATAATTTGCAGATGGGCCGGAAAGGTTTTAAAAATCAAGGCGACCGTATAATCGCGTCGAACTTGTACATTGGTCTCGTTGGACTATAATCAATTGTTCGGCGGAGGAATCGGTGGGCGCGCACGCAACACACGCACACACAGTTGTTCAACGTATCGTTCCCGGTGAGATTTAAATAGCAGGTGCCTTGCTAATCACCTTGCTAATCCTTAATTACTGCCCGGGCACGATTGTTATTCGCATCGCGGTCGGCGGAACACGTATCTTCCGTTTTTGGAAGGCGAAACCCCTCTCCCCCCCCCGCCGCCTCCCCTTCATAAATAACAGTAGCCCCCGACAATGGCGTCGCATAAACTCCCTAGCTATACATCAGCCCTCTTGCCCTTAAATTATCGCCCGGGATAATAGAGCGAGCGCGGCCGAATCCCCGAAATCATTTTTCTTCGGCCGCGTTCTTCGTCAAATTGCACGGGCAAAACGTTAAACACAGACCGTCGCGGATTAGCCGGGCGGCCTATTCTGTTATTTAGGGTGCCGGGATCCCCCGTGAAGCTGAAGCCTCTATTATACGATCACGGCGAATCCCATGGACGATTGGATTCGCGCGTAATGTTTCAGAATTCCTTAGGCGGGACGGGCGGTGT
Source organism: Augochlora pura (assembly GCF_028453695.1). Classification (NCBI taxonomy): domain Eukaryota; kingdom Metazoa; phylum Arthropoda; class Insecta; order Hymenoptera; family Halictidae; genus Augochlora; species Augochlora pura. Next base: position 4,865,369 of record NC_135775.1, on the reverse strand, counting down.
TTACGCGACCCGCGCCGGCGCGCCGTGCGCCGATGTTCGACGATGCCGAAAATCGTGTTCGGCCCGTGCGCCGGATCCTTTTCGACCGAATCCCGCGGAATTTATTGTAATTCGATCAACCGAGTTAATTACTTCCAACAAACGTTGGCGAGGTACCCGTATAAAACGAACGGTAGCATGGGATGGCCAATTACTGTGCCTTGTTGGCGAAACTTCGCGAGTTTTCAATGCGAACGCCGAATACGTGGCCGTGTTTAATTGACATTTGTTAAGAATTTAAGACAATGAAGGGGCTGTTGTGGCGAATATGGACGGGTTTCGAGTAACGGGTTCAAAAGATATGAAATAACTATTCATCTGGGTAACAATGGGGAAATTGTTGATAATTCCTTTTCTGGTTGCGGCTATTTTTCTTAAATACATTGTAGTATAAGCAACACTTAATAAGTAATATTGTTTGATAATGAAATATTTAAAAATATTAAAGGATCGATTTATACCGATCGAGTGGTCTTTTAAACTTCATTGTAAGAATTACAAAAAGCTGTCGCGATTTCAGTGTGAAAAAATTGATATAATATATTCAGTATTTTTAAAACTACCATCTCTCATATATTTAAGATTCGCAAATAAATAATTAATTGAATTTAAATAAGAAAGTTTAATACGCTTTATTCCATGGGTATAAAATTAATTATGCTTGAAAAAGAGGCACATTAATTGACTTCCTTAAAACATTAAAGCGGAAACTAACTACGCGACGAAATATAGTTAATACCGCGGTTGAAACAAGATCGAACACATCCTAACGAAATATGATTTTTAATCCCGAGCACCGCGGAAGAAATTCCTATAAATGTTAAGAGAGCACATTCTCGAGCGTAATCGAATTAAAATTCGCCCCGATCCTCGCAGCGGCGGCCGCGCTGTAAAATTCTGCTGTTATTTAAGCCGAGCCCGGTGTTTAATCAAGCAATTTCTAATTCCGTTACCCCGTCCGGCGTCCCCGTTTTTTAATTCTATAAAATCCTATCCTTTATTATGCGTAGAATAAGTTCCATTGTAAAAAAGCAGGGGAAGGTTTCGCGGGGGCAGGCGGGCCGGGCCGAAGAAGATTTTTCGCGCGGGCTTTAAGTAAACGACGGCCGGCCGTAGAATCCTTAATCAGGCCTTAATTACTTATATATTTCAGGGCTCAATAGTCTGGGCCCCCCCGCGGTAAAAAGTCTTCCGAGCATTATGCATATCCTTGGCAAGATCCCCTACGGCAGCGAAAACGGAAAAGCCAAAGGCGTAAAGAGCTTGTACTTTGAAATGAGATCCCTTTCTTCTTTTCCAGAACTCAACTATATGAAACCTCATCCCTGATGCACCGTCGGTTGTGGAGGCGCTTTTATTGTTTCGTGAAAGATGAGGAGAAAAAAAAGGAGAGAGAGAGAGAGAGAGGTGGAGGAGGAGACCGCCGCGGCGCGGCGTCTCTGAAAATATTTGTTGCGAAAAGGGGGAAGTAGGAGAAACACGGTTGCGATCTATGGCCTGTTTGAGGATCAAAAGCCCGCGGACCGACCAACTATTTTTTTATTAAACTTATTCAAAGAGCCGCGGCATCGTTTTTTCCTTCTGGAAAGGCCTGCTTATTAACTCGGAATTAGTTGTAATTAGCTGAAAACCGTGCCGGACGTGGAAACGCGCGATTAACAACCCTTTCTTTTTCTCGCGCAGCGTTGCAAAAATTCGGAATTATTCGATTCAATGACTCGCGTTACGCTTCTTCCGATAGTTCTCGGTTAGACGCGCGCAATCTTCGCGTCCATTAACCCTTAATTAGTATTATTAGATCGGAATGACTGGGTATGTAGAAAATATTTTATTCGCGATTCCGAAGTTCCCGCGATGGTATGCTGAAACTGTCTCGAGCCGATAATTTTCATAAAGCGTGCTCCAAGAATTCCGTGCAAGAGTCCAGAAGAAATTCTAATTAAATCAGAACGACCATACATCTTGAAATATGCAACTGTCGGTATTCTTGTGGTTGTTGCCGCGTATCGTTTAAACTACTCCATTCCATCCCTTCTACTCCATACAATCCAACAGTTCGATTTGTAGATACATGCTTTGGAATAATGACGCGATGATTATCAATCAAGAGTTAATTGCAATTAACTCAAAGCGATCGCGAGTGTGGAAATATGCGACTGTCGCTATCTTTGCATTCGTTGTTACATAATCTATGCATTATGTGTATCGGTCATTTACATTGGATGCGATCCAAGAGTTCGAACTATAGATCATAGGCACATACTTTGGAATAATGATGCGATAATTATTGATAAAAAATTAATTGCAATTAACTCTATTTTACATTCAGATCATTCTATTTTTACAATAGATCATAGATCCCCTGGAATAACGAGTCGTTGCTTATTAAGCCCGAATTAATTCTAATTAGCACGGAAGGAGCTCGGACTTCATTTCCGCGGACGATGCAGCGAAATATTCGAGTTACAGTAACACGAACTAAATTTTCGTGTTCCACGGCGTAACTAACACGATCGCGACCACGCCGCCGCACGATTTCAATCGGCTATATATCATAGCGGCGTGCGGGTACCCGAAATCTCGGCTCCGGGCCGCAAGAAGTCGGTCGGAGAGAGAGAGAGAGAGCGAGAGAGAGGCTCCGCACCCGCGAAAGTATCTCCGCCACATACGATTGCTCTGGATCCCCGGAAACTTTTGGACAGCCCGAAACTTTTCGGCTGTTCCGAGACTCGATAGGGGATTGCGGCGGTCCCCGGGATCGGAGTTCCTACGGCGGAATTGTGGTAGATTCGAGAGGAAGAGTAATATTTGTGTAACGTATGGCATCGCATCATTTCATTGTTCCTGCTTTTTAGAAGCCGCTCGGAAATCCTGCATACTCAATCCTCTTCAACGGGCATTCGGGAATTTATTTCGCGACCAAAACCAGAGATTCCGCGGGTTCAAGTTTCCACCCTCCTCCTCCTCCATTGGAAATTTCGCCGCGTAGCAAACGGCGAATTAGAGGAGAGGAGTGCGCGTCGATTTTTATGGAAATTTTCACGTCGACTGCCACGACGATTTTTATAAAATTGATCTATGATAGCAATTACTTTGTTTAGCGTTTTTGCAATATGAGGATTGTAACGAAATTAGGAAAGAATAAAGTTAGGTATAGTTAGATATAGTTTCCTTTTTCGAGGGAAAAATCAACCCTTTTATCCAGAAATAGTTCCAGTAAAAGTTGATTTAAAATATAGTTTCAGTAAAAGTACTTTTCAGTCCATCTGTAAACATTTTTGGAAAGATAACTTTACGGATAACTTTTATTTTAACTGTTTTTGGCTTTTCTATAACATTTACTATTTATAAAAATTTACAACATAAAAATACGACACATTTCGCTTTTTACCAAAAAATAACGAAAAATCACAGTGCAAGTTTCAATAGATTAGTATAAAGAAGTATCTCCAATATTCACGATAACTTCAATCCGCTAACACATTATTCCAATAATATTAAAAACCGTTCAATTTATAACACGTTCGGCAAGAGCCGTGTCTTTAACTAACACGGTGCTTGACATAAGCGCACCTATAAAATAAACAACCAGCCACAAAGATTACTCCGTGAGAAGCATCGCCGACACTCGCGCGGTTCTTTAATGCCGAATTATGACAGTTTTAAATATCGACGATACTTGATAAGACGTAAACTTACTGTATAAACATTTTCAAGCTTGGCGAGGCCCGTGGAAACGGGCTAGCAGAACGAGAATCCGCATAAAGTCGCGGATCAGCCGAACGTACGATCGTAACGTGGATTTCGTAATCGAGCCCGGGGAAGCATATTAAATGACTGAAACCGAATAAATCGAACGGCGCATAGAAATATATAGTGCATAATCCGGTGGAGAAGCATTAATTCCGACAACCGGCATCGATTCACTTCGAGCGCCGGCTATAAGGCGGAACACGATCTTTTAATCCATCAGATGGAAGTGTTACGATCGAGCGGTATCGGTTACGTATCCGGCACGATTCCCGGCCATATTTAATTTCCAATGGAAATGGGGGAGAGAGAGAGTGAGAGAGAGAGAGAGAGAGAGGGATCCACGGGCCGCCGGGTTCGGTCTGGCTCGGTTAATATTGCAAGATTCAGAAGCGCTTGTTGAATCTTTAAAGTTTCGAGTCGGCGAACGACGACTACGACGACGACGGCCAGTAATCGGGAGGCAGAAAAAGGAATCCGGTTGCCGAAACCGATGGGAGCCCTTTCCGAATGGTCTCGGGAACTTTTCTACGGTTCCTCGTAAAAAGTTTTATAATAAAATGTACACGAGAACGCCAGGGGGAAGAGAGGCCATCTCCCGTATAACTATCCCTCCCCCGCGATGTCGTCTGCTCGCGTACGAGCGGCGAGCGTTCTTTAAATCGTGTCCATTTCCTCGATCATTTCGCGACTTAATGCCGCGTCGCGCGCGCGCGCGCCCGCGTCTCCACCGAAGAAAGTTCCGCGGGTCTTGCGGAACAGTTAGGTTCGCATTCCGCCCGGGTTTTCGAGCGTGTAACAATTTCCTTCGTTTTCTTCTGACACCGCGGTTTTCACACATTAACGGTTATTTTACTGGAAGTAGTACGGCGATCGCGAATCCTCGCGGCGGTCCCATTGAGACATTCTTGAGGCGATTAAAGCGAACTGCCGGTGTTCGGGCTGAGTGATAATGGCCCCCGTCGATCGAACTATTAACCCTTTGCGGTCGCGTTAAGTTTGTCCGTAAGCGTCGTGCTGCAAAGAATTCATTCTCGTAATACATAATGTGAAAGATTTCAAATCGAGAAATATCACTTTTATTACAATTTATTAACTTGTTTTTTAAGTTAAGTTATATGTAATAAAATAATATGTTTTAATTTTATGTATAAATGAGAGAAATAAAATTAATAAATAAATAGTTTTCACGACTGAGAGTAGATATACGACTGCAAAGGGTTCAATCTTTCAACGTCGAGTTGCAATAAAAAATGTAAAATAAGAATATTGTAGGTGAGTAAACATATTTTGAAGCTTTTTACACTGTTTTACAAATTTTCTTTGTTATATGAAGGTTGTTATATATAATATTAATGACTGCATTCTGTAATGACTAGTAACTCGAGAGAGGTTTTCAAACAACTTTTTAATACAGAATGCTTCAATTAAATAAATCTAATAGACGCTCGAAACAATTATTACGTTTGAACTACTTCGTTCTAACGATTTCTAGTTCTATTAGCGTTCATTATTTATATAGAATTAATAATATTTGTTTGCTATACCAATTAGCCAGTTGTTTCTCTCGTTATTAACTGATTTTTGTACACTTGCATCGCCGAGGGGAAGAATTAATCACAATCTGTACGATACGGCGAGATTAATTTACCGTATCGCTACCGCTAATGATTCTGGCGAGCTAACTTTTGTGTAGAATAAATGCTCCCCCGATATATAAATATTTTATTCCGCCATAACCATTATAATTCGACCGTTTATCATCGTTATCCGTTGTAATCGCGATCGCGATAATTACCAAAGAATCGGCCGGTTCTATTTTTAAACAGAGCCATTCGTTCAACTAAATTCCATTAAAATATATTTCTAATTCTTCTAATTATTTACGCTAAGAGTGTAACGCTCGTAAATCGCCGGCGTGAAATTATTTTTCGTGGAAATAGCGAAATACATTTACCGTCGTAGACGGAACAAAACATTTTTACGCGCGCGTCCCTGTTGTTACGTGGATAATTGCGCGAAATGATTAATAATGGAAATAATTCGTTAACTATGCTCCGCTCACTTGATGGCACCCCCCCCCCCCCCCCCCCCCCCCCCGCCACCTTTTTTTTTCCTCTCGCCCCTCTCTCTCTCTCTCTCCCGTCGTAATTCTCGTTAACCAACGCGTTTTAATTATGATAACTAAACACAAATTTCACTCCGGAAATGGTACTCACGAGCGTACAACGTAGCTGCTCTTACTTAGACATTGTATGCGCTAATTGTGCAGATTTATTTTCGCGTTGTGGATGCACGCGGTAAGTATGCGCGCGGGCTTCGCCGGCAGTAAATTCAACCGTGCCCGGTGCCATTGTTCTTCCATCTCTCCGAAGGAACTCCGTTGTCCCGAACCTGTAAGGCGCGTTAATTGTTCGTATCGCCAGTTTTCTGGAACCGGGCGCTTCGCGGAAACGCCCTCCGCCGCCGCCGTCGCAGTCGCGCGACGTACACCGAATAGAAAAATATGTAATCGATAAACACGCTCCGAGCTTAATATTCGCGCGCGCGAGAAAAGAGAGAAAAACCAACAACGGCAAAGCGAAAAGCTTGGATTCACCACCGAGCCCCCGGAATAAATCAACCGTGCGCTGAAAAATGCACGTTATGTTGCATAGGCCGGATTGAATCATCGCAAAGGGAATACGAACTCGTTTTACGGGAAATCTGTGAAAAGGCTTCTTCCGTATTCTCTGGACTCTGGAGACGTTCCCTCTTCTCCCCCGTTCTTTATCCTCGCTCTTCCATTCTGTTTTCCATTTATCAGGGAAAAAATTTGAATCACCCCGTGCCGAACCCGACATTCCTTTGCCCGACCCCCTTTAATGCACCTATCTGTTAATTTAAAACGCACAGCTGCCGGCGTTGCTCGTCCATCGTTTACGAAACGAAAACTTCAGCGTCGCGGCCCGGCCGTGTAACATCGCGTTGTTCGCGTCTTGTAAACTCTAAACTGTCGGCAAAAGGCTCGTTAACCAGCGAACTTTCTTCGTCGAACGAGTGTTTAACAATTTTCTTGTTTCCGTTACCGATTTTCCATGCTCGATCGATTTTAGCGAGGTTGATATAGGTTGCCGGTAAAATGGTGGCATTCTAATGGGATAATAACGCGGAAAATACGAGAATCGAGTAGTGAATTATAATCACGATATTAGAATTGCAAAGGAGATAATGGAGGGAAGATCCGCCGCGACGGGCAAGTATAAGAATTCAATTTACATATGCAGCACGACGTATTGATTTCGATGTTAAGCTTATTGTACCTTCCGACGATTTGCAACGCGGCCGCGGCGTTGAATTTAATTAAACTGGACGTTCGATCGCGTTCCCGTCATTCGTAATCAACATTAGAGCTCCGACATCTGCAATCCAATTGTAAGTAGCTTCCTCTGGATGTTATTTAAATGCTTATACGCTTGGTTACTGGCCGAGCCGGATAAATTCACCGTTCGAATGATCTCTGCTGCGCAGTGGTACCATTACCTTAAAAGTTAGCATACGAGTTTTAGGAAAATCTTAGAAATTTTTACGTGTTACCAAAAATGGAAAATTAGGTTATGTGAGGGTTATGTTAAAAAATGGAAAATCAGGTTATGTTAAGGTTATGTCAAAAATGAAAATCAGGTACTACGATGCAATTATTATTAATTAATATTATGTGGATACCAATAACTCAGATATTTAGCTAGAATAATATGATTGGGGTATAAAATTGAATTTTATAAATTTATAATTATTAATCTCAATTTTCAACGTTTCTTATTTTTAACCTGAAAGAATCATTCACGTATAATTTCTTCCACAATTACGTTAATTAACACAGCTTTGTTCCAAGCCTTAAGAAAGAAGATACACATCGTTGATAGAATAACACGACGTCGATTCGAAGATAGTGCATCGCGTCTCTATTTAGTAGATTACGTTCGAAAGCTGTATGACGTGTTTGACACGTTGTTATAGCGTAAAGGGTTAACTGAAACCTGATTCCAAGCAGGCTTAACTTCAGAAATACGCGCGGCATGTTTGCTCACGGTATGATTTACTCTGATCCAGGTGCGCATGTATGTATATAGGTGTGTGTGTGAATCTCGTAGGTGGGCTTCAGCGAAAATGCAAGGAGGTAGAGAACGCGGCACGAAGAACGCACCAGCTGAAATTTGTCGGTTCTCAGCCGCTGGGGTGCCGAGGGTATGAATTCGTCGATATATTGGCGTCGGTATCGTGAATTGCTCTCGAAGCTTCCGGTAACACGTTTGCCTTGCGGCATCGTAATCCTCGGGGAAGTTCATGCTGGTCACATAGAGCTGATACGGTTTCAGTTCCAAACTGGCGAGATTTCGAAAATCATGGTACCCGATGCTTTCTGATTTAATGAAACCACCGATCTCTCTCTCCCTCTCTTCTTTTTTTTTTCCTTCTTTCCTCGCGTTGACCCCTTTTCCTCGTTACCGTAGGGTCAGCGTATTTTCAAGCAGCACGCTATTTTCCCGCATTCCGGGCATACTTGCATTTGCACAAACCTCGGCCCGGCGACTGGCGGAGCTCTAGCTCCGAGAAAATAAATCGCCATAACTCAGGATTATACAAATACCTTTGGTGGCGAAAGAGATCGTGCGGCTAATAGTGGAGGTAGTGGTATGACAATAATATTCCAATAGTGACATGATATAACATATAGTATTATAATAATATATAATATAATATAATGATATATAATATAACATAAGAATATATAATATAACATAACAGTATATAATATAACACAGTAACGTATAATATAACATAATAACATATAATATAACATAAAAGCATATAATAATAATATCATAATGTTATAATGAAAAATATTAGGTAATTAAAAATAAAATGCATATATTATTCTATAATTTTACTGTCAAACTTACTGTGCATTTCATATTTAACAATACAGTAAAATATATTAGTAGCTTGTTTCTATAAAGTTCGTACGATTTTATCCTCTAAATGGAAAATAAGACACTAGTCTGTTCATAATGAATAATCTATAATTAATGATCTATAATTAATGAAGTAAAACTTTGAAACTGACACATTATTCTTGCCTGAAAAATCTGTTTCATTAAAGGGGACATTTTATATCCGCAGTCAAGATCTGTTTCATTAAAGGGGACATTTTGTTCTTGCAATTAAAAACTGTTCCATTAAAGAGGACGTTTTATCCTTCCCTTAAAAATCTGTTTCGTTAAAGTGGACATTTTATTATTGCCTTACAAGTCTCTTTAATTAAAGTGGACATTTTATTATTGCCTTACAAGTATGTTGAATTAAATAATACACTATTATTTTAGTAAAAATCTTGTTCCTTCGAAGTATACAACATCATTGCAGTAAAAAAGTACTTCTTCAAAGAGGATATTTTATTCTCGCTTTAAAAATGATTTATTAGCAGTAACAATTCATCGACGAGAACACCGTCTTCGTCCAGCAAAAATCCGGCTCATCGAAGAACACTCTTTTGTTTCGGGACAATTAAAAACTCATCTCGAGGAATACAGGCGGCAGCGAACATCGTGCGTTGAATAGCTTCCGCGACACGAAGTATGTTATCCAAACAGCGTTTTCAATTCCTTTGCAGTCGAAATCGGCATTGTCCGGCCAAATTAAAAAGAGTGGCATTCATCCGTCGAACGGTTCTCTCCCCCCCCCCCCCCCCGGCCGTTCCTTTGTCACCCAGAAATGTTGGTGGACCTCCCGCATGCAAACGAGTCATTAGCTTAAAGGGAACGCGTGTTTAGCCGCGACGATTGGCACGTACAACATTGAGGTTTCAAACGAGTTTACGGGTTTCCGAAGCCGGGCCGGGCCGGGCCGGGCCGCGGCGAGGTGGGAGGGTGGGGAAGTCTGGTTCAACAACCACGGAGGTGGGAAGGAATCGTAGAAAACATGAGAATATGAGTTCATTGTTGGACTGCGGGAGACGGCAGGCGTGTAAGGGGGATTCCGCCTTATCCTCTCCACGCTGTCAGTATAATGTACAGCTATTGTTGCCGCACTTGCTTCCTCATAACGCCGTGCGTACATCAACGAGGATGCGCATGCCTCTTTTTACCGCGCATTCCTCCCTGCGTACACTGTCGCAAATAAAAGCACCGCGAGGCCGAATCGCTAATGCCTCCTTCTAGCCGGCGTGCCGGCAATATTTCCAGCAATATTGAATCTTATTTGATGATCACGGGCGGGGAACCTGCTTTCCGCATGTTTAACGCAACAAAAACAGCATCCGCGATTCAGCTTACGACGTATTTGCCGAGGCCCAGTGTAATTGTTCCCACGTGAGACGGGAGCGAAATTTAGACACGGAGTGGTCTCAGAAAATACTTAGGGTAGTCACTCGCATAGTCAGTTTCAAGAATATTATTCGAATCGAATGCTTCTTCGTTATTCCTCGAATTTTCACGGTGTATTTATTCACTTCTATCTGCAGAAATCCATCTAATAGATTAAATTACATTTATTTTATACCAGCATCAAATGCCAGGAAATGGACACGGTTTTACATCGAGCATATCTTATCATTAATCGGTTATGTAGTTAATGGAAGATGTATTATATAATATAATAGGATATTATAGTTGCTTTACGTCTTGCAACTCCTTTAGCTCCTCATTATTGCAATTGACTTTTATGTATTTATACAATTTATTATTCTCTATACTAACCTATTCTTATGTCTCTATCGCTATGATCACTCCGCACGCACTCATGCACACGCACGCTCGTTCATGCGCACACATTCTTGTTCTTCCACGCGTTCGTTCTCTCCTTTTTATCATCGTGTTGCAGCATCTTATTGCCGCTACTTTATACATTGTTATTCTCTTTTCTTGTTAAGCTTTTCTCTCGCCTCTTCGTTTTCTATCTAATACGAGACGTGAAGTGTGTGTGTGTGTGGCGCGAGCGCGTGCGAAAGGGTTATATACAGGCGGAGGTGTAAGAATTGGCTAGAGCATAGGATAGTAAATATTATAAATACATAAAAGTCAATCCTGGTAATGAAGAACCAGAGGAGATATAAATTGAAATATTAATTTATTGCTACGTTTCATCATTCGACGGGAATTTTCACTTTCAACTTTCACCTTTGCTCCTGTCCGTGACTTCGTAACGACTGCGCGCCGCGATTTCGCGTTTCTTTCGGCTATATATATATATATTTAATTTAAGCTTAATAACGCCGGCACCGAATTCCAGCTGCGTCCGCGCGACGCTTTCTGTCATCGTGATTTAATGTGCGGCAATAAACGTATCATTAATTAAGTAATAAATCCGGTTCATGCGAGAATTAAAAACTCCGCGGTGCCGGCCAAACGTTTATGTTTCCACGGGGCAGCGGGGCGGTTGGCGCGGAACGGCGGCGGTTACGTTTAAACGAGTCTTCAATTAACGAAGTACATAAATTTCGGTGCTGTAGAATAAATAGTATTTAACGCGGAATCCGCGATACGTAACGGTGCCGCGGAACGTTATGCGACCGGGTAATCACTATCTTGATGCAATTTGATTCGAACGGGCAGTTTAAAATGATCATTTCGAAGTTTCGTTGTTCCTTTTGCGCGATTCATCAACGGCCGCTCGTATTTCATAATTTTGAAATGCAAGAATGCGTCTACAGCATCGAACGTCAATTACGTTCCCACATGATTTTTGCTCCCGAGGGATTCTTTTGCTCAGATACTTAAATTACCCCTTTAGGCTGGCTTTATGCGAAAGCGGGAATTTTTTTAAGGATTCACGATCCAATAATTGCACGGTTCTTTTAATGCTGCGATGACGCAGGACAAAATTTTTATAAATTAGAATATTCGCATTGCAAACCGCAGTAATTTTTTAAAGACTCAAATCAATGACTTGGTATTTATTATATTAAATGATACCGCAATAAAGTGCTTAATTTGCATGCGTACAAGTTACGTATTATGAAATGTATTATTTAAATTTTTGTTACAGGATCAGAGAAGAAAGTTGAGAACACAGAACTTTCTATTATTTTTTGTCTTTCCAAGTAGGTAGTGAAATTATGAATAAAATATTTTATATGTAATCAGACTGTGGAGACTTACAAAAATTGTATAGGCATTTACTTCTTTTTTAAACAACTTTAATAGTATATTCAATAGTACTTTTAAGTTCTTTAAAATATATGTATATTAAACCACGTATTTTTTAAAACACAAGTAATTAATATATTCATGTTTTAATTCGTCTAGAAAGCAAAAACTTATTTTCTATTGCATCGAAACAAAATGTTAATAGAAAAAAATTATTTCGAAATAATTCGTAAGAATTTCTTTTAATTTGTCTGCCCGTCTATTTCCACTTTTTTTATCTCGATCGAACGGTAACATTAATTCTTGTCACGTGTCCCCACGAAATTAAAACACCTTATTGTTACGCTATCTAAGAGAATTAAAACGGGAATACATTAATTACAGGCGTACCATGCATCATGAAGTACACGGCTAAATACACAGGCATGTTAACCACACGCGCTACACGTGTAGGTTTAGGTGCACGTGAAATAGGGAGCCGCGTTACATTCCGTTCGCATTAACAAGCGGAAGATAGCGCATCGATATTCCGGACTTCCTTTAATCCCCCCCCCCCCCCCCCCCTCCTTCTCAATAAATTTCGTCCACTCGGTTTTTTTCCGCGGTGCGCATAAAATCCGCACAGTCTACCTGTAATATAAAGGAAGCATTTTACAATTCTCGCACGAGATGGAACTATAATGTTTATGATTTCTATTACTCCCGATGTCGTGGACCGATGGCGGAAAGTAAGCCACCCCCTTAACCTACTCTTCTTCGAGATATTGCCGTGGAACATCGGGCTTTACGACCCGGGGGATCGTTCGGTCGCTGTAAAGCTGATTACCAATAGCGGACGCGGAAACAGAAGTTCCCTCCCCCGCCCGCCCGGTATCACGTGTCTCGTTCGTAGTTCGGCGTCGGGGAACGAATGTTTCCTTCCGCGAGGACGCCGCGCGTAAACTGCTCGGCCGCGCGGCGTCGGCATTGGACGCGGCACAATAACACACGTCAATCGCCAGATAAGCCCGGGGAATTTGATGTTTCCTTCGTAATCTAGAATGCGTGCAATGTACACGATGCCCGAAGGCCGTCGCCACCGTCGCCACCGTCGCCACCGTCGTCGTCGTCGACGCGATGCACCGACGCGGCGATGCACCGATGCACCGACGCCGACGCGACCTGCAACTGTTCGACGGGATACGACGCTCGTTGCACGATTCCACTTACGCGTTACTGCCGCTTTTTGCCGTTACATCGAATTATTTTCGCCCGTCATTCCCACGAAAACCTCGCGGAAACTTACGAGAGAGAAAGAAAGAGAGAGAGAGAGAGAGAGAGAGAAAGGAAGCACACAGAGAATTCGAGATATCTCTCATCCGTCCGCGCGACTGCCGGCGTAATTTCTGCCAACAATTTTCTTTTATTCCGCCGTGGCATTCGCGGCCGCCGTCATAGACGAACATGCAAATGACACTCCGCGTGAAAATTGAATGGAGGAATCGCGAAACAATTTGCCCGGCTGTCGCGAGTGTTGAACACATTTCGCGCGACCTTAAATGCTTCGCGTGTTTCCCGCTGCAACAGTTCTTTTGCCGTGAAATATTTCCGCGAGCGCCGGTCCTCGAGAAATGGGCGGACCGTTTAATGTTGTGCACGAACTAAATTTTCGAATTGTCCGAGAGAAAAATATTCTACGTACTCTTTCTTTTTTTGAATTTTCATTTATCAGTAATTGATTTAGACGACAACGAGTAAAAATGTTTAACAATTGCTGTTTTAATTGCTCGTTCTGGCAGTGTGAAGGAGCAAAGATTAAATTATGTAATTGTTTAGTTAAAAAGTAACAGGAGCAGATCATTTTTCATTCATGTTTCTATAACATGTACATAATTTTCGTCTCATTTTAGAAATATATATAAGAAATTTTTAAGTCATTACGTATGTATGTGAGGCGTAGGTATAAAATTTAAGATGAGTTTGAGCAAAATTCTAACCTAATAGAAGCAAGTGTTGCGAAGCTTGTGATCTATATAATTACTAAAATAGATAGATAGATCAATTTATTAAGAATAACAGACAATTCTCATTCGTATAAAATAACCTATTAAAAAGAGTAAACTATTTTAGTCCAATATTTATTCGAAACAATTCGAATGACACTGCTTTCCATTCCTTCGTTCATGCTCCATACCTTCGCGCGTGATGTTTCAATAGTTACAAGCTCCGCGACAGCTGCTTTCAATTAAGTATTACGCCTCATTATGACACATCGGCGCAAAGCGAGGTTCGTTTTAATTTACGAGATACACGAGCGTTAATGATTACAGGCATGGAAAAATCGTCGAAGAAGTTCTGAGCGTTACGAGACGACTCGGCGGGCAACGCGTTGCCGAGACTCGAAGCGTGGGTACCGGAACGGTAAAGAATGCGGGGGCGATGATGATTAAGCGTTTGATGAGACGAGAGCCCCGGAAAGTTATAAACAGACCCGTAAATGCTTCTGCTACTCACGGTGATAAATAAAAGGTACAAACAGACGTGTGTAACAACAGGAAGGGGCGTTCTTTTGATCGCGGTGCGCGGATAGGCGTATATCGGCGGAGCAGTAAAACGTGGACAAGTCCCGCTGGAACGTGGAACAAAATCATTAGGGCTCGGGATACGATCGAAAGAAGCGAGCATTCATCGTCGGGCGTGCTGGCGCACGGTCGCCGCAATGTTTCCGTCGATCCCCGTTCAGCTAGATTTCTGCTGGACGCAATGAAAAACGAAGACACATTGACAGAACGCACGGACGCGGCTCGTCCGGTTGTCGCGACGATTTCATTTCGGTTTAGAATCGTTGGAACTGCGAAACTTTCCTTGCAGATAGTTATAAAATAAACGAATTGAATGCAGCATGGAGAAATAAAAATTCTTCGATGATATCGGTAGATTAAAACCTTGAACTATCGCTCCTTTCATGCTGTGACGAATAGCACTCATTCGTACTCAATATTTTTAATAATAAGACCAGACAATTTTATTTTCCTATATTGTCTTTACCTTCGTTTCTATACTTTGATAACAGAAGAATTTATGTTTACTTCGACGTAGAAGAAATATTTAATAGTGTATAAAATCTTCGCCGCGAGTCTGACTCGTTATTGTAGCGCAAGGGGTTAAAAATAGTACGCTCATATAGATAGATTTGTCCTTTCTTTCAGTGTTCCGTCGGTTCTTTTCTGTTAATTAACTGGCACGAGCCAGTTCCGTGAATTTACTGCCGGCGTGTTTCATTATCGTCTTCCAGCCAGCGAGACGAGGAGTGGGGCTAACTAGTAAATGAAACCTAATGAACAGAACATTATAGAACCAACAGAGATAAGTCCGAGCAGGTTTTTAAATATGGGACGGCTATTAAAACAAACGTGGCGGTGAATTAACGGAAAACGGTCCAGTCTTTCCACCGGCTCGAGTTCGCGGTAACCGACTTTCATCATGCGCGCATAAAATTTGCATTCTAATCGCGACCGATCGGCCGGAATCGGGATAAATCTCGCAGGTTTTCTTACGGTCTGCCCGCACGGCACGGCGACGGAAGAATTCCACGGGGGAGGGGCTGCCACGTTGCGGGCACATCTTTAAAAGGCAGCGGAAACCCGTCCTGTTTCACCGCGCGAATGGCTCTGGTGTTAATTAATTATGAACGACGCTCGATCGTCTTGTTTCCAGTCCGATCACTCCGCGACTGCCCGCGGGGTTCGGCCCGCCGCGATTCACCGAGTTAATTATTTATCTTCCCGCCGCCGCATTGATACCGCGCTAATTTGACGGCCGGCGATAAAATTGACAAATCAGGGTTACGGGGAGTCGAATCGCGCGGCGAATCGCGTCGACCTGATTAAAAGCGTTCGCTCGTCTAGGAGCGGGCTAGGTTTTTTTTATTGCTCGCACGCGTCCCCGAAACCGTCGAACTTGCCGAACCAATTCTCAAATTAAGCACGGAGTCGAATAAAGAGTTCGCCCGGGGTTCTCTAGGAGCGTGAGGCGACGCTATGAATTAGGAAACGCGACCGGGGAAAGTTCGCTGCGAGAGTCATTTTCATTAAAACGCGATGTAAGGCGGCCGGGTGAAGTTGAGGGAGTGCAGGTCGCTTCCATTGATTTTCCCCAGCTTTCAGGGCTCTCCCGATTATTTGTGTGAGAAACAGCCACCTTTATACGGAATTAACAGGACTCGCGCGAATCCCGCGTAATAGTCAAAGTAATTTACTCGGCGCGGAACACCGCTAATTAACTAGTTCATTTGTTCGAGAATTTCTAACGTAACCGTCGCGAAATTATCAATCTCCCGCGTAATCGCGATACGGGTCGTTAAAATGTGAGACTTAAGGTTTGATGATATATTTTAGACACTTTCGCTGTTCGTTAATAATCGTCTTGTTTAACGCTTGGACCGGAATTATTCGCTCGGATTTTAAAACTAACTTTTACGTTAATTTATTGTAATCAGCTAATTTGACCACTATTTGAAAATTGTAGGAGTGTTGGGAAAGTAATTGATGGTATTATTAGAGTAATAATAATTATTGTAACAATTTTTTAGAATAAG
This sequence comes from Augochlora pura, assembly GCF_028453695.1. Classification (NCBI taxonomy): domain Eukaryota; kingdom Metazoa; phylum Arthropoda; class Insecta; order Hymenoptera; family Halictidae; genus Augochlora; species Augochlora pura. The sequence continues at coordinate 4,848,878 of NC_135775.1, read as the reverse complement.
ATAAATTATACATTTATCGTGTCTCTATTTAATCGTGCTGCATTTCTACGATAGCATTCGCTCAGATACTTAATTATTAAACGGTGGACGCTACATAAATATTTCTCTTCTTTATCAATTATTTGAAAGTGTTAAATATAATACAACAGCATTTTTTTTTATCAAATGTTTTCACTCATTTGCACCCCTTTTATTTAGCATTTAACGTTGCATCAAGTGCTTGGTTATTAGCGACGAAAAAATACTCCATTAAATCAATTATCGTATTATATATTTTTTATTACGTCTTTATTTTTTTTTCACTTATATTTTACGTCGCATCAACTACACTTTTAATTATGCGATATCGCCATAAAACTCTCGGTCTAGCGATTAGTAGCGATTATATCTACTTATAGTAGATCAGCCATCCTTTATGTAACAATATCCAGGGCAAATCGCGCGCGGTATCCGTCAATGAAATTCCATTCTTCAGCGCAACTTCTTTCAATGTTAGTTCATTACACGGTTTACCGACGGCTCGTCCGCGGCGCGGCGAGAAATAAGTTTTCCTTCGAAACGTTCAGCAATGCTAATCAGAATCCAGCAACGCGTGTAATTAGTTTCTATCGTATTCGAGTTAATAGCGGTAATTAATCACTACTGTTAACCGAGATAGCGCCGCGATTTAGCGCCACGCTAACGGATCACGAACTTAAAGCAGTAACAACGGCGGAACAGTGCCTCTTCTCTCGATCGCCCGTAATGCGAATTCGCGAAAAGCGGTAAAAATCGCGATGAAATACGAGGGATATAAATAAAACGGTGGACGTGTGTAAAAGTCGCGTGAAGCGGCGCTCGACCAGAAAAAAAAAAGAAAAGAAAAGAAGAAGAAAAAGAAGAGAAAAAAAAAGAAACGGCTGAATCGGATAATTACACGGGATTGGAGTTTTTGTTGACATTAAGTAAAATGCTTCGCGCGTAGGAAATGGATTCTAGGATGAGGGGGGAGGGGGCCCAGCAGCATACTGCGCAAACTAGGCAATGCAATGCAAACACGATACGACGCGAATTCTGCAAAAGCAATTTGAATTTGCCGGGAGAGAATTTAAATTGGTTTTGAACAGTCTGAATTACAAGGTAGCTTCAAATTGTCTTCCCGGCAATTCACATCCGGTTTGCATGATAGAATTCATCTCTAGCCGTTCTCAATATTAAAACATAGAGAAGTTAAATACGCTGGTACGGATAATTCGCGCGGATTATACTTTACGTTTCGGGTTAATTTCTATGCCCCCCTCCCCACTCTCTTCTTCCTTTGTCCTGCACGCAGGGAATAATACCGGGTCTCTCGCAATTAAAAAGTTTCACGTATTATTATCGCATTAACTTCGGTCGAACGTGCTTTCTCTATTGTGACACGCGCGCGCGCTCACGGCTGTGTCTCAAGTTCGTCGTCGGGATTTCATTTAATTAGTCTTCTAAAAACGATTCCGCGAAAATGAGGCGGGAACACCCCCGCGGAATTTCACGCGCGGCTAAAAGACAATTACACGCGATTATAATTGTTCTTTCGATAGGAAGCTCGCCCACTCGAAAATGCGATAAAGCGCCCACGCAAACGGTTATCAAATTATTGCTCTCGCCGTTTTTTTCTTCCTTCGCCGGCAGATCTTCGCCGGCAGATTTAATTAAACTCCGCGCGGCTGGATTTCGATTTCGATTATTGTGCCCACGGATGTGTTCAAACGTGCAAACTGTAGACCAATTTCCAGTTCGCTTGCCGATGTAAGACGGAAAATAATAAAAAATCCCGGCCCCGGGCGTATTAATTTCATCGGACTTTTGTTCGCCGCGATGTCAACGCGGACGCGCGCGATACTTGAAAAATTAACGTTCAATCTCCCGGGCGAAATCCTTTCGAACGGCGAGACAAAGGCCGGCTTCGTTCTCCTTACTGTTATTCGAAAAGGATTTATTCCTATTCTACGCGGCTCACCCGTTCGACCATGCTTCCTACAATAATTTCCAATTCGCGATTACCTTTTCTTTTTTATACTAGAATAATCCCGGCGTATTTTTTTCATGAAAAATGTTAACAATTCGCTCGAAACATTTTTAGCAGTATTAAACGGCTTTTTATTATATGTATATATAACGGCTTAATTGCTCGAAACGGTGGATAAATAGAAATTCGTTTCGCGTTTAAAAGATTTGATTAAATCCACGATTAATGAGATACGCGCCTTTACGTATAATATTATTACAATTTGTACTCGGGCGGTGAGCCACCAATCGAATTCGCCGTACCGTAATTTCGAAGAATTATGGCCTTACTTAAACGATTAAAGTGTATATAATAAATTCAAGTATGAAACGAATAAATTCTATATGCAACAAGGTAACAAAAATAAAAAAAAAGAATATAAATCTAAAAACAAATGTTTATAGTTAAACTGACTTCGAGTGCAGTGGATTAATGAAATTAAAATTGTGCAAAATAAAAATCGTCCGGATAAAACAAAAATTATAACTCTTCGTTTATCAACATCGACAATTTCGCGTGATAAAACTCGCAATCTGCTTATTCGAAACGAACGGCTCGCTCTTCTGAAAATCGAGAAGATTAACATTCGATCGCGGCTGATAATAAAATGCATGGGTTCCAGTTAATGGACAGTTTCCGGTTCGGATATGGGGTTCCCGGGGAAGAAATTATAGGTCCGCCGGTCCCGAGATTTAATTGAAACACGTGATATTTGATTTCATTGCGCGGCCGCCTGTTCGAATCCGCAAGCGATTGCGGCGGGCGAGGGGTGGTCGGCGGGAGATCGAGGGGGCGAAACAAAAAAAAAAAAAAAAGGGGGAAGAACAACAATACATCGTGCTCCCTGACCGAGCAATTTTCTGTACGCGCGGTCGACGAATAACGTTTAATTGCCACGCGCGCGAAATTGGGACAACGTTGGTTGTCAGCTACGTCTCGTAACGCGATTGCTTTCGTTCCTCATTTCTCTTTATTTTATCCGGGCTGTCTGGCCGCCGTGTTTTTCAATTAAACGTGACTTCTCCGACGGCGGCCGAAAGATAATTCCCCGCGAAAATATAGAAAACGTTGTGATCAGGCTTCGCAGGACAGAGTCTCTCTGCTTGTCGTTCGATTCTTCGCATTTTCTCGCGCCGTGGCAAAACCTAATCATCGTAGACTCGCAGTTTTAAAAATTGAAACTTTTACAGAGTATATTTTCGTACTATACGGTATAGTAGTACAGAAAGTAATAAGGTTTTCAACCTGGTTATAGTTCATTCGATAATTAATAGTAAAAAGTATGAAATGTACCAGAACATAATCATCTTATTTATTATATTTTCGAATATGATATCTTCAAGATCCGGATAAAAATGGTAAACAACATAAATTTATTGTAAAAGAATTGTATTTATAGTAAAAAAATAACCCCGGTTAATATAAAAATCCCTACGCCTCTTATTTCAACGTACAATACACTAGTTCTCCTTTTTAATATTGCCGCAATTAATTTTTTCATTCACCGCCACATACACAATTTTAATCGAACATTTTCCGCCAATGGCGTCCCGGTAAAACACGCCGTTTGATATTTCTGTTTCGCCATGGAACGATCTATAAACAACGAACAGAAAATGTATGCAACGCCCTAACAAAACAACGGGCGAATTTCCGGCGTTTGTTCTAATTACAGTCTCTAATTGGATCGGAATTTCAATTTTAAATTCGCCGTCATCGAAAAGGTGACAGAACACGCCGGTTTCAAACTATATTAAACGAAACCGGGGCCGGGTGACGCGCGGCGCAAACACGCGCGCTAAACGTTTTCAACTTCCTTTGATCGTAATGGCGCTAAGTGATACAAGTGCGTATAACTGTTCCTAGTGTTTTTCGTGTTGTTAGTTTTCTTTATGTACGTATGGAAACGCTCGCGATAATTGTACAAAGCGTTCGCGTACCACCACCACCACCACCACCACCCCCTGGCAAAAGCGAATCCCGCAGCGAACGTTTCATTGTTGCGTCTCTGTCAACGGGCGTGTTAAGTTTTTTCCACGAAACATCGCGTGCGAACTTTCGCGTTAAACGCCCGGCGAGATTCGCCGGCCGTGTTCGATTCAGATACGGGCGAATTAATTGAAAAGTCTTGTACCGTTTTTGCATAATCGATAAATCATTTCTTAATTCCTTCGTTACGTTCGTTCGCGCCCGTTGATGCTAATAAGCCGGCATAATGGACTGCGATTATAACGCGGCGCGACAATATCTTCCGTTATTTCGACCGTAAATATGAATCGCAGGTAGCATGGAAATCGAATTGTAATCGAAAGTTTCACCGAACAGATTGTCAGAAAAATCGTGTTCACGGGTTAATTCTAGATAATCGATGCTCTGCTGTAATTACAATCGCGATTGTTTATGGAATGAACGTCGCTTAATGACGGTGTATGCTCGCGTTATCGGTACCTCCATTCACACAATGCACATTCCAAGCAGCGCCACGGTGCTCCTCTGTAATAAACTTTACGTTAGAGGTACATTCTCGTCTGCATCGTGACACGGGCTCGCCTGATTACTAGTTGTTAACGTGCACACTATAACGAAGTGTAAACAGGCCGAAGGGAAAAAGAGTTTCCACTGTACGATGGTATGTACTTCGTTTCCTGACGCGGAGAGTCACTGTACCGGGTTACTGCACGCGATTTAGATGATTTCGACCCGTGGTTTCGTTACAGAAATAACGAAGAACGATCTCCGTTCATGTTTCTTACGAAAATTACACTTCTCTTGCGCTCTTTAACAATTTTCTTCAGAAAAGAAATTTAGAATTTTCTTTAGAATATACAGTGCTTTAGATATAATTTATTTCCTTATCCTTAAATATTAAATTCACTTGCTTTAGTTTTATATGAAATATGTTTACATATATTATTTAAATGCCCTTAAATATGAAATAACTTTTTTGAAATTAAACTCTATAATTCAATCTCTTTTCAGATTTAGAAATTGCTATTAATTGGTGTCATGAAAGAAATAAGAAGATCGCGTTTTTTAATTTTTTTCAACTGAGCCTAGAATAAAAATTTAAGCATTTACTTACAATGTGTATCTTTAAAAACGCAATAACTTTTTTAAAACTTGATTGAACAACTTGAATATTTAACAGACGTTAGAATAACTTAGATTTTTCTAAATAAAAATAAAATACTCGCAATTTGAGATTTTCCCTGATTTTCGTTGTCTTTAATTGTTCATCAAATATAAATCATCGTAAATCGATTTCGATAAAATCTTCTGTATAAGTTATCGAGAATTATCGCTCATAATTCGTGACGGTAAACTTCCAGGCGAACGGATCCACGGTTTGTGGAATGATAAAGAGCGATCATTCGACGGTCATCCCCCCACCGAAGAATCGAATTTTAAATACCTCGCGGGGCCATTCGAAGTTCGAGAATCTTGGGTAATAACGGCGAAAGTTGAGTCGGATCTCCGCGTCACATTTCCCGCTTTATCCGCGAACCATAAATCGCGATCGAACATTTATATGCAAAGCAATATTTCATGGGGGATCGATGATTTCTTGCGAAGTACGCCGATCCTTTTCTCTATCTCGGCTTTTCTGCTCCCGGGGCTACCTCGGCCTCTCATTTTCTCGCGCGCCATCCAGAGAAAGAGAGAGAGAGAGAGAGAGAGAGAGAGAGAGAGAGAGAGAGAGAGAGAAGCGCCGAAACAAAAAGCGGCCGAACAAAAACCGGACAAGAAATAAACGAGCGTAAGGTTTTGTCGGGACGGGGGGGCGTGGACTAATATAAGGTGATGACTTTCTAAATGTTTTTACTTTCCGGTGAATTCCCGCGCCATCGGAAAATGGGTAGCGTCCCGGGCAATGCGATTTCGAGCCAGATTGGAAATGCATTCAGACCCCCGGTTGCACGGTGAAGTCACTGGAATTCGTTTCCCATCGAATAGCCGGCAAACTTTCGAGGGAGGCGTTGCAAGTTCCAACGATGTATAGCATCGGCGATGGTTCATTATAAAGGGGCAGTTTTCCTTTTCGATTTTCCCGGGGATATTAAAACGAAGAAGCACGAAAAGCTTCGCGGCGTTTCCTCGTTCCCCCTTTTTTCCTCTCCTCCAACCCCGTCTACCGCCTCTCTCTCTCTCACTCTCTTACCCTTTCTCTCTCTCTCTCCTACTCTCTCTCTCTCTCTCTCTCTTACTCTCTTTCTCTTCTTTTTTTCTTCTGTTTGCTAAACGACAAGTTCGCATTGAAAGCAAAGGCGCTGAACTTCTGGATGGAACGCTTTCCAGTCGATTACTGAATATAACAGACGATGCGCTCGATAACGCTGCCGATGTTTACATTAAATTGAATGCGATGCGCGGCCCCGCCGCCAAATCATTTCCGTCATCCGGGTCAAGAATGTTTACGTCATCGTCGCGCGGCCGTATTTTTCAGCAACCCGGATTTTTATAAGATAACTTTAACCCTTCGCACTCGAAGCCATTTTGGCTCTAAAATCTAAAATAATTTTTCTGTCTTATAGTATTTTTATTTTAAGCGACGAAGTGTATTTTATATGTACCAAATTAATTCTCGTTATTCATACTAACTGTGCCATATTTAACAATTTTTCTAAAATTAAACATTGTTGCTATAAAAATGATTTTAAAGGGCGAAAGAACAATATTAGTGGTGCCTGAGAGTCACCATTCGAGTGCAAAGGGTTAAGCCAGCGGCTTCGACTGAAATAAATAATTTTGCGGACGTTCCTCTGCGATGTTCATGTTACGTTAACGCAACGGTGTGCTATACCTGTGAATGTCACAATGCGCTTTTGTCGTTGCACTTGTTCGTTGTTCGGGTATGTTATTGTTCGAGTAACAATGCTTAACGAAAAACGAATATCGTTTCGTAAAAGTGCGTTGCAATTTTTTGCGAGCCGCAGTGGAGCGTTTTCATCTTGAAAACTGACGAGAAGTCGATTCGAAGAAGCTTGTGTAAAATATAATATTTTTTTGTTAGAAGTAAAACGTAAGATGCTTTGTTGGTAGCAAAAAGCGGAATACTTTGCTGGATGTAAAAAGCAAAATGCTTCGGTTGGACGCAAAAAGGAAACGGTTTTGTTGGAAGTAAAATGTAAAACGTTTGGTTAAAAGTAAAATGTAAAATGCTTTTTTAAAGGTAAAATGTAAAGTGATTTGTTAAAGGCAAAATGTAAAATGTTTTGTTAAAAGTAAAATGTAAAATGATTTGTTAAAAGTAAAATGTAAGATGCTTTGTTACAGGTAAACTGTAAAATGCTTTGTTAAAAGTAAGACGCGAAATGTTTTGTTAAAAGTAAGACGTGAAATGTTTTGTTAAAAGTAAGACGTGAAATGTTTTGTTAAAAGTAAGACGTGAAATGTTTCGTTAAATGTACGAAGCAATTTTTCTGTGTGCCACAGCGATGCTAGAATATAATCGATATAAACAGTCGTGTAATATTTCAAACATTCATTTTCTACGTAAATTGTTTCCTGTGCATTTTTTATCAAATTGTAGAACACGATATCATTATAGGATTCCCAAGTATTTTGAGTAATAATAATTAAAATAATTTTGTATAGCTTTTACTATCATTAACACAATCTGGAAGAAACTAATTGTTACTTAATACAAAACTTCGAATGGCTTCTCAGATGTCAAATACCAGCCACACCAAATTATATTATAATTTAATTTATAACATTAAATCCGAAATTATAATAATCGGTACTAATCCCATAAAAATCCTGAAACACAGTTTTATAATCGATTAAGCACGTTTCACCTAACGGCATCGCGATATCAAATGTCATGCACTAACAAGATGGAACGATCTAAAAATAAGCGTATCAGTATTATATATAACATAACACCTATCAGTTAACATTATCATTTTCGATTCGAGATTCGCCCGTCGCGACCAGATCATTTACGCTTCCTATAAAGATCCGCGACCTAATCGATTCTATAATTTCTGCCGGCCCTAACGTTACGTTTTCGATACGGGCGACGATAAGTCTCGCATAAAAGCCCGTTCGCACGCAGAATATCCAGCTCGATACATACATAATTAGCGCGACCCCATCGCGCCGAAACGTCAGAATCCACGATCAGGCGTCGTGCATTACAACGAACGGGATTAGCGAAACGTTTCGAGATTCGGATCCAGTTTCCGCGGATTATCCGGACGGAATTGCCGATCTACGCTCTCAGCCGAGCACCGGCAACGGGGAGGGGGGAGGGGGGGAGAGGAGAGGAGAGGATGGTTGGAAACGGAAACGAGGATTTACGTGGAGCGCACTCGATCGAATTTGTCCGGCGTCTTCGCCTACGCTTCCTACGGAGGAGATGTTATTTAACAGGTATCAGTTCCTCTCGAAACTTAGTCCACATTTCGCTGGTTGCTATCTCTTCCCTTACCGGATCCAGGAGACCCCGTCCTCCCCCAGTCATCCCCGGGATCAGACCGGCGACTTTTAGCGTCGCTGCCGCGCGTATCGATCCTGCTACACCGCGCGCTGTATAACCCCGGCACGCGAAGTTTGACACTGTAAACCGGTTTAACGAAAAATGGTTTAACTTCGAGTAGCTTGGTCCCATAACGCTTTCTCCGCGGCCATTATACCGCGCTAGCGCGAAGGCTGATTGTGATTTACCGCGCGACCCCGGCCTGAACGACGCTTGATCCTGTAATTGAGTCGCCCCTCCGCGGCAACCAACCCCTCCTTCCCCCGCCCCCTCTCCGGCCGGCCGTTATCTTTTGCCCGAAAGAATGTCCGGGGGCATTGTACATCATAACCGAAGAATAACGAGGAACCGGCCCCCGGCCGGTTCAACACGCCGGTAACTTATCAGCCGCCACACGCTGATGCTCCTGTTCGATACCACGTGGAAACTTCGGTCGAGCGGGACAATGGACAAACCGTATGCCAAATAGTCGTCCGCCGAACGGAGATATCTTGCCGCTAAAGTTTCAATCTTCCGCAATTCACGCGGACGATTTATTCCGGTGCCATTTATTTGCCGGCTTTCTCTGTTCTGCCCTTTTCTTTTTTTTTTTTGTCACCAATTTATTATCGACGATAATTCTTGCGAGCTCGTTGCCTGAAACGCCTCGATATCGTCTCTGATTTCTCTGCCGCTGTTTTCCGACGCGTTCGCGCGTTACAATGGGCGGACTCGAGCGCGAGCTTTTTTGAAGAACTGCGGTCGAATGGTTTATTAGGAGAGGGGTTTTGAAGACGTGGTTGGAGCGAACGGGATGACCGAGCTGTCGAATAAAATTGAAATAATGTAAGCTGTAAGACTGAAACAGTGAAATTAAGGAAATAAAGTAAATACTCCCTTTGAATTGTTCCTAAACTTTTAAATAAAAATGGACCACTTGAGAAGAAGGAATTCGATTATTGTAATTACAGTGCAAGTATACTAGTGCATAGTTGGTTATTTAGAAACCTAGATTTCTCCAGGCCTTTTCAATAATCATTTTCTAACAATTTATGAGACCACAATGCTAATATACATTGCTTAATCTCAATTACTAAATTAAGAAATAAAATGCTAAAACGCACAAATTTGTTCTTTATGCCCATGGAGTAAAAGCTCCAGCGAACTTCTAACTGTATCTTTAAAACAGGAAAGTTAAAAGTCGAAAAATACCCGTCACGTGCGGGCCAATTGAAAATTTAAACAGTCTCGTTCAAGCTTCGAACAGCACTGCCGGGAACTGCTTTTCTTTAAAATATTCCCTGTGAAAACCAAACGACGGCAATTTAAACGAATCGCGCGAGCACACGAAATAAACAGGTGTATAATAACATGAAATAATAAATAATGGATTAATTTATTGTTATAACTATTAACACAGTTTTGTAGAGCAGAAACAGCTCTATCGAATGAATGAATATTATACACTTTGTCAAACAGCAACAAATCGTTGTAAAATAAAAGAAAATAGAAAAAAGCTATAAACTTATTCCCCAACCCAATAGTTACAGTTTCAACAAATTCTTCAATCCAAGCACTGGCGATATCTATAAAAATGATTTTTGAACGCGTTACAACAATTTCAATGGCGTCGCGGAGTCGTCACTCGAGCGCAAAGGGTTAAATTCCGTGATTTTCGGGGCGCGCGCGCGCGACTTAGCATTCCGACTGCAAAAATGTTGTTCCGCTGCCGCGTATCAATCCTATCGGCGAGACGGATTGATCTCGTCTCGGGCCGCACGCGCGTAACGGTGGAAAAGGTTACGTTTCACTTGACATGCGATGGTTACGGATGCCAGTAATTTCAATCTCGAGGGCCGCCCCGTTGCCGGAACCTTATCCAGCAAATTCTTCCGTGAGCCGAGGGGTTTCCGGAGCGCGATGAAAAGTGGTTTAACATTTAACAATCCGCCGAGATCGATCCCCGATTCCGCGCGGAGGACGGGGGGAAAGAAGGGGGAGAGAGAGAGAGAGAATCGGAAGGCGCATAATCTTTCCGAGAATTCATTTGGGAAGTCAATTTAGACGTAACCGGTTCCTTCGGTATAATACAGTCCCGCGGCCGTTGAATTAGGATCACTCGACGCTTCCGATATGTTTCATCTCTCGCTCTCACAATTTTCTTAAAGGTCCCCAAACTTCTGTTATTGAATTCTGCCGACTGCAAACTACCGACGTCGCGCACTTATGAGAGTCCACTTCGTTTTATTTTCAACTAAAGGAATAAACTTTCGTCGAATTACTGCTTGCTTAAAACTGCTGCGAGTATAAGAATCTGTATTAATATTAATCTGATTTTATAGAAAATTCTTTTGTTTTTTAACACGTTAAAAATATATGAGTGACACTATGATAAATATTGAAGATTAATTTTTATTTTAATATATTTGAACAATTTGAATTTTACTAGAATTTTTCAGATGCGAAAAAATTCTATTACCAACCCCTATGATAAATATTAACTTTCTAGTTTCGCTTTAATTAATTAAATTGCTTTAACTGTGTGGAGATTTTAGTGGTCGATTAAAGTTTGGTATAGAGAGAGCTTGGAAAAATTTATTTAAATTATTTATTTTAAATTATAAATTAATATTTATTATACGAAATAAAAATTCTCTACGTCGATTGTAACTACTAGAGATTGAATAATCACTTGTTTTCGTTTTTACCGTTTTTAGTAACTTGAGAATAATCTAAGAGTATTGTTAAATTCATCTCCTGCATTTACAGCAATTTTGCCACAAATGCATAAAATATTCAATCTAGATGAAATCTACAATTTTCTTATTATCACGAAAAAGTTCGAACGACATTTTTGAAACGTTCTACGGAAGGATTTATTTTCACGGAAGACACTGGCTTTACTATAACACTTCTATCGAAGAAGACACTGAAAAGGGGTTTGTCTAAGCCTGCGCCAGCTCAGACATCGCCGCGTTTTCCAGCGGCGTTCTTTTTTGCTAAAGACACAATTCAGTTTTGCACTCACTGTCGCCAACACTTGGTACACCGATGGAATTATGCGGAAAAGGCGAAGTATCCGTTTCTGTCCCCCCGGTATCTATATATATATATCATTCGCTGACGGTCGTCGGTAACATAATTTCTATCGGTGAACTAAATTAATATCAGGAACCAAAGAGTGGTGATAAATTTCCTCTTCAGGGTGAGGTTTTCCGTGAATCTTTCAGGAATATTACCGGACGACGGGGGGTTAGTAGGGGCGGGAATCATCGAGACGAGATTCTGAATATCGATTTGTAATTTGGCACACTGGCCTCAGTGACAGGTGGATATTTCATCGGCATCTGGGAGAGAAAGATATTAGCTCTGATCATGGCTGATTGCAGCGAACGTAAATTAGCCTGTTCACTTTTACGTCCGCGAATTACGGGGCGACGGGTTTTCGGGCGGAACCACGGAATCCCGAGACGGGGGGTTCCTCGTGGCGACCGGGGAAGGCAAGGACCAGATATTGACACTCGTTTACATCGAACTATCGTTACGCTCTGTCCGGGCCAGGCGAAATCGATTACCGTTCACTCCATTGGGCTCATCCAATGGTCATGTACGGAAAAAAAAAACGGTAGAAAAGAAACGGGCCGAAGGGGGGGATGGCAATAAATATTGTACCTACCAAAATCTATCATTTCGCTCAATTGATTTTTACGAGGCTAGGAATTCGCGACGCTATCGAGATTAATCGACGTCTACAATTAACCGTGAGTTATTTCGAACACGGGCGGGAACGTTCTTCGAAACTGACAGCCTTTTTTTCTTCTCTCTCCTCTCCTCTCTCCTCTCCTATGAAATCGCGACGCTTACGAGAGCTATGCAAATATTGGTTTTTTACATTTTTTCGAACGCTTTTGTTGTCGCACCGTTCAATGTGGGCGAAGCTAGGGACATAGACAAATGGCTCAACAAATTTATAAAACGGATCTACCGTTTGCCGAAGCTTTCGTTGACACAAATTTTATTTTTAACGCGGAATGAAATGTCATCGAGAGAGAGAGAGGCGAGTCGAAACTTTTAGATTTTATTAGTTTTCTGTTTTCCCGTGTGACTTTTTAATTATAAGGAGCCTCTGATATTTGGAAAATGCTAAATACGAAGAGTTATAGTAGAGTATGAAAATGTTTAAATGAAATCTTATTATATCTCTAAGCGAGCACAGAATCATAAATAAATCAGTTCGATGAGCAGTGAAACTAACTCACTTAAATTCATAATTACAACAGAAAAGTAAATTAATATAAACGTACATATAATATCTATAAACATTAATAGATTCACTGATACATTTTTAACTTGACCATTAGTGAAATTGTCGTAAGTAATAAGAAACGAATGAATTTATTTTCGTCAGCTTTTGAAGTCAACTACCCTGGTATGCATCGGTAGAAATAACGTAGACAGTAGATATCATGTTAAATCACTAAATATATATCATGTTAAATCACTAAATATACATCATGTTAAATCACTAAATATACATCATGTTAAATCACTAAACATATACCACGTTAAATTACTAAATCAGTGACCAATAGCTGCGTCAAACCGCACTCCCTCGATTCGCTTTAAAGTCTCGCGTCCCTTTAATCCACTTTTCCCTGTTCATTTCGCCGGATGATGAAATAAGTTTCGAGCAGCCGTTCGCATCAGCTAAAAATTTATCAACGTCAGTTTTTCGCCATGGGGGAGGGAGACGGGGAGACGGGGGGGGGGCGGCATGATGGCCGTGATTCTCGCGCCGCGATAAAATTCCGAAATTTCCATTCACTCGCGGCAAGACGACGGGCGTCGCGCCGCATTTTCGCCGGCGTCGGTAGTCGCGCCATTGTATCGAGTCAATGGACCATCCATCTAGCGCAGTTACCGATTTACCAAATTGCAAATCGATACGGGGCGCATTCCACGGCGCCCCCCCCCCCCCCCCCCCCGCGCGTAATATACCTGACCACTGTCCCGATAGCCCGGGCGTATACAAAATGATCTTTAAAGGCATATTCAATATTGACCCCCGGCGTCGTCGCGACGTCTCGACACCGGCTAAGATTACGACCGTCTACCCCCTCCCCCCACCTTCCCCCTTCCCAACCCGCCCGCGACGGGCTCGTACTTCTCGCGGCTCTCCTATCTTTACAACCCCTTGCAAAATATATATATATATATTTCTGCGGACGTAGCGCCGGGGTTTGGAGCCGGCCGACCGTAAAACAGGATTTTTCACTTTATAGAATGTAAATTAAGTGATCCTTCTTTATAAACCATGATTCGCTGTCGCTGAAACCTCGCCAGCCCCATAGAATTTCGTGAAATACACGCGGGATCGCGGGAACACGTTGTCGTTCGACGAACTTTTGCTAATATTTGAATCAGCCGATGGATAACGTTGTTCGATAAAACGGAATCTGAAACGGTTTTCGACTGCTTTCCGGAAACACGGAACTCGCGCGAGGCCGTTCAATAGAAAACGTCGGTTATCGGTAAGATTAAAAATATCGTTGAATATTCAAAACTAAAACCCGATTGCTCGCCGAAACGGCGGAACGGCTCGCATATTTCGCGAGCTGGGGGCGAATTGAATTATTCGTGTACACGGGACATAGTTAGTCATAGTTGCCAATTAAAGTGGCAAAATTGCACGGGAAATGTTCCCCCGGCGGCTACAAATCCTAGCGGCAACTTTTACTATCGATTGCCAATAAATTGCGCACTTGTTACTAACTGTAATTGAAAATGTCACTAAGGCAATAAGTCCTTAATTCTATATTATTAATTCAGACCGCGCGCGCGCGCGCGAGCGCGTAATATACTCGCGTAGGGGAAATCCAAAGCCGGCCGATTCTCTTTGCGTTCGCGCGAGCGCTACTCGAACGTTCGAGAATGTTTTCGACGCGCTCGATGAGCCAAAATTACAGCTTATAATTTATTCGCGTCGCGACAAAAATTCTACCAAAAACTACAACGTTGAAGCTCGCGTGATTATTGATGCCGGGGAGCACAAGCGCGTAAAACTTTGAATAAAACGAAAGCTGTCGGGGCCCGATCGTTGAAATTAATTCGCGAATACTGATCTGGCCGTCGCGCGCAATGCTCGTTTATAACCATCGTTCCGTAACTCGAAAATCGAAAATTTCCAAACCGCCGCTGTCGGCGTTCCGCGCGCGTTCTACCCCCTCCCGTCGCGCTGTATTAAAAACGAAATTTGTTCATTTTACAAGCTTTTCGTAAATTCCGCGATTTTGCGAACGGCGAGCGAGTGTCGGCGTAAATAATTAGAAAGCCGCGCGCAACGCGGACACCGCAGTCGATCAAGTGCGATTCGACGTCGCTCGCAAGGAAATAACGCGGAATTACCGGGCAAAAATATATACTCCAGCTGATTCGATGTTATCACTCGCGATTAATCACCTCAGATTTATAGAAATTAATTTTGCCGGCGGGATCCGTCGACGCGATTTTAGAGGATCGTTACGCGGCAGTGCGTATTTTAAACTGCATCCGGCGAATTCTTAAAGGATAGAACGGGCACCTCTCGCTTTTGTTAAATAAATCCGTCGGTCGAATATATCCGCGAAGCACCGTGGATTCTTCGAGTTGAAAATTAGTCGGCTGCGTGATTCGCGAAGATTCGTTTGAAGCGCGCGGTGGCCGTGGACACGGGAACTTCCACGCGCGCGCGCCCGCGCGTTTACGGATTCTCTGTTCAATTAATTTTAAGCAAGTTGTCTCCTAAAACGTCGCCGGGAGAAAAGGAAGTAGGTGACGGCTCGGGGATCCAAGAAAAGCGGACAGGAAGGTGGGGGAACTTCTAAAGAATGGTCCTTTCCACTTTCTCATTTTCCTTTTTCCATAAGAACAAACAGCTCCTCGCCTCTGGTCTATCCCACGTCGGTTTCTGTATCCGCACTCCTTGTTCTTCCACCATCCCCCCGGTCTATATTTCCGCCATCTTTCCGAAACTGCGAACGACTGGAGCGGAATATCCTTTCACATAATTAAACAGGTTCGCTGCGCGCCGCTGTCTCCGGCAATTTTCAGACACCACCACTTTCCAGATCGGGATTTACATTCGGCGTTTGTTTCCGCGAAGCTACGAACACTATTGTACCGTTAACGCTGGCCGACGCTGCACTTCGAACGGATTTGCGACCGTTTTCTCGAGATATATTCGGGCACGTTAAATATTATCGGGCGTCTTTGTTTCGAGCAAATGTTTGACTGAAATAATTATCGGAACGAGTTGCTTTTAGTCGGATATTTTGTTCCAGTTATTCGTCGTAAATTATTCCATTTATTTGAATAATTCTTTAGTCGGGTCATTTTTTATTTAAATGAATTTTTATTCGAACAATTCGAAAATTCTTTGTTTCAATAATTTTTTGTTTGGATAATTGGAAAAAGTAGTACGAAATAAATATATTGATAAAGAATGAAGAGACACAAATTTCGAGTCTTTAAAAAATGTACCCTCTTCTAAATCAATCTTTTGACGCTATTCAAATAAAAATCAAATCCAATTTAAAGTTATTCGGAAATATCTGAATTTTATTCTGCGCTTATAACAATGAACTTAAAATACTTTTTTAGCAGTGAAAATATAAAATTGATTTGCAAAATGATGTATTTAACTTTAAAGCAGATAAATAGGTCCTTCTAAAGGATGAGTTCATTTTAACAACTGTAAATATGATCTGCAAAAGGGTTAAATTACCAGTTTAATTTTCCTCGACCAAACTGCTTAAAAATTACATATCTTCTAAATTTGAGCAACATATTAAGACACGTACTGTTCCTCTAATTTATCATGATCCACTCACTGATCAAATTATTCTAAAATGAAATTGTTGCAAAATGAAATTGTCAGACGAAGTCAATTTTCGCGCTCGCGCTGGATAGTTACAAAGATTAATATTTTATATATTATTCACGGGCCGAATTTCCCTCGTCACGTCGCATTCCCGGCATATAAATTCCATTGTTTGTTTACGTTATAACGTGGACACATTGTTCTTAACGCGTTCATTTGTTTCGCCATGTTTTATGAAACGGGACTCGAACGTGTCGGTGCACGGGGGGCGCAAGTGCCCGTCACAGAGCGCACTGTAATTAATAGACCGTACAATGTATCGCGTTATTTATTCAATAAGAGCGGAATTAACTCGCGCGACGATCGAACGAGACTACCGTCGCCGACGATTAAAGTACCATTTTAATACGAGATCACCGGCATAACCGGGACGATTCACTCTTCCGTAAATATTGATCGCGGTCTCGTCACGACGAGCCACGCGAAAGATAAGAACAAATTGTTCGCCGGTTGTTTGTCCTTCGACTACGCTGCGCGAAATTCATTGGACCGCCTGTACGCTAGCCCGACAAAAAGATTAATTAATTCCGTCCGACACCCGTCACGGTAATCCCATCTCTTCCCCCTCTCTTCGAATATCGATCATTAATTTATGCTTCCGGATGAAAATCTTGACTCTCTCCTCGCCCTCTGAAATTCGACCTTCTCGGACGGTCCATATTTGACAAAAAAATAAATTAATTCTCCTGCAGTAAATTAGAAAATTGCCCGTTGAAATCGCGCAACCCGGGCCGACGAAGATTAATGGTCAGAAACGTCTACTACAGAAGATTAGTGTTCCCTCCCCGCTCTCCGGTCGGAATGGATGGTTTTCAAAAAGTAAGCCGACGAAAAGAAAAGAGAGAAAAAAAGGAAGGGGTCTCCGATCGAGAATTTCGATCGCGCCATGAATTTTAATGAAAGTAACGTTAACGTCGATACATTTATCGGGGATATTACGAGCGTCCTACGGCCGAGCTCGCGCCTCGATCCGCCGGAAGAAATGCTCGAGCAATTAATCATCGCGGAGAAGATTGTAGGAAGAGAGCTCGTCTCCGCCGATGGATTAGTTTATCAAACCTGTAACGAACTCTTATAGGCTCCTTCCTCCCGCCCTCGGAAAAGTTAAGAACTGCCGAGCGGCTTTCGCGCCGGTGCCGGTAAGCCGGGGCAGGCCCGGCGTGCGGTTTCGCCGGTCTGTTCGCGATATTATAATTGCAGATACCAATTTGGAATTTTTTTCAGCGGCTCGCCGGTAATTGCCGGTGGTGTCCGACGTCGGAAGTGGATATTCGCGCACGCCGCTAATAGCGCACGAAACATCAAGATAAAACGCAGACTCGCGCGGCGAAATTTCCAATTACATCTCCGCGTAGAAGCTTCGCGCCATTTGCGCGCCGAACGATAAGCCCCGGACCTTTTTCGACCCCTGTTCGTTTGACTCCGAGTCCCGCGTGTTCCCGTGGATAAAAAAAAAAAAGGGTATCATTTCTCGATAGAATAACGGGAACAAATGCAAAAATTGTGTAGCTCGCGTTGTTCTATGCAGCTTCACGGTTTCGGGGGGAAAAAAGCATGTTTTGTTGTAATACGCCCGCCCGACTGTCACTTGTTACAAATTTTGTTCATGCGCGCGTTTGCTTCAACGTCGCGTATGGTTCAATTTGATACACGCGACACGCGTGTAGCCAACGTTGTCGCTGTAATTTTCAGGTGGACCGTGTATGTTGTTCGGCGCGCGGAGTTGTCCGGGTGTTAATAAATAATCAGAACTAATGTTTAAAGTCGACGGTAGCGTTGATTTTTAAAGGGGTTGCGCGATTGAGATTATAAAGGATGAGCAACAGGGCAGGATTTTGAATGCTGTTTTGGTTCGCTGCGCGAGAGTGTAACTTATTAGACGATAAAGTCGGAGGAGATAACAATGCACCTACTAATAAGTGTTGCCTCCACTTTCGAGAGAGAGAGAGAGCAGCTAGGGCCCTTCAGCGTACACCGCTGCGAAAATTATTCCTTGTTAGCGGGCTCGGCGAATTAGAAGGAAAATCTAGCTTACAAGACTGCGTTACAGCCTCTGTCGTTGACAGATTTGTTCGCGATGAAATTCAAGAATACGAATAAAACATTATACATTAAAAATTGGTTGAACCTCGAACTCCACTTGAACTTCAATTTTCTAGCAATCGGTTTAACCCCTTAAATTACGACCTTTCACGTTGCATTAATTAGTATTTATTTGTTCTTAATATTGCTATTAATAGTTCTATTGTCCTTATTTATTTCCGTTTCTAAATTATGATAACCAAAGAATTTAGTTCGATTTCGATTTACAAGAAATGAATAATATTCATATTTAATAGATCTCACATGGAATTTTTATCACGAGTCTAACTCGTTATTATAGTGCAAAAGATTAAAGAATTACGAGTCTGCAAATACCAATAACACAGATACAATAATTGATCTAAGAAAAACGATTCACAGCATAAAATATATATTAAAATTAATATAGCAAGTCTAACTGCATAGTGCACACTATAGCAGGTAACCTCAAAAACGGACCAAAAGATTATTTCACGCTTCGACTGCCACGCCATTTTGTTTTCACAATTTTAAAGTATCCTACTTGTGCTTGCGACTGAAAAGTATTGCTCTGGATATTATAGTTACTATAGTCGTCAGTTTTTAATTGGATTAAATTTACACGAACACAAGCCGTCGGATTCGGAAATAGATGCGTTCGTTGATAAATAGAGCTAACTTATTCAAATCAACAATTACGGAACAGAACTTGTGTCACAGTGTGACAGGAATTAATTGGAATTTGTCGGCCGCACCGCGTGGACACGTGGAACTTTATTTAACGAAACTGATACGAACTAAGCTACATAATTAAAATCTGAAAAAGTAACAAGCGCGAGATACGCGGTGTCGAACTAGTAGAACGTCGCTCCGGTGAATAATTAATTATCCATTGAATAATTGATGAACCGAAGATCGCGTAAAACGTGTCGCACGATTAATATCGAGGACACGGTGTAACAGAGTAAAATAATATAAACAAATGTATAAATGAAATAGAAAAGTAATAGTATGTTTATCAATTTATTTATAATCTTTTTGTCTTGTGCACTTTTTACGAAATTGTCTTATTATATTACTCACTTCGAGTTTTTTGATTCGCACATAAACGAATTAAATAATTTTTAAGTAAAATAAAATAATGCTCCATTAATTTGTTTATAATTTCGACAATCTCGTACTGTGTTATTTTCAATATTTTTCACTTCATCATCACGATCACTTAATTTATCTTTCATTGCGTTTCTTAGTAGTATCACTTCTTTCATTAATATTTCTGATTAGAACACAGAAAGCTTTCCCCCCCGTCGGTCAAGTAAATTATTATTACCAGTTACAATTTATCGATAGCCGTGTGACGCGGATCGCGCGGCGCATTAAAACCGAAAGCAAATTGCGGAAAGTGGAAAGGGAGCGGCCGCGATCCTCAAGTGGGAAGGAGCTTCTATTATCTGAATCCAATCTCAATCAAATTATCGGAACATTACTATCCGGCTAACGGAGGCTGGCTGTGTACCGGGCCTCGCAACCCTATTACTTACCTTTATTAAGAACAAAACGCGTATAAGAACATCATTATCTGCTAACTAGCACTTTGATTTCCCCTCGACGGGCTTAACAGCGGCGGACCGTTATCGCGGTAATTATTTGAACTCTTTCGACTGCCGAGGGCCCTCGATCCGCGGAGGGTTCTCCCGTATCCGCTGCGGGTCGCGCGGAGCCGAAAGTTTCGTGCCGCGTCCCACCCGCACCCGCGCCGAGTCAATTGAATTTATGATGTAAAAACAACATCGCCGGGGTCCTCCTTAACGATTCGTTTGTGCCCGGCGCGCCGGAGGATTCACTTTGACGCGACAAATCACTTGTCTCGGTTCCGGGAGTACCACCGCGAGGCATTTTATCAAAAGTTTAATGCAAACGGTAACTTTCTTCGTTATTCTCTTCCTTCCGTCAACATTATTCTCGTATAATGAGGACCGCGGGAGTATAATTTTACGGCGGACACGCTCTTATCGCCCGGGACTGTTCGCGATGAATCGAGGCAAACACAAACATCGCGGCCCCGGCCACGGCCGCCGTTACACGCCGGTGTAATTCGTCGTGTAACCGAGGAGAGAGCGGAGATCCTTCCTGCCTCGCGAGATAAACTCTGCGCCGGAACGAGAAATGAAGAATTTTTGCCAGGGACGCCCTTGCGTCTCGCGAAGAATAATTTCGGAGATCACTGACCGATAAATATTAAATTCCTCGAACGTGTTTCGACCCCGTTAGGGCTCGCGCGCGCCCGCGAGGTACGTTCAATCGGTGCACATTATCGTCGTACGTTGTCTTCATCACTGTATCACCGTTTACACTTAAATGATGTTGATGCTGCGTAAACGAACGCGGAACGCTTGCCAAATAGACACCGGTTACGCACGCACTGAAAACCATTTCGCTCGTGGCTATGGTTTAACCATTGCGCGAAAATATGTTAACACTTCGACTGTCATATTATCTCTACGTAGCTGATGATATTACTTTTTTCAAATTTTACAAATATTAATTAAACTGTTATTAAGGTTTGCGATTTTAATCCGATTTTAATGCGATTTTAATTCGATTGATTAAAGTACTTTAATGCAATACTTGCAGTACTTGGCGCGGAAGTCTAAGTGTTGAAACTTTTATTTTTGGAAATAAACTAAGAAAAAGTGCGCAAGATCGGAGTCACGATTGTCCAGAAAATACAGCGGATTGAAGCCAGTCCAGAAACATTGGACAATTTTTCTCGAGACTGAATCTGTCACTGATTCGAAGATTAAAGCTTCCTCTTTAAAAGCGGCTGCACGAAGCTCGACGCACGATTTTTGCGCGCCGCGTTATGGAAGAAAGATGAGGAGCAAGTTTACGGTACTCTAAAGTTTGTTTCGCTTGTTAACGCTAGACCTACCAGCTCTAAAAATGGCAGACGTGTGTTAGACTTGCTAGCGTTCTACTTGACAACTTGACATTTATGTTTGGTTTTAAGATAACTGAAATTATAACTACGAATTTTTATGTTTATCATTTTATTGTTCACTAAAACACTGTTTGAGAATGACCACCGGCTTGATATATCGTTTTAACACTTTGATGTATGTTGGTCACATACGACTTTGGGAAAAATTGAATTGCAATAATTAATTCTACATTGGCTTTTATAAGATTATATTATTAATCAAATTTATGTTAGCGGTGTTATTAGAAAGGTATGTTATAATTGCGCTATTAAAGAAATATCGTAATTGTGCTATTAAAGCTTTGGCTGTCACATGTGAGAGTTATTTGATATATAATTTTTTTAAATTAACTTTCACGCTGATCTATTATAAATTTTTAATCCTATTAAGATTCGTAAGTGGGGGAAATGTTGAAACTATAATTGATGTTATAGCATTGCTCTGCAATATAAATTCGATTTAATGAAATACTTCAATTTTATGCGATTTTTTACGTTTTTAACGTGGTCGTCACGCGTTGCTTAATTTTCAATTTTATTCGTCAAGGTTCGGTTTAAACAGCGATAATCTGCGATACGATATCATCGGCGCGAAATTCGAGCCGAAGCGATTTTTCATCGGCGCGTTAATAAGTTCTCGAATTCGGATCTGGACAGTCTCCCGGCGCTTGGGCGCGCACCTTTAACGCAGTTTGCAGGAACTCCAGCCCTAATCTTTTTCCGGCAATCAGTTCTTGTCCCTCTCGCGGACTGGCACGGCCAGATTTGCCTCGGACTTTCGCGATGTCTTAATAACGCCACGTCCGTACTCACGCTCGCGCCGCAAACGCGCGGCGACTTCGGGTCGGAAGAGGACTAGCCCCTGCACGTGGAACTCTCGGGGATCTCCGGTAGTAAAATACGCGGCTTAATTGCTTAATTTCTCACAACTAAGCCCCTCGCTCGGCGTCGAAGAACAAAGGCGGGCGCTCGCGCGCGCGCGCACACGCTTGCCCGTTACTTTGGCCTTCTTACTTTTATGCGCTATCAACGTTACTCGCCGCGTGACACTTTAATTATGCCAGCGTGTAAATCCAGCAAGAGTTAACCCTGGCCCGGTCCAATTGACGATTAACCTGGCCGTCGCGCTTCAATCTTTCTTTCGTTTCTTTTTTCTCCCCTCTCTCTCTCTCTCTCTCTCTCTCTCTCTCTCTCTCTCTCTCTCTGCCCTTGCCTACTCGTATCACCGCGCTCCCAGCGGGATTTTTAATAACAAGTTTCCGGCCGGAATGCTCCGAAAGGGTACCGCGAGCTTCAATATTTTTTCGCGCACGCTATTGCCGAAAAAAAGGCGCGCCGGACACCTCTCAGGTGACTTGATTCCGATTGCGAATTTATTTCTCTGCGTGGCGGACCGCTGTCGGCCGGGCCGGCCAGAGAAATGATTGAAAACGTACTCGTTCGAAAACGCGAAATCTCGACTTTTTTACACCTTCGTTTATTCACTTTTTTAATCATTGCCACGGTACAGTCGATGTTCAACTACTACCGTCGTCTACGCAAATACTACGCGCGCGGAATCGATGAATAATTTCGTCCGTGACCGAATCTGTCATGAATTTGGAGATCGATGCTCCCTTTCTGCAACGACGCTCTAAAATGCACGATTTTTACCGATTGTTTTACTCCGCTACCAACAGCAAAGTGTGCGCGATTTGTTTCTCAGCACCGTCGCATAAATCGACCAAAAACTCCTTTCACGTCACCGTAAAAAGGAAGCCCTAATCTTTACGATGGAATCACTTCCAGGAAGAGACTCTACAAATGATTTTCTCACGCGTGTGTGATCTTTTCACCGGTGTTCACTATATTCGCGAACGAGTCTCGAAAAAAATGCGCGAAATAAAATCGTGAAAAATCGTGGTAAATCGTGGATGATTCGAGCAAATGCCGTCGCGGCTAGCATAAGATCACGAAAAAACGCTGCGCAAGATTCGAACGCTGACAATTCGGCGCACGATAAATTGCATCTTTTGTAGAACGAAACAAAGGTCGCGCGTTACAGAATCGAAGTAGCCGCACCGTATCCGACGTCTTATTTGCCGGCACGGTACGATAAACGAGCGCCTGAACTTCCTGCGCGAGGAAACGCGTAATTGTTCCGATATATAATGCATACAGTGGACGGTAGACAGCTGTTAGACAGATACGCATCACCGTGTATTAAAGTATACCGGGGTTATTGATGCAACCCGTGATGCATGCGCGACGTTCGCTCTTCTGTGTCCGCCGGTTCACCGGCCAGGATGATTCCGTGCAAGTGCATTAGGCGATTTCTCTGCATTTATAGCGACGCGGTTATCGGCGGTGGCTAGGCGCCCGGGCTTTGATTATCCGCCATAAAACTTCAGATTTAAGTCAACCGTCCGCACGATAATGGATGGTTTTCTTGTGAGAAATGGCGGACAGCGCCGCGTCCTTATCGGTCGAACGTTCGACAGTAAATAACTATAATCTACGCTTTTTTTGTCTACGACATCGACGCGTCCCGTAATTCGTATCCTGATTAATACCGTTCCGTAGTTTATTACATTCTCGCTTATTTTCTCTTAAAATCATTTCGATATCGAAAATGGAATTTTCTCCTAGCCAGTTTAACCTCGTATGATTTTATCCGGTCGGAAACCGATTTCGCGTGATTCGTTGAAAAATTTGCAACCGATTAAAAAGTGGCAGAAGTTAAACATGCGAACGGCGGCGGTGGGCATTGATATCGCGCGACCATAAATAATTGAAGTTAAATCAGGATTGAATGACAGATGAAATCGGGATCCGTTCCTTTTCGCGGACGCGGCGAGCGCTTTTGAAAACCGGCGGGCCGGGTATTTGCCTGTAAACAGCCGGGGCACTAATTTGTCAAAAGATATTGAGAAAAATTCGTTGAAAGGGTCGCCGTATCGCTTTGCAAATCCACTGATTGATTTCGCTGATTATTGCCGATGGAGATACATGCTTTTTTGCAATTTCCCCGATTTAATTGAATTTATGGAATCAAATTGAACTGTCCTGGACAGCGTTTTAATCTGTACACGGTGCGAGCCGTACAGAATTATAACGTCCGACTGATAAATTGCGACGAACAATTCGTCCGTCGTCAAATCTGCTCTCTGCGCGAACGAAACGGAGAAGCGTCGACGGCGCGCGACGGTTTTCGGCACTGCCCGAAAAATTCTTCCTGCACTAACACTGGGCGTCGTTGTCGAATTTCCAGTCGATTCCCGAGAACGTTCGGCTCCGGTACGGTGCTGGGATAGCTTGGACGGAGTTTTTCGGAAACATATTCGAAACGATCGATAAACGTGTCGATAGAGAAATCGGTTGAGCAGCGACGGCGAGTACCACGATTCCTTGAGAAGCTATTTATTCGAATTGCCTTTCGTTTGAGGATTAAGATAAGGCTCGCGCGCGCGCGCGCGCCGTTCGTTGAATAAAACGCGTTTAAAACTAATTGACCTTTTAACTTCAATCCCGATAATACATCGGTTCCGTAATCCGCCGAGATCGAGGGAATCGGGGGAAACTTCAGGAGAGTATTTTGATTTTTATCGCTCACGGTACTTTGATTAAGAGCCACCAGATAAGAGGATTCCTTATCCAATCATTTGCCGACTGATTTTACCGGTAATAATATTCAACGTTGTAAGAACGGCATTGTATGCAATATTCGAAGAATTTTTCTTTAAATAATTTAATGCAACCATCTTGTTAAAGTTAACTGTTTATGTGGAGAATGTATCACTGTCAACGCCTCTCGATTTTATTGTATTTGAACAATTCATTTTTATAGAAAATTTTAAAAGAGGAAAGAATTTGTTTTAATCGCGAAGTGCAATTACAAAAATTCTATTTCAGAAATTTTAATTACCCTAACAAGAGAATATCTTCGCATTTAGAGAAATGGTTGTGTTACAAAAGACTCGATTTGTTAATAATATTAAATCGTTCACGAGACTGCAGTTCTTTTTAACGGAATCGAAAGGTCGAACTTCCGGCGATAAATATTGTGTTCGACGCTCCCCGAAACTAACTGTTAACGAAATGATTCAATGCGAACCTTAATTAAGTCGCCGGCGAGGAGAAACTTATAATCAGAAAAACTAATTTCATCTTTGAAATTCATTCCCGTGCCGAACCCGTATCACTCGAAGGTAAAAATCTGCTGAAATAAATTAAAAGTAACTTCTTTGGAGTTCCTCCTATAGAACGCCGGCCCCGGGATCGCAAAGATGGCGATCAAGCAATTCTACAACGTTCCAAGGGACCGTTTCTTTTGAGTCATTTAACAGTTCCCAACGGCTGTCACACTTGATAGAAAGAAAGTTTCGGTCTACTATTTACGACGTTCGAATTCGTTCCATTTTTCATTGGAACCGCGTCGCAATTCTCGCTGGCGCTTGTAAAAATTCATTTTTAAAAGACATCTTTTGATTTTAGTAGAGAATTAGTTTTTAAGAATGAAATGTAATTATTCGTCTTCTTGGATTAGTTTATAAATATTGAGGTTATTTTTATATTTTGTTTAAACCTACGAAGTTAGGATGTCATTCGGTAATGTTTAATAAAGTTAATATATCAATAATTTCTTTAACTATTCTGCGAATTTTATGCATAAATGAGTAAAATGAGTCGATTAAATGATATAAGTTGAATAACCTATAATATTTAATGATATTATTATTGACAGTTAAAAATGAATAATTTTATTCAAGTAAAACAGTAGATATTTAAAGAATTTGTAAACACTGTTATATTTCTATCAACTTGTTCAAATTATTAATTAGAAGACTGTATATGGTAGCAGTAACTTGCAACTATTGCAAGACAGTTCTTCGCATAAAAATCTGCAGTGAATTCGAACATACAGAAAGCAATGAAAAATTGTATTAAATAAAATAAATCTCTGCCTCGTTAACTATTTTTTAAAATAATTATTTTCGTATTATTACGCACATAGCAAAATCTCAAACTATATTATCCATTCTACCCCACATTCAAATTTCTGTATTTCTCAGCGAAATATATTATTAATATTTTAAAAATCCCCGTCCGCAAGGATGAAACATCTCCAGCAAAATTCCCAATACGATGTCGAAGCCTCCGTCTCATGGCTCCGCGTTGCACCGCGTTAATAGGTTCCCAGCAGACAGTATTAAAAAATCATTCGCCGAGGGTCCTGCAGCGTTTGATCTTCCCGCGGAACAATTACCGAAAGCGTGGAAACGATCGTGGCTCGAAAACGCGGGTCCCATCGCTATCGCCGCGATAATATTGATCCTTTTATACATTAAGGATCGAGGACGGCGTGTACGTGACCCGTTTCGCACAGGTTCCGGCTGCTCAGTATTTCCGCGGCGACCCGATCGTATAAAAACTATTCTAATCCTATTCCGCGGCGGTTCTGTTCGGCACAAAAGAACGAAATCGTGACGTCTCGCGCGAGCCCCGACGCAGAAACTTCTTTATTGTCCGCAATCGTCGCCTCGAGAAAGAGAGAGCGAGAGAGAGAGAGAGGATCCGCGTCAGGGCACGGTCATTTAAACGGGTGGATCGTTCGAACTTCTGCGAGCGCACACTGGCTTCGTCGAAACCGAATAATGCGCGACGGCGTTTCTCTCTTCTACCCGCCGCCGCCTTTTTTTTCCCTACCCCTTTCCGACGATTTCCCCGATACTTTATCCGCGGAAGTTGCGCGGCTTAAGCGCGAAACACGGGCACCGGGAGCCCGATTTCTCGACAGCGATTCGCCGCGGCGCTCTCGAGAAATCGAGCACTCTCCGGGAAGACGGATGGCCTTTCCTCGGTTCGCTCGGATCGGACCCGGTCGTCGACGTCGCCGCGGCGAGAAGTGACCGACGAAACCCCGGGACAAGGGTCTGAACGAGCAGCCCTCCTAGATTGCCGATCCACCGGATTCCGTCGACGAGGCCGGCCGGTTCGATCGCGCGAAATATTCGTTCCAGCTTGCGGAAGAGTGGTCGCCGACGAGCGCGTCGCTTCGACGGGACGATCGGCCCTCACCCGACACGGCCCCGCCGTCGAATAAATCCGTCGAGTGCCGTGCTCGACGGTTGTTCTCGTCCGCAAACGGATCCCGCGCGAGCCCTCGGCCGAACCGATCGGCGGCATCGATTCCGCGACGGAATCGAAATTCCGATACACCCCTTCTTTCCGTCCCGAATCGACGTTCCAATCGCCGTGTTCTCGCACTTCGGAAATCTCATTAACGATCGCCGACATCCTTGATCGCGGCTGACGGTTCACGCCGCCGGCGATACGCGGTCGATCGGAATTTTTCGCAGCACTTTTTCGGACATGAGAAATCGCCGGGAGCGCGCGCGGGGCGCACTGTAACCGCTACCGTTTGATGCCAGCGGTGATTTATCGGCGCTGGTAACCGCTCCGGGGGCATAAACGCCACCCTAAAAACGGCATTAAGGCTCGCGTAGCGCTTCGTATGGAGCAAGATTGCCAGCAATCCTCTCGATCGTGCACCATCGCGAGGGAACTCGCGATATCCCGAAATCCTCTCGAGATACACTCGCGCGCGGGGCCGGGTTGCCGCGGCTCCCGTTTTCAATGGTAAAAATGAGAATGAAGAGATATCATCATCGTGATCACTGTGCGGTGTATAATCCTGTGTGCGCACGAGGCTCCTTACCGGTCACGAAAACGGCGAGGACGATGAAAAGCGGTGCGGAGAGGGTCGGACGCGCTTCCCGATAGCTTGCGACACTTCTCATGTTGGTCTCCGCGGTTTCTTGTTGCCGTAATTACACACTCATACACGCGGGTCCGGCCACGGATCACAGCTCCGCGTTCATATTAAGAGGACGATCCGGTCCCGCTCGGTCGTCGCACCTGCTCGTCGATCCATTCACCAGTCAACGGGGGGGATGACAGCGATAAAGAAAAAAAAAAGAGGAAAACACTTCACTTTGAATCGGTCCCAGTTTTCTCGTGCCCCCCGGGGTCGAGAATCCTTTCGGCAACGGGGGTGCGTGCGTGGTTTGCGTGTACGGAAGAACGAGTGAAAAAAACGCGAGAGAGGGAGACGGAATGAAAAAGAGAGAGATAGAAAGAGAAAGAGAAAGAGAGACAGCTCCGAGGGGATACCGCGCGCTCGCCTTCGCGGTTCGCGCACCAGAGAGAAAATTAAGGGGAGCGAAAAAAAAAAAGATGAAGATAAAAATTCGATCCGACGATCTCCCTCTCGTCGGCGATGGCGCGCTGCGCGTCTCAGGACGACGTGACGACAAAGAGCTCTTCCGGTCGACGTACAAGCGGCTACTGAGGCTCCCGCCGCAAGCACGGAGAGCTTCCAGTGCGTCGACTCGGTCGTGCAACCCGAAAGCTCGCTTCTCCCTGCCCCTCTGCCTCCCCTCGGGCCCTCGCCCGCGCGCGCCCTCCCACGCCTCCTCCTCCTCCTCCCCCCCCCCCCCGTCCCCCCCCCCCCCCCCCTCCCGCCCTCCGCCTGCCTCCCTCCCTCCCTCCTGCCACCACCACCCCCACCCCCTCTCCCTGTCGCCTCGTTCTCTTCTTCATCCCCTCTTCCGCCCCCTTCGTTTCGCCCCCTCGGCCATTTTAGCGTCGTCGTCGCGATCAGCCGCCCCAGTGCGGGCTGCGCGCGCGAGAGAGAGCTTTTGCGTCCTAAAGCTGGGATAGCACTCGGGGAAGGGGTGATTGATTGGCGCTGAAACTTCGCGACTGATTGAATCTTTTTTACGTTTCAATATCGGTATCCTCGAGTGGGATGTATGCCACGCTGAAACAGAGTGGCCGGATTCGACTGTACACGGGCATTAAAGCTTCTAACGGTGATAGGGGGGCACGACGCCGCCGTCCGCCGCTGCACACACCCCCCCCCCCCCCCTCCCCCGGCCCTGGGGGGCCCCCCCCCCCCCCCCCCCCCCTGCCCCCCCCCCCCCCCCCCTCCCCTCCGGGCCTCTTCTTGGACCCACCCGTCCTCCTGCCCCGCGAACACCCGAGCCCTCCTCGCTTCTCCGTTCGTTCATCCTTGACCACAATGGGGGCTAAGTTCCGCGAGGATTACGCCGGATCGTTTTGATGCTCTTTCTTGAATTTGTAGGGTCGTCGACGGGCACAATGCTGTCTGATACCCACTGTATAATTATTTCGCCGACGGTTTCGACGGTGGACGCGGACGAGGGTGACGACTGGTTTATGATTTATGGGCTCCCACTCGTGTTAAGTTTTATGGTCCGTTCCGGATTCCGGCGATCGCCCCATAGAAGTTGCTTGGCTGCTGCTCTACCCTCTGCGTAATCTTTTCTACACTGCTCCACGGCAGCGACCTAGGGGTGTATTCTTATTCTTCTATGATTCGTCTTCGGCGAGACTTTTAAGGGTGTTGCCTGTGAAACTTTCGCGTTTGCGATCTTTTGACTATGTGCCGGGAATCAATTGACGCTTTGCACCCTCTGTGGCGGTATTCAGAAGCTTCTGCGTAGATAATAGCGGCAATATGTTTATATGCATTGGATTGAGGAAATAAATTCGCAATGTTTCTTTATCTTCGCAGAGAGAAATATTCTGAGGGGTTGATATTCTTAGTGCTAAGGGTTGATGATTTTTTAGTAGCTAATAAGAAATATAAGGTAGGTTTTATTTAAATTTTTTACAATTTTTATAATAACGTCTGCCTGAATAGAAATATAGATTAAACAAATTTTTGATAGAACAGTTTTGTGATTTTAGTAATTATGAACTAGAAAATGTGAGACTTGTCATTTGACCATTTTAGAATCAATAGCGACAGCATTATGATCATTAAACATGGTTTAATAATTTATTTTGGAGTGAACAATATAGTAAATTATTATACTATAATTATTGAACAGATCATTAATAATAAGTAATTAATAAATTGCTTCACATTCTCAAGAATAGGACTGCTAATTAATTCAGTAAAATACTCAATTCATTAATAACCAGAAAACAAGCAGAAATTGTTCTATGTAAAAACAATTGTCAACGCAGAAATGAAATGTCAATCGCATTCTACTCTATTTTATTGCAAACTGTGTTCTAAATCACCATCCAAAACACAATTATATTATTAAATGGATGCTATATTATTTCGACATTGTTACCTTCCAAAAATAATTATATTATTAAATGGACGCTATAATATTCCAATGTTACAACTATTGCATTCTCGAAGCTTATTCCCTTCCTGCAACCGGTGCTCCCGGTGACAAAAGTCGCACGGAAAACCGGCGTGAAAGAATAATATTTCATTCGGCCCGTTTTTTTAATCTCCGCCGTACAGTATCTTCGCCAAGTGGTTTACAAAAATCCTCGGCATTAACGGCGCTATAGTCGGGAGAAACGCGCAACGGTGCAACGGCACTAAAAAAGCGACAAGTTGGGGGTAAAATAACCGTGTAATTTCTCCGTGAATATCATTTCTTTTACGACTGGAGCAGCGTTTAGAGCGGCGCAGTTAACAATGTTTCCTACGACACATTGTACATAGAAATTGCGTAGACGCGGTGACTTTTAATTTAAATTGCGCGTGCATTAATTTAGAAGTTCTCAGGCGTGTTCACTTGCAGTTAAGAAAAACACGCGGCTTATTTGTTTGAAATTCGTGGAAAATGTGTGCAATGTACTGGTCGACAAATTTGGCAGATTATTTTTACGTAGACTATTGTTTTTCTATATTTTATAATGGACAAAAATGGTCTTTGAAGCGGAGCGTTCCCAGATTATCCTCGAACCCGTGCGACACGACATTTCGCTATAGGTCAATGTTGACAATAGCAGACTCCGCAAGCTCGTGGGCTTTCTCTCCCACTTCGACACGGTTTATTCATCCACTTTGTCTGCAGATGTTCCTTTGGTCTGTCATTAGATACTGCGTTATCTCCGCACGCTTTATACATCCACAATATGTAGGCGACACTCCGGGAGGCAAGCCCTCGTAAGAAGCTCTGTGCGTGGAGGACATGTCTATAGGCCATTATGCTTAACATAACCTCCGCCGCTCTTGCCGTGATATTAACACTTTGCCGGCGACGGTTTTATTGAATGTTATAAATATTTCCTACCGAGAACTGCGCCGCGTGTCTCAATCTTGGGTACCGGCAGCGATAAGAAACTACGTTGATTGTTTCATCAATTTAATATAAATAATTATAACACGATTCATTTACAGCAGGTGTTATGTAATATTTTTGTTTTTTATTTTCTTTTACAACGTATGCCTTTATATTTTACTTTGTAACTTGTGTCTTTGTATTTTACTTTATCTATAACTAATGGAAATTGATACCGTTTACAATAAATAAATATTTTTAATAATATACACTTTTTCTAGAACGGATTTATGTAATTATGATAAATGTAATATTTCTAATTTTAAATATATCATAGTTGGGATAAATAAAAGCATTTGTTGATTTAAAAAATATTGTTAAGTTATAGATAATTCATTAGAAACTATTTTACTTATATCTTATCTATCTTACTTGTATTATTGAATTAAATAAAATATAGTGTAATTATTGCAGAGAATTTTTAAACCGTATTTTGTATTTACAGATTCGAGATTAATAAAGAACTTTAATAAATTAATCTTGAACTGCGAGTCAGGACAACTTTGGCATGGTTCATTCACTGGAACAGCATCATTAAGTTAATAAATCAGCGGCATTGGTATAGAAAAGGCAACTTGGGAAGCCTGATCCCAATTTCGTGGAGTTCCGTTAAGACCTCTGATTAAGAGATAGTCCAAGTCTAGATTTATGGGTCCTCAATTATTAGAGGAACGGCTATATCGTTCGTAGAGCCTTTGTCTACCGAACAAATTCATTCGGGCGTTAATAAACGATTAAACGTTTGCCGTGATGTTAACTGTGAATTTTATTAAAACGGGGCGAATTCGAGTGTCGTAGACCAAACGGCTCGCTCGCGGCCCATGCAACTGGTCCAACACTCGTCCTATTCGTCATCTAATAATCACATACGACGTCTAATATCTAGGGGGATTCCGGGCAGAAATTATGGTGAGAAAATTTGTAAGACAGACGTAATGGAATGCTTCTGGTAAAACCGTGCGGGAAGCGTCTTCTCTTCGATTCATTGAAATAATACCAGTGCTAGTACATTACGGATTTAAAAGAAATTTTTCTGAATCAAATCAAAATCAAAAAATCTTAAAATAAAATTTTCTAAACCTAAGTCAAGGAATATTCTTTCTGTGATGCTTTAACGTATCTTATTACTTCAAATTAAAATTGTAAGAGTAAATTGACAGCAATTAATTTTGCAAAATTTTCATGTTTCCGAATCATAATAAAATTAGGGAAGTACGAGAGATTAGCTTGAAAATAAGTTCTTAAATTTGAGCTAGAGTGGAGCATTGTTAGCATTGTTAGAATATTTATCTAAAATAATTATTCGAATGATCTTTTTTAGTCGAATATTTTATTGGAATAATTCTTCATTTCTTATTCAAATAAACTATTTAAATACTAATAATTGCTGACGGATTTTTTACGTAATTTGTTTTCCATATTGCTTCCTGTACAAATCCATTTTTATTCGAACGACAAATAGCTTTTTGTTCGCGTGAATTTTTATTCGAATAAAATCAAGATAAATTCGATCGTATATTTATTTGATAATATTTAACAGTATTTTATTCGTTAATCCTGATCTCTTATCCGTCATCAGAATAAAATTGAACTCACCTCTTATTTGCGCAAATAATACCACCGTAACATGGGGTGGCAGAATCACCCACCATATGAGTGACGTAACAGTCGAAGTATTAATCATCCACCACCCCCTTTCAAACTACAGCTTCTCGACTTCGACGTGAAAGCGTAAAATTTTCAATCTACTTGCAAACAACATTAAAATGCATTCAGCGCAAACCGTGATTAAGATTACTTCGCAAAAATTTTTTCGCACGCGGCGCTCCGATATCTGTTTCGCGGCTTTCGCTTTTGAGCACTTTTTTCCCCCACGCATTACTCTTCTTAATTAGCTGCAGCACAGAGCCGGCGATAGGTCAGCTCGCGCTGTACACAGCCGGGCATGCATTGTTTGATACTTCCTCCGCGTCTTCCAGCGCGTACGCGCGGCCCGGTGCTCCTCCAGGTGTGCATTCTTTCGAGATCTGTTTCGCGGGTGTATCGCCGCGGCTCGGTTTATATCCGCGCACATTTTCGCGGCCGCATCCCCTCGCAAACACCTCGGCGCGCCCTCATATAAGTCGCGAATACACTTGCCGGATTATTACCGTGCTACTTTCACCTCGTTTTCCGCAATTCTCACCGGTTTCTTTGTTTGCTGTCGCCGCGTTCGTCCTCTCCTTTATTTTATAGCCTCTCTTTTATCTTTCCGACTTTTACGAAGACTTCGCGCACGGTTCCCAGATACAACTTGGTTATTTATTTACTGCCGTGGCAGTCCGGCTCGTTCCACGGAATTCACTCGTCGCATATGGGTGACAATAATTTTAGAATACTTCTCATAATTCATTTTTATGGTATATGTAGCACAGGGTGTCTTGTGACTAGTGATTGAATTGGACAGGGGTTGATTCTGCATTATGAAAGTCGATATAGAGTTTATTTAATTTTGAATTCGAAAAAATTGGATTTTATTACGATTGATACGAAATATGATATAGAAATGTTAAAATACTTTCCATTGTGATCGATATTAACTTTCCAGTTTTAGTTTACTAACCAGTTTTTCTTGGGAAAGATTTTTCAATTCAGAATATTTATTATGAAACTATGAGTGTATATAATTTTTAAAGAAGATATAGAAAAAATGTCTAACAATCTTGAAACATCATTTCAAGCAACTTTTTCCTTTACAAAATTGTTCTCCGATGCATCGTTAACGAGTTATTAACGAACAACATTGACCAATGAGAAGTGAGTGTCAGTCGAGCTTGCCACTCATTGGTCAATGCTTGTCGTTAATAACTCGTTAACGAAACCTCGAAGAAAATTTTTGTAAAGGAAAAAGTTGCTTAAAATGACCTCAGTTATCTCCTACTTCTAGATTGTTAAACAATTTTGGAACACCCTGTATTTCTAAGCTGGGTCGTATTTCTCAAATAAATGGTTAAAAATTAAAAGCTATTATGTTATACACGTTAATCTGCAAAAATAGCCCACCTGTAATGACCAGCCGCACGAAAATCGCATTAATTAGTGTTCCACATTCAAGACTACATGTTACTTATCTAGAATGATCGTTACACGCGACAATATCGTTCCACAAAGAATTTCCACTTCCACAAAATCGTGAAAAATGATTTGCCGTCGATTTAATCGAAGACACGCGAGAAAGGTTCGACGTTCCGTCCTTACTTTCAAAATATCAGTTCCCGCGTGTCGTCCCGAAAATCACGCTTCATCAATCTCCCGATAATCGTATTACCATGCTCGCTACGTCACGAACTAAAGAAAAAAAGAAAGAAGCTTCGTGATTAGCGATTAAATGGAATCAAAGCAGACGCGACTTGATATCCAATAAAACGATCGTCGGAATCATGCTCATTGTTCCTTGTAACCGCGTTTTCAGCCCGATCGGCATGACCGCGGAAAGGAAATACTCTTTCATAATTTGTCCATTGTTCGGCGAACGGTTGTAAATGAAAAGCATCCTTTGTGCTGCCCGCAAGAAGCCGATATTAATTTTCTTTATTTCACGATCGGCGATTATTAAATCAGAACAATATTCTGCGTGCCACCGCATGCTATTATGACATAATTTATACTCTGTCGCTTTACCGAGGAATTATTTTAAAATTCAGCAGACTGTGCCACATTGTACTCGCTTATATATTATTATAGTGTTTAGTAAAAATTAGTATGAACGATTCAACAGTCTATCAGTTCAAATCCACCTTTAATAAATAATATAGCTATATAATTTTAGCATTTTATAGGTATATAATTTAAATATTTTTAAACATTTTTTATTTATAGCCATATAATTTAACAGCATTTACATTGGTTAATATAATATAATAAAATTTGGAAAACTACAAAAATCAGAAATAAAGAGAATTTACCAAAATAATTAAATCCTAATCGAGTTCTTTGAATAATCGACGAAGTTTTATTTATTTGAACAGCTGCTGTTTTCATCAAATTATAATGGAAAAAGTGCACGAATTATTGCATTTTCCCCGAGATTATCCTCCGCGCGAAGCAATTAATCCAGTAATGGTGGAACATTTCGCGCGCGGATGTATAGCGTTGGCAACTTAGCTGGTGAAATTTTTTCGGGAAATCCGGAAAATCCTTTCTCTGTGCCATGCAAAGGCGAGCGCGCGCGCTCTGTCAAAATATCGGCCGGAGCAGTTTGTGTTTCCATCTGACGGAACACGAAAGCATCCGCGATCTTGCAGAAGCCGATTCTGCATCAGCAGGCAAATATCACGCTTAAACTGAGGGCTCCTACTTGCCTGATGACTGACGTGCCTGTGCCAAGCTTCGCCCGGCTACATCCGCCGCCTTTTGCTGCAGGTGACTGAGACCACCTGAATTCCCGTGAAAGCGTCCCGGAATCACGGGCTAATTTATTCGGTCTATTTGTGACACGAGCTCGCCGCCTCTTACTTAAATCTCGCACACCTTTCTAGTAATTACGGAGGAAGTACATTTCAACGGCAAATCTCGCCGTAAAAAGTAACTGGTTTCGCGTGTCTTGCTTTAAAGTTATTAAAACGACGAACACGCGTTAACAGGAAACATTTAAGCACACACTGTATATAATAAAACTGTTAAATAGTTTTAATAAATTCATTGACGTTATTCTTATGAAGCTATACAAATGCTAATCGGTGTCGTAGTTTGTTT
The DNA here is from genome assembly GCF_028453695.1 of Augochlora pura. NCBI lineage: Eukaryota > Metazoa > Arthropoda > Insecta > Hymenoptera > Halictidae > Augochlora > Augochlora pura. The sequence goes on along the minus strand of NC_135775.1, from coordinate 4,812,542 downwards.
AAAAACGATCAAGTTGCAAAATAAAATTGTCTACTGTTCTTCGTGAATTTTCTTTTGTAATTATAAGTATGTAAGTATGTAAATTCAAGAAGTAATATAGATTAAGAACAATTCCATTTTGGTTTCGGGATTTTTAGTAGAAATTGACGAAGACAATTCCTAAGCTGTCGAAAGGTTTGAATCGAGCATAAATGTTTCATGAAAAATGGGAACGCCCTACAAGGAAATCGTTCTCAGCATTTTCAAAGTTATCCCACCCTTTTTTTGATCCCGAATTATACGGAGATTTATCCACGGTCCGCGCGCGACGATGGCGTAACCCTGATCGAAAACGGAATACGTCTACATAGTTTAGAATAAAGTAGACTCCCCCCGAACGATGCCGGGAATCCGTTCGAAGACAGCAGATTTCGTCAACATTTCGCTGAAGTTCTTCATCGCGGAGCTTCATCGACTCCACTCACGGGTTCACTAAATTCCCCAACAATCTAAGTTTCGGGGCACAACCGGTCGAGAACCATCCGCAGATGACCGCGTACGGCCAGTGAATGGCCACTATCAACGTGTCCCAGCTGTTACCCTCATAAACCGTACCCATTCAGTAATAGCGGAGAGAGAGAGAAAAGTTCTGGACGACTAGTTTCGGTCACTGAAAATTGTTCGACCCGACGCAAATTAATTCCGCAGCTGCCAGATTCACTGTCGCGACAACGACGTATTCCTGGTCGACGAATCTTATAAAAAGAACGCGCTATCAAGGTGCTCACGTTTTGCAAGATGCTTCTAAAGAGTCTAAATTTTATGGAAAAATACAGACTTATTAATATAAAAGACATTGTCATTTTATAAACTTATTATAATTGCTAAACGCGTTATTACAAATAATCGAAATAGAATTTTCGTCGATAATTGCTATTAACAATAAATATAATTTTAAGCTAATTATAATAATAATAATAATAAGCGATTTTTTCCGAGCGAATTTTTCAAAATGTTAATTTAGTTTCCTAAGGAAAGTATCTTTTGTAGAACGTTTTTATAATTTTTGTCACTTTATTAAGTATTTTTCAATTTTCGCAGTACTCTTATTACGACGAATGAAATCTCGAGCTGTTTAGTTCGACGGGATCTCGTAAAAAAAGGATGGACTGCAGCAAGAGTGCAACAATATTTGTACCCTCGAAGCACGAATAATATTTACACAATTTATCGCACTTGTGAAAACAGCAGATACGTATCCGGTTGTCACAATACGTTTCTGGGTACACGATTCTGTGTAACCAAACGTTCGGCAGCGGCTCTTTTTTTTGCATTCCTCTCTTGCGTTTCTTTTTCTTTCCGTTCCTCTGACGCACTATTTAAATTGTAGAGCAGAAACGCCGGCTCCACTCTTGCGTCCCGCAAAAGCGGTAAATCCGAAATAATGTTCTGCACAATTCCGAAATAATTTTCTGCGAAATTCCGAAATAATTTTCTGCAAAATTCCGAAATAATCGCTTCTTTCACGTATCCGAAATGACTTTAAACAGTCAGAAAAATTAATTCTTTCAGATTCATAAAGAACATAAATTCTTAACAGATACTACGAGACTACATTTATTTAAATCTTTCGTGATTTTTATTACAGAGCGCAGTACATTTACGAAAATTATTCAAATATTTTTTACGACAAAGACTTTATTCTCTAAAATAAATATATAATAATTTATAGCAGTTTCCCTATTTCAAACTCATGCAGTACCAAAGACGAAATTAATTCTCACTCTTTTGTTCTTAAATGAACAGCACCTATCATTGTGAATGCTTTTAGCTTTCACTTCAGCGTAAAAGGGTTCTCGAAAATCATAAAAATCCTCAAAATTTCCTTCTTCCCTTCTTTCCTAAATTCTCAAGAACATTTATAAAAGGCCGTAACAACACGTCCCATTTAAACGAAAAATATCTTCGCTTATATATCAGCGCAAGCTTCATCGCAAAAGGATTCTTAAAAGGCGCAAGAAGAAATTTCTGAAACTACATAGCTCCCAAAGCGTCGTAATAATACGGTCTCTTTAAATGGAAAGTATCATCGTGGTTGCATCCGGTGGCCACTCCAACTCGAAAGAATCTTTTCAAAAAGCACAAGAAAAAAAAAGCAGATTTCGGTAAATACAGGGAACGTTTACAAAGGCGGCTTAATAATATTCTGGCGAAAACGGGAAACAGCTGAATTACCTGACAGCGGATTTTGTTTGAAGTTCGACTAGAATTTGCCCGAAAGTCTGCTAAAGAGGGGCGTTGAAGTGGCACTCGGTCTGAAGAGGAATTCCCCGGTTACGGGGGAGAGGGGGGAAAATTCCGTGTCGGCGTTGCATCTCTTGTGTTTTTCCAAGGCGTTGTAATTGATTACAATGTTTAGCCGGAGGGGGAAACCGCGCAAGGGGGGGGAGGGAAGGGGGTTGGCGCGCGCGGGGCGGGCGTGTATTATCGGGGTTGGCGGGCCGGCGCGCGGTCGTAGGTGGGCTAGACAAGGCGCGCACCGCACACACGTGTACCGGCTCGGGCTGCGGCGGCGGTGGCGGCGGCAGGGAGAGGGGGATGCTTGGGCGCGACGTGTACGCGAAAGAGAAAAATTTCGGTGTGGCCCAGATGCGGCCGGTTCGATCGAACTTTAACGTCGTTTGCAAGCGGGTTCTCCCTGGCCGCTTCGCCGCATTCTCACGTTCCATTGCGAAACTGTCGAAACTGTCGAATCGCGGACAAAGGGCGTATAATGCGAAAGTTAGAAACAGAGGGACGCGCCGCGGACGGTGCATGCGCAAAGGGGATGTGCAACGCTCGCGCGATACGGCATAGCGGAAGTTCTTCGACCGTATAATATTCCACGTGCGAGTTGTCACTTCGCGACCGCATTTCAGTGACTAATGAGCGCTTTTGAAAGCACATTAGGTACTGTCAGATACACGGCCGCGCTATATGTAGCCGACGCCGCCGCCGCCGTCGACGCGCGAGGAGCAGGGAACCTGGCCGATTCTGGATACGTGCACGTATACGGCCGGCGAAGAGGCAAACTCCTCTGTGCGCGCGGACTTATTATGCCTCCCGCGCCGATATATATTATAAGCGTGTGCGCGTCGACGGAAAAAGGAAGCAACAGCGTGCCCGTGTGTGTGCGTGCGACACAACATGCGCGCACCCGTGGTTTGCTCTCTCCGACTGAATTTGTATAATACACAGGGACCGCCGCGGTGTGATACAATTTCACAGTGCCGCGCGAATATCGATGCCAGGGGGGGAACAAGCCGCCGTTCAATTTCGGTCGTGTGGACAAGAAGAATGCGATTGCGTTCGTCGCCGTGCATGCTTTCGCCCGGTTGGGGGTGGAGGGGGTTAACAAAACGAGAGACGCCGGGGTGCGTGTCATCGTCCCAATTGCATCACCGACTTACAGTTTCCGTAGGTACTGTCAAAAGTCTGGCGGAGACTTTGCTAGTCGGTTCGTGTAGATCTCGTTTCGGTGTTTCTCACGTATTCTAAACATTTCATCGAGTTTCTTACTCGCGAGCGGGGCGGGTTCGTTCCATGGTAAAGTTTCAGCCGGGGATTGTAAAAGGCACGGGAATAACTGCTACGAACTGTTGTCGACTGAAACGGATGCGATGAATATCTTGTAGCTGGTATGAATCTGGCAACTGATTATTTTCTGTCTGATTTTTGTAATTTGAGGGGATGAGATGCTAGAAGTCTTCGTTTTATACTTGTTAATGGTTCTGAAAATATCACATGCTTTTTAAGACTCTACTTTTCGATCATTCGGCTATATACATTTTTATATTTTAGTAATGTTAGTATAACACAATATTTATTTAATCTATTTTATTCATCGAGAAAGGAGTATAATACAAAAATTGAGGCGAAATGAGAAATGAAATTGTTATTCAGTGAAAATTTTAAGAAAACAGTATTTTCTGAAGAGTAGCCAACAATATATAACGATATATCGTTATTCAACGCCTTGAGGATTAAACAATAATGTTACCTATCACGTAAAATCCCATAAGGTATGGGATACCGTGCCCCGTGGAATAATTTCATTTTGACGGATTCCAATATCGCCGAAAGGACCGAAAGCAGACGAACATTCGAGTTCGAATCCTCTCCGTGGGTTCTTTACCTTGCGCATTAATGTAAGTAGAGGTAATCAGCGGCGCGGGCACCGTCTCGAGAAGGTGTTAGTATCGAAGTTAAATAGTCGAAAGTGTACGTGCAAATGCGCGAGCCGGCGCAGCCGACGCAACAGTATAAACAAGGCGTCTTGTTTGGCGTGGCTGCGAACTGGTAGAATCGCGAGACGTCAACCGTACGGAATTGATTTTTCCTGCAAATAAAACTGTTCCGTGTCAACCGGCCAATCAGATGCCGTGCGACGGCAGGGAGGTAGAGGGGGGCCGATTGTTGTTGCGCGTACACAAGCCGGCGTTGTTAATGGCGAGCGAAACAATGGGACACGGCTGAATATGTTTTCGAGTGTCGTATGTAATCGCGAGATCGTTATGGCGATAGCTGCGGAACGGTTCATCGGCGCGCTTCGTTCTAATGTAGATTGTTTAATAGATCCGTGCCGGTTCTACGTGTCCGCCGTCGAATACGTTTTTTTAGCGGCGAAATCACGGAAACGGCGAACAATCGGCCAATTGTGCGCCGTCGATCAAATTCGTGTTCGACTAAACAATCTTGTCGCGGGCGGCGATTATTAGGTTAGCGAGGGCAACTTTGAACTATGACTCCGCGATTGTAACGAGTCGACTGAATTTAAACAATCGATTGTTCACTCGATTTTCCAACCGTGGTATTTTTGTACACGGTTTCCATTTATCACGGCTAGGAAAAATCAATTTGATTTCCTTTTGGAGCGACTTTATTCGATTCGGCACGGTTTAAACGAATTGTTTGATTTCAATTTCGAGGACAATTGTTTTCATTAATGGACATTTTCTAGATTTCAAAAATCTTTGAAGAAATATGTCACGTTTTTGTAAGCATTAGGTTGATGCACATGAAATGTCGGATGTTTAAATCAATATAAAAACGTTCTCCTCCGAGAACAGAATCGATTGTACTTTGTTTAATAAATCTAATTTAGCGACGACTCGGCGTTTCCACGAATGTATTTCTGCGGCGAGGTTTTTTTCATCGCGACGACGCCGGCGGTGTACGGCGCAGCGGGAACACGACTCGAAACGTTCGCGGTTGTAAAGAATATTCGCGAGGCAGGAAACGGGCAGAGGGAAATGTCGATTTTAGAGGATGACTTATTTAGAATGTTTGTTTGTTTGCTTTGAAAACCGGCGGAAAGAAGGGGGGGGGGGGGGAGGAGGAGGTAGGAGGTAGAAGGAGGAACAAAAGATAAAGTACAGCCGGTGGTTTGTTTCTTTGCTATGAAACAGCCTTTCGCTTCATGGTGAATCGAGACATTCTCGGAACGGGGATGGTGTATTCGGGATTTTTAAGAGAGACGGGGGGGCCGCGGCGTTCTCAGATCTTTGCAAACTTGCCCAGAAAAATCTTCGAATAACAACCTGTTCTGTGGAAGCGCGTGTCCTTCGGCCGCAACAAAGAAACTTTTTTACCTGGCCGGCAACAATGCCAGGTTGGAAAAGGAAGACCCCCTCCCTCCTCCCACGTAAAAATGGGAAACACGCGTAGGATGTTTCTAGGTTTCCGCGTGTCTCGTATTTCCATTAAAGCAAAAGGCTGGGCGAAATAATTGGATCACGGGAATTTTCGAGCGAAACTTTCGACCGAGCGGGAGCCGCGGCGCCGGATTAAAAACGCGGCCGCGAAATGTACGGCGGGAGGCGTGCCGTTCATTAGAAGCTCATCGAGGATAATTCGGCCACATCGGCGAGCCTCGATGCGACGTCGCACAGTGGTCCGGAATTGACGTAAGGTGTGCCATAACTCGTCATTCGTAAAAGGTATAAAAGCGAAACTTGGATTGATCAATGAAACAATGTCAGATTAAGGATTAATTAAGAAATAATACATTAATTTTATTACTGTTATTATTATTATTATTATTATCGTTATTAGTATTGTAATTATAATTATAACTGTTAGTATTATATTTCTTACCATTTAATTATTAAATCTAACTATATATCTCTGTTTGTTTTTATCCTGGAATATTTTCCGATGTTTCGTGTTCTAATTTGTTTAATATCTTTATGCCGTGCTTCAAGAGATCCCTCAGAAAGTTGTCTTATTGGTACTAATGCGTGTTGAATAATATCTGCTCCGTGAATTAATAATTTATGTGCGGAAGGTGGCATATAATATCAGCCATAATTTTGTACATAATATTTGGCTGTATCTTGTGTCTATTGTTGAAATTCGTCTGTGTCTATTTTAAGAACTGATGATATTACCTGCAACAAATCACGGATTTTCTAAATTAATAATAATAAAATAATTAATAATAAATAATATTAATAATAATAATATTATGAATGTGAAAGTTCATTTTATGGTAAAATGTCACACCTTCCGCTAATCCGGACCACCGTGCGTCGTTCTCTGCATTTTAATTACTTACACGTTGAATGTTAACCAACGACGATTGGTAGAGCCATCCGGGATTCCTGTTGACGTTGGACAGGGGTTAACGATCAATGAAGAAAACAACAGGCGGCTCTTTTAAAAAATACAAGAAGGAAACGTTTAATACATATTTACATGTGCGAACAGTGTATACAACGTTCCTGCTGAAATGAATACCAAGGATACAATAAGAATGCAAGGTTATAATTGTGCCACGTGCACAATGGCAAAGTAATTACGTAAATTGGATGCAAACGAGATAATCTAATCGATTTCTTGCGCGTAGAACAACGACGTACACCAACGAAATAAGAAACGTAAACCCAACGAATATTAATTAAAGATTGTACGGTTGCATCGTCGCGCGAGATCGCGCCGATATCATGGCTCGTGGAAACGTCGGACACGTCGTAGAAAAGAGAGAAAAAAAGAAGAAGAAATTGTCGCCTAGCGAACGGTCGCCGAGAACCGATGGAATTCGAGCGTACCGAATCGATCTCAGATCCCGTCTTCGAGTGCAACCGTTACAACTTACAAAAAAAAAATAGTAGAACTTATACATTAACAATATCATTGTTTGCGGCGTTATTCGCTCCACCCTACGATAAACAAATGTTAATCACGACGATTCTGTACACACGTACACCATTACCACATGCAGCTTAGAACTGAGAGAGTTACACCAACGGATTACTTCCTTTCGCCGTACACATAGTTTCCCAGTGAACGATCAACGAACTTCGCGGGTAGACGAAAAGTTCGGACCAGTTTGCTCGAAACGCGAGAGACCGACGGCGGCGGGAGTCGACCGAAAACCGAACGAAATCCGTCGCCGACAGTTCGCGATGCACTCCTATATATTATATTACGTTATTATACCGGTATTATCGTGAATGCGTGCAAAGTATCCGAATTAACAAAAGTACGTATCAAAAATATGAAAAGCTATATAAATTGGCATTTCGCGTTTGCTCTAGTATTTTTTTCGTTACCGCGCCGCGTGACAGCGCGCGGTTACGGTCTTTTTTTAGAACCCTTCGGTCTTACCACTAGACGCCGAGAGATTTAACGGTCGCTCGTTATTATTGTGCTGTAACGGTGGTAAACTAGTTAAGCGGGAATACTATCGTCACGCGAAGAGGTACGGTTCGAGAAAGAGTATTCGATTACAATGTTCAACGTAAGCCGCGGAACACAGTGTATACGCATCGTCGTTCGTGAATCGACGACGAACAACGGGGAAACGGCGCGTACAAAATCTCAACCTGACAACGAGGGGCCGGTGATTCGATTATCGAGAACAAACGGGAAAACTGGACGAAATCTAAATATCCTGTTTAGCGGAGCGTAATTTTTCGTATTGTTATACCACGGCGATGTAAATCGCAGAATTTCGGACTTTCCCTCATTTTCTTTGACATTAAACCTACCGAGGTCTAACGGCGACTAACAAAAATTATTAGAATTACAAGATAGAAAATTATTTAAGAATTTATATCATTCATGCTTCAGTAAAGAAATATTTGATTTTATTTTATGACTTTAACAATTATAAAATCAAAAATGGTAGGTTTACTGTCAAAAATATTTTACGCTCGGAACGTTTGAATTTTCAGCGTTCTTTAGAAAACACACGTCTCCACTTTTCCATTTACTATATCCTGCCAAAGTCTCTTGATAACGCCGCGTCGCTCGGCATTGTAATAAGAGCAAATTAATTTCGCGACGTAACGGAGTCGCGACTGAAACCGAAGCGGCGGGAGCCCCGTGAACGATGAAAGTAAGTTGAACGTGTGTTCCTGCGCTCCGATTGTTTGCGCCGTTCGCCCGACAGCAGCGCCGAGTATCAAGTTTATGACTCTTGATGAAACAGAAAGAAAGTACGAGGGAAAGTCAAATTCCCTTGAACTGCAGCCGCGTTTGAGAGGGAAGCAGAGGCATCCAGTGCTTCGACTCGCGACGCGGATAGGACAATTTCATTGGAACCGGCGATTTACATTTTAACCCTGGAACGACCCCTTTCTATATTTCGACATAACCTTAACACGGGGTTGCAAGCGACACGAAATAAAATGTCATCAAAATAGTAGCTGTTATTTTCGAAATATAAAATATGAATCAGAACGACCCCTTTTTATTTTTCGACATTACTTTAATATTATGAAGTTGCAAGCGACACGAAATAAAATCTCGATCGTGAAAATATTAACTATTATTTTCGAAATATGAAATATGAATTAGAACGTCCACATTATATATTTCAACATTACTTTAACATCGTGGGATTTTGAGCGACACGAAATCAAATTTCGATCACCAAAATATCAGCTATTATTTTTGAAAAATTGAATTTGAATTAGAACGACCGCTTTCTATCATTTTTACATTACTTTAACATTGTGAGGTTGCGAGCGATACGAAATAAAATTTCAATCATCAAAATATTAGCTATTATTTTCAAAATATAAAATATGAATTAACAAGAAGAACCTCAATGCTTTAACCATTTTGTACTCGAAAGGCGCCTCTGAAGTGCCAATGAAAATTGTTACATCGCTTGCAAAGTAATTTACACAATATCAAAGAACCTTCTACTTAAAAGACTGTTAAAAGCGTAACAGTAATACTCATAAATTGCAGTAAGTCATATGAAATGGGAACAAAGCTGGTCAAAATAGCTATTTTGAATCTAGGCTTAAAATGGCTTCGACTGCAAAGGGTTAATACTTATTGACACAATCGCAGACAATTTAAAAGTGTCGCAGGGTCGTTCCAGGAACAACCTCCGTTTACAAATTTGATTTTTCTGAATGAGTATTACTATCCAGGTGTCTTCGAACGGGATTTGCATGGAGGAGCTTGACACTTTGTACGAACCGGTTCGCTCCGAGTTGATAACAAACACTGGCAGTGTAGCGAACACTGATGATTGCCTAACACGGAACAGTCCATACTGAGCGGGCCGATTATTGCGTACGTCACCGTACGGACGAAAATTACGTTCGGCACAATGTGGCACACGTCACTCGATATCGACACACGCTGAACCAAACGAATCTCGCGCGCAATGCAGTTCACACGGTGTCGCTATTACGTTTATCGTGGCTCGTCGCTTAGCGATGAGGTACATCCACTTGCTACGCAATGTCAGACGACGAGCTTGTCAGACTCGCGACGAGCGTGTAGACATGCGACGAGCGTGTAGACTCGACATCGCGGTTGCTGCGTACATTTTGGAAAGCAAACGGTGGCTGCGAGAGAAATCCGGAGAATTATTGTGCGCGATCGAATGACGATTCGTTGCGAACGCGTAACCAAACCGCGGAGGAAGGACAACTTCGAACAACGAGTACAAATGCGTTTGATCCCTCTTGCACTGTTCGGATTCGTTCGATCCTGAAACCTTAGCTTTTTATCTCTACGCTTCTTCATCGTACAAATATAAGAATTAGTCTAGTATCAACAAGTTGCATATATTACAACCTAGTAATGCTTCCCGTACGTTGGAGCATCCCGTGTCCAAGCAACAATAACACGAAACCCGTTGTTTCATCGCCCGCTCCGTTAAAAAGTGAAAATCGCGGTGTTCGCATAGTTTAAAAGAAAATTTCATGGAAACGAGCTGGGAGATAGAGGTAATTTTATTAATAGTTTTTTCGAGAGTATATCAAAGTGTTTTCCCAGCTGTGGAGGAGAGCGTGGTTAAATTTGGAGCAGCGGACTCGATCTAATTGACGACTTCCAGTCGATTGACAACACCGTTGGGTGTTTAAAACGCTGAAATTCAACCATTCTCCCGCGGCGTTCCATGATTTTTTCCGATAAAGAATAGCGGAAACGTTTGTTGAAAAGTTTGCCGGAAAAGTTAATCGACGCGCGCGCGAAACGTTTTCTCAGACAATCCGCGCACCGTGGACCTTCGCGCGAAGCTCGGACACGGAACGCCCCGGTTGCGTTTGATTTCGTTTCCGAGAGCCAGTTTAACGCCGAGACTAGAACTGCAACGGTCGCAACTGGAACAGCACGCGAGGATTGACAGGAATATGTAAAAGAGAGAAAACGGAGGGGGTAGGTGCGTTTGACAAACCGAACGAAACGGCGGGGTGTGCCGAAAGCGTTTCGTGTTTTTCACGCGGCAACAGGGGACGCGATCGGGTTCTCCCCGGCACAGACGATTGAAAACGCGGCGGAACGGTCTCTTGCAAGTAGAACGAACGTGTCTAGTGAATCTCGGAACAAAAAAAAAAAGAGAACAGAAATAAAAAAAAAAGCGAAAAACAAAATTGAAATAGAAGGGTAACACTACGACAGGTGTTGTCGAATTCCCCGTGACGCGCGCGGGGTGGGAAAGAAATCTTGACAGCGTTCGGGGGGAGGGGAGGGGAAGGGAAACGATCGGGTGCAGTTTTACGTACAACAGGATCCGCTGTTGTTTTTCGAAATCCTCGGGGAAACGGTGTCTTCCGCGAACCGGTCGCATCCACGGACGCGCTGATTTTCATTATCCTGCGACGCGGCCGTGTCCCTTTGTGGCGCCGACGCCACGCGGACAAACCGCCGCTCCCGTGCTTCTATTTTATTTTACTCGGTTCGGTAAACGTCCGCCCCGGCACAAAAGAACGCGTCGACCTCCGTGCGTGAAACAATCGTCGGCTTCGGGATCACCGGTCCTATCAAACATGATCGCCCCACACCGTCACCGTTTTTGCCCGGTCCACCGATGCCAGATAGGTGCCTTGAGGATGCCAGGACACCGCCGTCACCACCGCCCTGCAACATAACCGTGCAACAGATTAATCGGGCGTCTTTGATTCTCGACGAATCGGCGCCGCGATTCGAGTCGGACGTAAATAGCTGAGGAGAATACAATTTTTAGTAGTTTTATTTATACTTTCAGCGGACATGTCAAAAGACACTTTGCAATCACTTTTATTCAAACATATTTTTACAAAGGGTTCAAGGGTGTCTTTTAATAATTTTTTATGATAATGATTTTTTGTATTTCATGTTCACTGTGTAATTATTTCTCGACGGTTGATATAGTTAATTAATTCTTTACGCTCCGAGGCATCACTAAAAATTATTATATTGCATTTTAAATCATTCTTTCGTTATCAAATCTATTTATAATTAAAAAACTGCTAAAATTGTAACTATTATAAAAGTCACAAGAATCGTATAAAATTATACAAAGAAAACTAAAATGAAAATTATTCTAAAGAGGGAAACCATTTTGTCTTTAAAAATAAAATATATTACAGTGTAATAATAATGAAATAAAAATACTGTTAAATACTAATCGAACTTTCTTAGACAATTATCTTAAAAGTGTATACATTGTACAACATTTAATAACTTTTTGGATAAATTTAAACAATCTTTTAGTAACAGCCTGTGTACATAAATTCTTCCATATGCAGTCATCTAATAACTAAATGCCAAAGATAATAATTTCGACAATAATAAAGAAATACAATTGTTATAAAACAGTAATTGTAAAGAGGCGATATCCCTCTTTAACATCGCGTCGAAACGAGTTTGAGAAAAACTTGAACTCGACGTTTGAATTCGCAGTAACCGAAGTGCCGCGGCTCCAGTTTCGCGATAAAAACAGGATCATTAAAAAAGAAAATTGAGTTCAAGGGCGCGAAAGCACAGATTTTCCGCCTCTAAAACCAGCACAGGCGTTTCATTAATTTCGCGGAGTAGCTTATAAAATCCAAATCGGTTGTTCCGCAAAACTCGAGCGGTCTCCGAGCAAGTTTTGCATTTCTTTGGCGCGGCGCTATAAAAACGGGGGGTGGTGGAGGGTTAACCGCGGTATCGCGGGGCGCGCGAAGTTCAGGAACGATTACTCCCATGAATGAAAGGAGGTATCAAAGAATTAATGGTGACCGGGGCGCCGCGCGGGTTATGCGGGCATCTGCAGAGACGGGCCTGCCGAATCGTTTCCGCTAAAGATTCCATTTGAATGTCGAAACACACATACACACACACACACACACAGAGGGGGAGCCGGCACGTAATTTTCTGGTCCAAGCGGCTCCCGCTTGTGTAGCAAAAGGTCTATAAAACCTGAATTCCCGTGGGTGATTCACAGGGTTCCGTGGAATCGTAAAAGGGTGTTCCAGCGCGAGGACAAACGCGCTGGAATGACGTACCTTTCGAGAGAGTCCCGGAGTAAAACTTCGCGGAGAGGATCGCGCGAGCGCGCGCGCGCGCACACGCCGACGAAACGCGCATAAACCAGCTGTATATTTTCGAATACTATAAAGGTCAAGTACAACCGGCGGGCGAACGATGTGCTAAAGAAAAATTAGATTCATAAAAATATGATTAAAAAGTTTATGCGGTGCTTGCCCTCTATCCCCCCCTCTCCCCCGTCTACTCGTAAAGGATCAAGTCTTTCTATTGGAGACGGTTCTCGACGGGCGCATCTAAAATTGCTTTTAATATGGCCGGACCCTTATCGTTTCGACACACGGTCCTCTTCCCATTTGTAGAAAGACGAAGAATCCTCGCAGAGTCCAGGCGTATTGTTAGCTATGCGCATACGTGATCGCTCGCTTTGATAAATAGATGCACGCCCGATGAAACCCTTCCGCGAGCTGTGCTTCATGGCGGACTCTTTGTTTTGCGTCGGGACTGGATCTTTCCGACAAGTCGCGTCCTTTTTAAGACGTCTTGACGATGCCGTTTTGGACATTCCTTCGACGTCTGAAATAAGACGTATCAGAGTCGTCTGAAATAATACGTCTTAGAAAAGTCCACTTTAGGGCTCGAGATATTCAGACAAAAAATTGATATAAATTAGACGACTTCAAGACGTCTAGTGTTTATTAGGATGAATATACCAATCTGTCAAATTTCGTTAAAACCAATGCGAACCGTGCCTGATACACCACTTATAAAATCAAGGACCTCACAGACGACCCCACAGATATCCAGGATATATCTCTAGAGCAATTAAACGTTCCAAAAATCGGCTCGACGAGTTCGTCTTTCCACTCGGCACACCGTTCTCACCTTAAATCCCATCACGTTGTTGTTATCGGTGGTGGGAAAAAAAGCGATGCGGTGAATAGGACGCGTCGCGACGCAACGAAAGGAAAAGCGAAACAAAGAGGGAGGGAAGGGAGAGAGAAAGAGAGAAAGAGAGAGGGAGAGAGTAGGCAGGAGGGAACGCGGGAAAAGTAACGGTCGGGGAAATACCGTTCGAAAAAGCTTATTTCCAGGCTCCTTTGGCAAAAACGGATAGGTCTCCTTTATCACCGTCGCAATATACACCGGGAGCCGCGCGTAGGTAGTCGGTTGCTCGCGAAGGTATCCCCCGGATACGAGGCGGGACACTTTGAAAAATATGGTCGTTGTCATGGTTGGTAGCGATGCCTGTGGCGGCGACAGCGGTCGTCGTTCTCGACGGGCGGTCGTCGCGACGCGCGTTCCCGCTGAATACTTTTTCTCCACCCCTGTTGTTGTTCCATCCTATATAAACCCGGCTTTTTGTCAGAAACAAAGTTTACGTACTCGCCGGCATGTCGGTCACTCGTCGTCGTCCTCCACGTCGTCGTCGTCGTCGTCGTCGTTCTCGTCTATGCAGCCAGACCAGCCTTCGGCCGATGGCGCGCTCCCTTTTCCCACTCATTTATCGCTTGAACTGTTTGCTTTGTACCCGGCGCCGCGGCGATCGAAGTTTCGTCAACATTTTATCCAGATTTCCAGCGGTTCTGCTCATCTAATTATCCGCAGCACCGGCATCCCCCTCCTCCTCCTCCTCCGTCCCTCCGTCCAGCGAGTACACGTATCCTCCGCGGTTCGAGGATCTTTTTCTAACACGATATTTATCGGCTCTACCGCAGACGATTCCTTCTTTCGACACTCCGCCCGCCCGGTATTTGTCCTTCCCGGCGTGGGCAAATGTGTGTGAAACGTGTGTACACATCCCTGATAGGATATTGTGTGTACACTGGATGTATTATTGTTCGGGAAAGCCGCCCCCTCCCTCTCGACAGATCAATCTTTTTCGTACCGACGCCAGACTGTATCGCTCTGACCAACAAGACCCCGTATTCTTCGCGCTCGTAACACCGTCCAATTGGCGAGCACCCGCGGATTTCCGAGCGTTGAAAATCACCGGACGAAAACCGCGATGATCAATTAACATTCTGCGCGGAAGAAACCGTGGTCGGCGGGGTTTTGATCGGGTGTTATCGTTGCGACGACTTTGTGAGGTTCTTGAACCTTGTCTGTGAATTTCATGTGTTTGATCATTTCATTCGTTCATTTTTTAAAATGCAGTCTTTATAGTTCTGATAATTACAGAATAAAGAATTTACAATGAAAAGACTATTTTGTTTCAGTCTCGGCGCAGAAAGGAGATTATTATTCTTCTATTTTAGCTTTTATTAAGTGAGTCGCTGCTTTTAAAAATAGCCCAAGTGCATTTATTTTAAAATTAAGATATATAAGAATTTTGTATTTTAATAAATTAAAAATATTACTGCGTTATACAGGCTTTACTAAAATAAAATTAATATATATCTTAAAAATATAAATAAATAAATACAGCTAACTCGATAATCCTAAAAAATAGACTTAGTTCCAAAATAAACGTCTCAAATAATCTCCGTAATAACTAGATTTTTCATGCAAAATTGTCTGCACCAATCGCAAAAAATAAAAGCTAAATACAAAGCCATTTAATTCTTTAACAATTCCAACAGATTAACATCGACTCATCGACGTCCGAAAATTCTTTTAATATTATTACCGTTCGAAGTGCATAAGATCCGCACAGTCCAGCCGTAACAAAAGGGAAACGAATTCAGGCGTATTGTTTCTATCCAAAGCTCGGCGCCCGGATCGGACGAAGGCGAGAAAGAAGGCGCCGCGTAAAACCCGTGAGAAGAATCACGGTAGATTTAGAGTCTCACACCTCCGGACTATAGATTATAAGGAGCCCGGTGGATTTTAACGAGAAAGGACGGCCGTCGGACGGTGATCACTTAAGAAAAGAAAAGCTTTGGTGAATCAGCGTCGCTCATTCTGTCGCGTAAGTGCACCTTGTTTATCCGTTCGAGAGACCGGGGATAATTAAAACAATCATTCCTAATCGTCACGGATCCGTGTCGGATAATGCAGAACACGGGCTCTCTCTCTCTCTCTCTCTCGGCCCGTCCGCGAAATGAAAGCTATCTTTACGGTGTTGCTTATTGTACCTGATCGTTTATCGCGCGGAGATTACGAGGGCGATGCTTCGATTAAATACCTCCTCGGTTAATCAAGTTGTCCATTATGATATAGATGAAGGCGCCCCTTGAATACCCCGGCTAATTGGTATCCATGGTAAATGATTCCTGTCAGGTTTAGTGAAGAGGGAACTTTGACAATCGCGGTATTAAAGGATTGCTTGTATCAAGACCCGTGTGAATCAAGTATTAACATTTTTATATTTTGGTAAAATTGATATTAAATAATATTTATCGAATTTATTTTATTAATCGCGAAAGGTATCTAATATTTTCAATAATTATATAATAATATTGGCGGAGCTTGCAGTTGTTCAACTTTAAATTTCAGCTTCTATTTTTATTTTATTCATTTTATTAATCGCGAACGGTACTCAATATTTTAAATAATGTATATAAATATTAGAGTTTATATATTACAATTTAACACTTTTATTTCAATAATAAATAAGAGAATAAATACTACAATCTTTAATAATCTTAATTGTATTTAATAATCCATAATAATCTTTCCAAATACTAAAGATCTAAATAAATTCATTCTTGTTATTCTCATGTTAAATTTACCGTCGAAGCTATTCTCAAAAGTCAACGCGTTCTCCAACAAAAATGGCCGTCACCATTAAATGACCGCGACCTTTCCAATCAGTCGTCTGTACGATTTCCAAGCGAAGGTTGTTTTCCAATTGACACCAATGTCTTCAAACTGTTATACCAATAAGGAAGTGGGACCGTTCGGATAACGACGCCGTGATTGGCACGGTCGCACCTAAGACGAATTGGTTTCAACGGGCAGAGATCGAGAAACAGCGGCGCGCGCGCGATAAGAGGACGGGTCATGTATCTATCCGGCGCGCGTAGATTCGCACGGTTGTAACGCGTTCAGGCGGACACTTTGTCAAAGTTCAATCCGGGAGCCACTCCCCGCGTTATTGAATTATCGCGGCGAGATATACGGTCGTGTACGTCGCGATAAGACGCGCCCCTAAGCCGGTCCCGGGGCGCACTTATGCGCGGATGAATGCGGAACGCAATCAAGAAAACGACAGCGGAAATCCAAGTAAGCCCCGTGCGTCGCGCGCGCCTTCGCCGTATCGAGCTAAATAAATGAACGCATTCGCGGGAACACCGCTGCGGCGCGGGGCTCGAACGCGCACGCCGCGACTGCCGCAGCCGCCGCCGGGACACGACCGATTACTTTCACCGGTTTATTTAAGGGAACGGAGTAGTCGCGCGCGGAAGTGAACGATCGCGACGGCCGAGCAATTCATATACGGGGCCCCGGCTCGTGTGTGTGGGAGTCGCGACAATTCTGCAAGGAATTGCGCGGGCCGGTTATCGAGACAATCGCGGATCTCTGTCATCAATCTACGTGGCCGCGAGCGACACGCATCTGAATGCTTGGTCGACCACGAACAGTGGCGCCTAATGGCGCGCTCATTGACGTACAGTCGCTGGCGAGTCCACGGATTTCAAGGGGACCCCACGGCACTGACAATACCCGCAATGATTAGATCGGCGTCGTTCGCACAGCAAATGACGCGAAACGTCGCCGCAACCACTGTCACCGTAAAGAAGCGATCCCCCCCGTGCCTGTGACACGCCGCTGCCTCTCGCTGCATCCCCGTGGTACAACGATCGGTACCGCACACCCCCGCGAAAGCCAGATTCACCGCGAAATAAGGCGGATCGTTATGCAAGTGCTACGACCAAGTTTTACAGGGTGGCGAGTCTTTTGTCGCCGCAGAGAACGTAATAAAGATCCAGGGGTGGATGCGCTAATAGATATTAGAACACTGATACGTATACTTTTATTTAAGACAAGATAAGGGACTAGATAATCTAATTCTAGTTTTAAGCATTCGAAAGATCAATTATTTTAATATAAGAATACTTATCGTCGTTTAATTTTTCTTGCGTTTACTTGCTTCATTTTATTTTTTTAAACAGAACACTTTGCCCTATTTATCAGTTGTATTGAATAGAATAGGAGTGTTCATGAATGGGATATGATCTTGTATCTAATTATATTATATATAAAAACTGAGCAAAATTAATAGAAATTTCTGAAAGAAGATATCTTATGGTTTAAAGAAATTATAGGCAAAGTTTAATATAAAGAATTTTGTCCCATTCATAAACTTGGTAACAACATATTAAAAATTTAACTTATTTAATTATTATGATAAGAAAATATGATATAGTATAAATCAATATTCTTCATGAATAAAATATCTGATTAAATGGAAGAAATAAGAATAGAATCGAAAGTAGTAACAATGTTAGTATAGAAAAAATTAATTATCGAATTAAATATGCACGATACAGTTACAAAATAGCTATAATTTTATTGCAGAAAGATCCACGATTTTCTAGATGATGGCGAAGCCCCATTCAATGCGTGCCCCATTCATGGTGGTTCTGGCTTGCTTAGCAGTCTCGTCTGCATGGTGTTTTCATCCCTTCGACGACGGATAAAGAAAATATGTGCCGAGTTTTTCCTGGATACCGTCTTTCGCGTAAGATTCGGCGGCGAACGATAAGAGCCACTCTTCCATTATTAAAATCTCTGAGTAATTAATCTTTTTAAAAAACAGCTTCTCTGTGAACGTATGACACGAGACACGTGACATGACATATGTGACGTCAGACATGTGACATTGTGACAAGCGAAAATTAAAGCGCTTACAATCACGATTTCAACGAATTTAATCGAGTAATGAAATTGCGAACAGTATACGTATTCTAATTAATATAACAATCCTGGTTGATTCGTCGCCACAATTTTTCCACCACTTTGAACACACCTATTTGAACGAACATAAACGTGGCACGGTGATTATAATTAAACGAGACGCACAGCCTTTTAGGATCTCGCGCGAAGCAGTGAAATATACGGAGACTTTTGCCGCGAGTCTACGTTCAAATGAGTCTCGTCTGCCAGAAAACTATGAAGCAAGTAAAATCTGCGAGATACGTACGTAAATAACAATTTTGTGGAACAGCGCCGCGAAGACCGCGGGGGAACTACGAAAAAAAAAACAGTGAAATCCGCTGGGTTACGCGCGTAAACTTGAATTTTGTGGGGCAGCTATACGAGAAATGAAATTCACCATCGCGTAAGTAACAATACCTGTTTTCGTTGGTTTTTAGAACGCGATTGTAAAAGGTAATGGGGCGCGGCCCCCGCGACTTTTTCAAGGCTCGCTACCTAAGATCGCGGGCAACTTCGGCACTAATCGTCTTGATAACCGTGATGTCCGTGAAGTATTATAGGGCAGCGTTTCTCAACCGCTGCCATAATTCGTACGAATTTACTGTACTAATTTCTTCGAGAGCTCGTATTATTAAAAATCGGAGATTCTGCATTATTTCCATAATTAAAATGAGAATGTAAAAAGGAATAAAAATCGAAGAGATGTGTTATGTCAAATCTCTATTAATTTTTTAATATTCACTAATATTTTATTCCCATTTTATTTTTATTTCTACTTATTTATTTTGATTATAGAAAAAAATGTAAAATGTTTAATTCTAAGCAAAACAGATCAAGTAGAGATAAGCTAAAAATGATCACAATGCACTGAAATGCATGTAATTGTTACAGATGTATACATATATACATGATACGTCCGTATAAACAATTTAAAGCAGATTCTTGAAAATATTACGATATTAATTTTTAGACCGTGGTACTATAAATAGAGTTGCCTATCGCCAGCAGGGTTGAGCAACTCTGCACGGTGGATGCAACGTATCGGTGAACTCCCGATCGAAAAGTGCAGGGATTTTTAAACTCGCGCGGCGCGCAGTTTATAAAATGAAGTAAGATATCGGGCAATCATAAAATACTTTGTAAGTTAATATAAAGCATAGATAAATCCGTCGGCTAATAAAATCTCCCACTTAATTATTATGCGCGGCGACGTGCATCAACAGGAGAGATTTATGCTAATCTGATAGGGGAACGTAATACGAGGATATTGTATTGAATATCATAGAAATTAGCCGTGTCTACGTAATAAAGATAAGGACGGAACGGCGGCGCTCGTCCTCTTCTTTCGCGTCGGCCGAAATTAAGGTAAATTACAAAGTGAAAAGGGACCCGTGGGCGACACTCCGAGGTGCAAAACCTGCATAACTTTTATCGATTTATAGCGCGCCTAGAGAGAGTGTATCGTTGATGCGCGAGAGATAACCGGCCCGCATATATTCGCGATCTATATGCTGATGGATTTACGGTGTCTATTAAGTATTAATATAGGTAAGTTACCTGCGAGGCAAAACGAAGCGTGCTAAACGGGGAACGGCGGTGTTCTCTCTCTCTCTCTCTCTCTTTTCTCTCTACCCGGAGCTCTACGAAGATCTTCCGGAATCCCAACGTTTTCGCTTGCAAAACATCGTTTGGATTTCGCGAGGACTATAGCTGCGGCGGTTTAGTACGCGAAAGGCAAAGAAACTTTGTTGTACCATTGTAAAGTTTCGCGCGCACAAGGAGAGATCGCTGCAGCGATCCCTCGCATTCCTGCGGCAGGCACTCCATTATATCTCCCTAGTTAAATCACTAGGCGCTGCTATTTTCATCGTTAATACGCCCTAGACGTGTTCCGAAACGGTTAATTGTTGCTACCGATAATCGCTTTGAATATCTTGCGCGGCGCGACTACGCGGCACCGCGGTGTCGAGTAAATCGCAAGCGGAGGAGAGACTTCTTCGAAACCGCGTTCACACGCGGGTCGTTGCACCTCCATTTCCTACTTCAATTTCTGGCCACGCCATTCCGTTATCATCGTCTCGTCGTAGATCACAGATAAACGGGACTCGCGTGGATGCAAAAGATTTCCGAGCGTAGACTACGAGCGGCAGCTTTCGCTCGCCTGGTAACAGGTGCTGCTGCTGCTTCGTGGCCATTCATTTTAGGGTAGTTACCGAAACTCGTCTTTATCGCGAATGAGTTACGATGGTATCGACTATGATTTAACTTTCTGGATTCGGTTTTATTGAATTCAAGGTGTTGAGGCTTTGATTGCTTTAATAGCTGCGAATGCTTTATGAAGTCTACAGGTTGATGGTGAAAGCGCTGAGAACGTTTCGATGGCAATACTAAGCCCTCCGCTTATACATTCATAACTCTTATCAAATCGATAAGATCAAGTCGCGGCTTGTTTATCATTATTTCGTGATAGACCGGCGCAGCGGCAAAGAAATTTTCGCCGGCACTGGAAGCTGAGCCCAGGACCGGTAGAGGATCTGGCGGGGTTTTCGGAGCGCAGGAGGGTGGAGAAAAAGGCAGGAGGTCGGTCCGACATGTATATCCGTGGCAACCGGCGGCACCCGGCACGAGGGTAACCGGAATAGGAAAAACAGATAAAGAGCTCTTCGCCGGCATCGGCCGGCTACCGAAGACGCGACGAAGATAAATGACATAATATCGTGCCGGACCGGGCCGATCATTGCCGTAGAAACGAAATCGAGTTAGGCGAAAGGAGCGCCACGGGGCAATTGATCTCCGGCGATGCTTCGTTACGTTCGGCGACAATGAAATCGGTCTGATACTCATCAGGGGATGCCAAGGAGATTGGTTTCTCGGCGAGGATCCCGCCGACTCTTGTGTAAGTGTACGTGCAACATCGCGTCCCTCCTCCTCCTCCTCCACCCATCCGTATCCGACACATCCAATCGGTATAACCTAATCTTTTCCACCTGACGTGTTTACGTTCGCCTCTTTCGACCGACTTATCCCGCTCCCCCTCTCTTCGCCCACTTTCGAGGGGGCGAACGCGCTGAATTTTCATTACCGCCGCAGCGGTGCAATTGGGGTGTATTAACGTGGCGCGCCTCTCGCAGCCTTTAAAGCGTCGCCTATTGATTTCCTATGGATGTCTGGCGGTAAACAGAAGGGCAACCGTAAAATATATACGGTGCTTCGGAATATAAAGTACAGTCTGACACACAACTATTGGATCGTCCCGCGAGTAATGCGGTTTTTCTGCGAGACGGGCTCGGAATAATGGCGCTCGTCGAGAGGCTCGCTTATCTGGCACGGTGGAAGCGCTTGCCGCCGAGCGGCCGACCTCCGCGGTGGTTCGAGCTTATGTGTCAAATGGCGCGCCGATTTTGTTTACAAGGGAACTAGGTGTCGCGGTTGATCGTGACTTTCTTGGCTGGGATCATTGAAGGTAAAATATTGGTGAGGTTTTAGGGCATTGTACGTTGGCATTTACTGTGGAAAATAATTTCACTGTATTTTGATTTAATAGAAATATATGGAGAGATTTTAGTAGGGAAAATGGTTTAACTGTGGTAATTAAACTATTTAATAATTTAACTGTGGCGATAGCAAATTGATTACTAGATAACTATCGAATATATTTACCAAACTAGATATACTGAATTCTTTTAATAAAAAAATATAGGAAAGAAAAGAAAAAATAACTTTTCATTAAAAAGTAAAGAAAATGAAAGAATAAGTTTTTTAATAAAAAATAAAATGATCAAATCTTCCAGAACTTTGTCACTAAAAAATAAAAGAAATAAATTAATAACCTCCTCATCACAGTACAAGAAAAATAAAAGAATAAACAACGTGTTTATTAAAAAATAAACAACACGAAACAATAAAAAACTATAATATATCTCATTCGATAAATATGAATTCAATTAACCTCAAAAACAAATCAACAGCACAGTAATTGATCCACCCCACAGTAATCATCTCAACTACCCTACTGTCTCAATATACGGTCCAAATAAATCATCTGACTCAGCCAATGGCGAGCGCCGAATAGGATCTTCATTTTATTTTTAGAACGACCAATTGTGATATTTATGACTTATCGATTCACATAAATGTTCGATCGTTATAGAGGGGGCAAGTGATAAATCTAGAGTTCCCGAATGGTGACGGGAGTCAGACTTCGACCACTTGGAGGGTAACGATCGTTGAAAGTCGAGCCGCGAATTTGAAATCCTGAGGAAAGTCCGCAATATTGCCAAGCTGTCGTCTGTTTCCAATAAGGTCATAGGTTTATCGGGTCACAGCTTCATAATGGCTCATCGGGAAGGGAATAAGTCTTCGCCAACAAGGAAGTCGCAAGAATTAAATATTCCGTTATTGGTTAAGACTTTGAACGAGTTAAAAGGGATGGCCGGTCCGAACTTATCTATTTTCAATTCTTGCGACGACGGAATACCTTTATCGGATCGGAGAAAATCCTCTGCATTAACAAATTGTAATATCTTTTACTATAGTAACTCCGGACAAGTTTTGCCTTCGTTTCTCTTCTTCTAAACGCTTGTTAAAAAATATCGATAAATTAGGAGATCTCGAGTCATCATTCTCGAATTATTTGTGATTCAGAAAAGATCATTGCGATTCCGCTTCGATAGAGAAACGGGTTGAACGCGGAACTATGCGTTACAGTCGACGATGACCGGAACGGAGAGCATTCCATTTACTCGCCGCAACGGATTTCTCAGTTGTAAAAATCGTGCCGCGAACGCAGCGGGGTTGGTTTAGTTAAATCAGTTCGTTTTCTATGATCCGGCGATGATCCCTCCGATCCGATCGTTGCGCGTAATGCGCTCTACACGCAAGAACGCGATGCGAGGATCGGCTTCGAGTTGCGTCGGACGTTGCTGGCCGCGTACGCGAGCCGTAACGTTCTTTTAATGTTGTTCCCTGAAGAAGCCGAGCGGACGATTTTGCGGATGTTCATTTCACTCGGGAACGGCATACCGCGAGTTCAAAGTATCGACGCTGCTTCTCGTAAGTCGTTAACGCAGTCAAATTCGATTCGCGAGAATCGGCCCGCCGCGCGGCGAGAAAAAACACGGACTCCTGTAGCACCGCGAAATTCTGAGTTCGACTAATAACCGGTAATTCTGTGTTACCTGTGTGCACATAAAAGTGTACAGTAACAGTGTGTGCCGTGTATACCGAATGCTAATGATCATTTTCTCTTTAAAATAGCACAAAAAGGTATTTCAATGTCGGATGCCAGCTTTAATTTACTTTAAAAGAGAAATTATTAGCGCATTCTTTCCTTTTACAAATGTATAATTTTTAGGTGTACAGTATAATAATAATACAAAAAAAAGGTAATAGCGATAGTAAAAATAAGAACAAAACAATATTTATGTCTCTAAGTAATATAATTGCTATTGAAACAGTTACTACTAAAGCTTGCAATTATTATAGCTGTTATATATTAAAAATAAAATAAGAAAATATACTAGCTTGCTTTAGATATTCTATTTTTAATATTTATGTTTTCTTCACAATAATCAACTATTGTCGGCTAATTATAATAATAACACCAATTCGAATATTTAGTTTCTAAACAATAAGTAATTAATTTTAGAAACATAATTGTCAACGTTAACTTCTGCAGACAACAAACGTCTATCGACAAATAAAATCCCAAACGCGTATCAACGCAAGCTGCTATTTACTTTGCATTTCTGCCACGGACTTTTTATCCCCCGCGCGCCGTCTCGATGAAAATTAGCAATAAAATCTCGCCCGCTCGCACCGGACTAAAACGTAAAAAGCATTTTGCACGGACAAATTCCGTTAAAATCGAACTGGAATTGAATCACGCGCGTATCGATCGTAATTGCGGTAATTTCGTGTACACGTTCCTTTAATGCACGGCCAATGAAAAATCATGTGTGCTCCTCGATCGGGTGGTGGGGAGGATCGAGGAAAACGTGCACGATCGGTGGAAACCGTATCAGTTTCGTTAAAAAGTAAATTCTAAATCGGCCGCGGCGTGTAGGTATGCGCCCCGGCTAATGGAACAAGCTCTATACATTCGATCGCATGCGCGCACAATAAAATTTACTTTCGGTTTCCAAGAATTTATTTGGAGCGGCCGGGCATGTCTGAATTAATTAAGAATTTCATAGCGTTCGGCCGCACGAACGCCACTAACTTCGCGGTCTTGCATTACGCGTTTCACGATGCGATTCCATTTGCAGCGTTTCTTACCTGCCCTCGTCCCGATAAAAAATTACGCTGTTACGCTTAATTACACGACCGTCCTTTCATCTTTACGACATAACGTTGCGTTATGTCGAGGTTTGACGCATGAGGTTCCGTCAAAAAATCTCGAGCAAAATGCAACCGTAAAAGCGACTGCATTATAATTATTGGACCTGGCCGTATTGCAACTCGCGGTTCTCCGCGGACGCGTCGTTGGACACGCGTCGATCGTAAACCGAAACACGCGAAGTCCGTTTCACAATTATCACAGTTTTCACACCGTTTCGTACCACGTCTACACCTTAACTTCGTTACGCGTTATCGACACAACGTGCGCGCACGTTCGTCAGGTACGTACGATTTCGGCTGCGACGCTGACGCGCGCTGTAATTACGAAAATACTGTAATTATAATTAGAGGCTGGAACGTTGTAAGTAAATTGATTTTGATAGAACTCATTACGAGGCTAGAGGTTAATAGCTTTTTAAACGCGCGTCGAGAACGCGTGCTGCTTGTTCGACGGTCTGTTTTCCGCGGAAACATCATCAGCTTTGCGGAAGAGAAAGAGTAAGTGAGACCCAGAGAGAGAGAAAGAGAAAGAGAAAGAGGACGAGATATATACATATGTATACAAACATGTGAAGAGAAAGGGTGAGAGATAGAGTGTGAGAGACAGCCCGGCCGTCTGATGACTTCGCAGAAACCACGCGGACGGCCGGGTCACGGAGTTCCTTCGACTCTCGCGCGTTACGATCATTAGGACACGGTTATATTTCACCGGGCAGCGTAATAATGATCTACGAAATTTATGAATACATCAACTAATTGCTGTTGTTGTGTTTACGATGTCTGTAAATATTTACTCGGCGCGGCCGTAAACCATCGCAGTAAATCGTAGCCCCCGTCTCGCTACCGCCCATTTTAGCATCATCGGCAGCTCCGCTTATTAGGCGGCCGCGCTCCCCTTAAATAAGAGTTCAATGGATGCAAAAGGTGATCCACGGCGCATAGTCCGGGCGCCCGGTAGTGCATTACATTGGTACAATTAGGACGGAGCCGGTAATTCCGGGACCAGAGGTCCGATGTACTCGTCCTTAATGCCTAACCTAATATTAACTGTTGATCGTGAGTCTCAAGCCGGGGCAATCAAGCCGGCTCGGTCGAAGGTGGTCCAGTTTCTAGAAGTCACTGCCGATCTGTCTTTCTACTCGCTGCCGAACCACCTGTCCCGGCGATGCTTTCGTTCCGATTTAATTGTGCTAATGGGGTGAGACTGGTGGAGACCTCGCCCGACGTTCCCCATTCAATTATTTCAAAGGCTGTCTTCGTCAATGTTAGGAACACTGTAACGTTTATTGAAATTACCGGAAGACGTTGTCGATCAATGATTTTTGTAAAAGGATCTGTAATTGTCTACGGATTTTTGTTAATAATATAATTTGCGTAAGTTGCAAGGTTGGATTCTTTTGTCAAACGGAATTTTTAAAAATTGAATGGAATTATTTTGATGTTTTTTGAGATATAGGTTTGACTAGTTTACTAGATAATAAATAAAGAAAAATTGTAGTAACTGCAATTGCTGTAATAACTGATTTGTATAAATAATATAGTCTGTATAAATTGAAAGATTGGCTCCTTTTATCGAACGGAATCAATTTTTAAAAATTGACTGAAATTACTCGGATGTTTTTTGAGATATGGAACTAAATAATAAATAAATAAATTTTTTATAATAATTGCAATTGCTACGTAAAGTCGAGTCACTGAAAAGGAAAGTTGAGAAGCATAATATTTTAATTTTGTCATCATTTCAACCAATCACAACTTCCGCAAAATTAACTTACTATCTAGCAAGCTATCAAATACTCCAAAAAACTTCAAAACCATTTTATCGGATTTTTAAAAGTTATTCCATTCGAATAGCTGCCGACATGCTCTCGATGCAACAGTATCCTTCAGTCCTTGACACGTTTCAATCTGTCCTACATTTTGCCTGGATTGTATAAAATCCAAAATGCGCCATGAATATGGAAGAGTACGAGATCAATTTTTGATCTCGCGAAATTTTCGCGCAACAGGTCGGCTCTCCGTTGGTATAATTTCAAACGGAATAACGTCGGATACCGATGCAACACCGCGAAACCGTACAAGTTATCGGCGAGCGTAAGAAAGACGAAAACGAGCGTAAAAAGTGTTAAACGCCCGTTAAAGTTTTTTAAAGAGCCCGCGCGCGAGGTTTCGATTGAACGAAACGACTAGAATTCCTAATAAAACGATTAAATAGAACTCTCGATTATGTTTACTGCATTCTGTTCGCGGCGGAAATAATCTCATCGGGGCCGGTAACGATAATTTGTTCTGATGTAACGCGTTTTATGTGCGGCTTATCTTTGGAACAGGTATAATTAGTTTTTATTGCCGGTATTTATGGAGGCCGCGATGATAATATGCGCGGGGATGCCTGTGTTTGTTATCCCGCGGAGAGCGAGAGAGAGAGGAGAGAAAGAGAAACAGAGAGAGAAATATAAAGAGAAACAGAGAGAGTTGCATCGTTTACCTAAAACACGAGTAAATGCCAACACACTATTATTTACCACTTTCTATTCGTTATTTTGGTTATCGGTTTCGTAACATAATCGATCGGATGCTACTTTTATTGCCCGGTTGTTGCTGCATCATGCAAACGATCTCGACTCGACTTTCATTCCCGTAGATTCCGGACGCCGGGACAATTATTCTCGAGCCGTGCTCGTACTACAGTGGCGGGCTCGGGCGACTCCAATCATAATTTCTAGATTCTGATATAACAATTTTTTCACGGATTTATTGAAGCATTAAAACATTATGACCCGTCTCTTATGCGAAACAGTGGACTCCGGCCGATGTCCAATTAGAAGAACGCAGGAACCGATAGCGAAATTATTCTATTACGAAACGAAAGCAAACAAAACTTCGCGAATATTTTACATACTAGTAACAGCTAACAGTACACAGATTTTTACGCGCCCCGCCGTAAGAACTTATTATTGCCTCTATCAAAATATTCATACGGCGGCTTCTTGTTGCACCGCGAGCGCTGTAAATGCTTCGCGCGCATCCTATAATTAACGACGCGTTTGAAAACGAACGCCGAGTTATGGAGCGCCGTGTCGTTTCGATCGAGACATTTTCGATGACGACGACGACGATTATTATTCAAACGCGGCTTAATGTTATTCGAGGCTTAATATTATTCGATGCTTAATATTATTACTCCGTGGATAGGGATTTTTAACGAGGCGGCTTTAACGACGAATCCAACGATTATACGGTCGAGTACCGGCCTGTAAATCTTTTATTTTTCTGTGCCTGCGTTACCGGCCCGCGTACCGAATGTACCACGGAACTCTCGCCGCACTTGTTGAACTCGCTGAACTCGCCGAACTCGAACACCGGGAGGACCTTCCTCTTACAGGAGCTCCTTATAGGATCGTCTTTTGTCATACTCCTCTACACCCGGCTCGCACAGACTCTCGAGATTTCTCGAATCCCGTTCGCGGATCGTTCGTTTTTCAATCATCCCGCGGATTCGCTCTGCCACGGGGCTTTCGGTATTTACGGAGCTATTTCGCTATGGAAAATTATTCGCGTTCAACTGTTAAACCAGTTAGAAAATTCTTCGCGCATTCGTTTACTCGATTTCTTAATTTATTTAATTTCAATCTTCGGTTTGCCGAATTATTTAATATTTGTTTTAGTGTATGTGGTAACGTTGCATTAGGTTATGCATAACGTTGCATTAGGTTTTAGAGACAACGATATTATGCTATAGCAGTAACAATAATTTGTTTACTCAGATATTTAGCGATTTTTATTATAATATTTGTCTGAAGTAATAAGTTTACTTTCATTCTTTGTGATTTTTATTTCTATGAATTTGGGTGCATTTATTCGCAGTATTTTGAAATTTTTAGCAATTTGTTAAGCATAGATATATTTATGTAAGAATATGTTAACATTATACCATCATGTATAGTTCCATGATTATATATAAATCATCAATTTATATAAAACCATCTCCTTCTTCTTTACGTTTTTAATTTGGTGGTACGAAAATTGGTATAGGAACGACAATTGAGACATTTACTATAGTAAGATAATCATAATTCCTTAAATTTAAATCATAAATATAATAATACTAAAATATTGATAATATATGACATAATAATAACGATAATAATATATGGTATAATAGTACCAATAAGAATGTATAATATAATAATAACTATTACAATATATGATAAATTCAGTTTGAAAGACTGCGGCGAATGGCTGAAAAAATCGCTCGAAGGGCGCACACCATTAACAACAGAGTAAACACGATTGATCCCAGCACAATGTCCATAAGTCGTTCCATGTTTCTGAATATGGGGGAGTACCACGGATCCCCGGATGAAATATTGGGATATTGAAATACGGCAACGAAACGATCAAGCTGTTGCCATTACGAAAGGGAAGTCGGTCTCGCAAGAAAGTGCCCCGGCGTCCCCGAGCACCATGAATTCCACGCGGCGGAGACGTCGCGACCCGCGGTAACGCCATCAATCAAAAGAACAACGCGCGATCGTCGACTCGATCTTTACCCGGCTCCGGTATGTCGAACATTTAAAACAGGAAACAATGTCCGCGGTACTATGTAACGGAACACGCATTTCCTACGTGACGAAGTATCGATGGCTGCACTTGAAGTTCCGTAACGGTAAACTTCAATCGGAGCGCGATCGAGAGAAAGAAGCGCGCCACGGCCGCGGCGGTACGTAACCGTCGAACGACCGGGCATCAAAGGCGTTTAGCAAAAAAACGATCGCGGGAAGATTGGTACCCGATCGTCGCTACAACTTGTTGTCGTCCCCGCGCAAGAAGCGCGGAAAAACGGATCGCGGTCGTCCGGCGAACGTGACCGCGTACGAATCGGCGTGCGGCGAACACGGCTCGTCGACGGATAAATATTTTACTTTGCGGCCGAAGGGAAAATTGAAAGTAATGGAAAACCCGCGGCTGGCGCGCGTCTTTCTCGAGGACGCGGGTCGACGCCGCGCGGCATGATCGATAACTTCGACTTTTCAATGTAATTGACTTCGCTCTGTTTGAGATTCTACAGTTGTACTTCGCTGGGAACGCTACGGTAGTCCATTTTTTTTCTGTGCGAATTTCAAGAAAGTATATTGAGATCATCCGTGTTTTCTCAAGCGAGGTCTCGCAATTTGGAATATCCTAAATGTTTTCAATATTGACAAATTTTTCATCGAATTAAAATTTGTAACACTTTCATTTTATTTATTTTTTAATAGAAAAATGTATCTACGCTTTTATTTTGCTTAATTTTCAGTAAAGATTGTCTCTGCTCTTTCATTTTGCTTAATTATGAATTAAAAAATGTATCTACTCTTTTATTTTATTTAATTTTCAATTTAAAAATATCTCTATTGTATCATTTTGTTTATTTTTGAATAAAAGAATGTTTTTACTCTTTTATTTTGCTTAATTTTCATTAAAAAAAATATCCCTATTCTTTTATTTCCTTTAACTTCGAATTAAGAAATATTTCTACCCTTTTATCTTCGTAAATTTTAACTCATTTCAATTATTCTTAATAAAACCATTTTTTATTCCTTTATTTTCGAATAAAAATAATCTAGCATGTTCACTTTCGCCAATATAAAGTTAACCACGTCCGAAAACAAAGGAAAGGCAGGCGGAATTCGTCACGCCACAGAAACCGGCTCCGCCACCCTATAAACCGTAAGAATTGCTCGAGGAGAACACGTTGTAGCTAATGTAAATTATATTGGAGATAATGCCGAGGTTTATATGTTTTAGCATTTCTGACGTGTTTAGCACGTTAATGTATTTCTTATTAGTATTATCAGGCGCGGGTTTGATTTGTGGTTGGTAGTTTGCAACGCCGTTTGGCTACGTCACGTTCGCAAAGTCGTTTGTTACCGAGCACCGCATCGATCACGTGGAAACCTACCAAGTGCGAAGAATATATTTTACGAGTTATTTAGTGACCCTAAACACCATGGATAGATCTTTCCGGATGGTCTGTTCTTGATAGGCTCACGGTTCTCCATAAACCTTGTTCGACGCCACCACTGTCCACCGCCACCGCCACCGCCCCGAAATCTATGGGATCTTCCACGGGTCTCATTGTTAAAATCAAATTGAATTATTAGAATCGTTAAAATCGAATTGAATTATTAAAATTGTTAAAATCAAATTGAATTCTTAAAATTAAAATGGAATATTAAAATTATGAAAATTAAATCGAGTTATTAAGATTATTGAAATTAAATTGAATTATTAAAATTATTAAAATCAAATCGAATTATTAAGATTATTAACATCGAATTGAATTATTGAAATTATTAAAATCAAATCGAATTATTAAGATTATTAAAATCGAATCGAATTATTAAAATTATTAAAATCAAATTGCATCACAAAAATTATTAGAATCAAAATGAAACGAATCTGTTTTCATTTTTGCACCCATAAGAATATTTTCAGATAGGTGAAAATGATCAAGAGTGAAAGTATACACTGTCAATGCATTGCAAAATCGAAGGTTATATATTTTATCAGCTTAATTGGGACTGAGCGGTGCTTGATAAATTATCATTCTAATTTCAGCGATATTAAACGGCAGCACGTCGTTGCGCGTTCGATTTTCAATAAATTGCAATCCGATGCGTTTATTTACGACGGAACGGAACGATGGAGAGTCATCGTGCGCGACTATAAACGGAAAATGATGGAGTTTATCGTACAATTATGTCAGAAGGTAGCACGGAAAGCCGTGCGCTCGACGCTTTACGTTTCGGATCAGCTCGGCGGTGTCGGGAAAGCTGTTCCTTTTTTTTCCTGGAGATCGCGCGCCGGAGAGAACACAGGAGCCGGGCAAAAACCCATGAAATATATTAATCGAACTACTTTCTTGGGGGTTCAGTCACACAGGGAGAGAGAGAGAGAGAGAGAGAGAGAGAGAGGGGCCGTAGGATCACGGGCGAGTCGCCCGCTCGTAAACTACAAAACAAAATCGCCGTGAACGGGCGCGCGTGATTGAAATATGGCGTAATAATATTTATGAGATGCCGTTACTTGTCGGTTACCGGCATGGAAAGAATAATAAACCCGCCTCGGTTACCACGCCTCGGCACGCATTTATTTATTAATAACAAGTTTCGCAAATCAATGTATCCGCGGCGGTTCCGCGGCGGAACGATACCCCTTATTCCCGTGACGGTACGCGCACGTGGAAAAACCTTTGTGGCTCTCGAGCACGCTCTCCCCTCTCTCTCTCTCTCTCTCTCTCTCTCTTCCTCTCTCTTCTTTTCCGCATTCTGCCGGCTGAAAGTCGGGTGAACTCGTATCGACGCCCGGGTCCGGCTTATCCGTGAACGCGACGTCGCCCATGGCCAAGGCTTCCGGTCGATTAAACTTTTCTTTTTCTTTTATTTATTTTTTTTTTCCATCATACCTATCGCGCCAGGAAGCAAATTAAGGAACAATGAAGCCGATCAGAATTTGTAATGCAAATGCGTTATCAATTTTATATCGTTAATTAGCGGCCTCCCCGTGGATAATCTGAATAAATTGCGGATGTTCTTATTGCTGTCGAAAATAACGGCCGCAGGTTTATTGCTTCGAAATAATAATTTAATGCGCGAGTTAATAATGCTGTAACAATCGGGCCCAGCTTTTATTGTCGTTTTCCTGAATCGTTATCTTAATGCTATGCCGCTGCTTGCGAAGATACTCGTAGTAACCACATATTGTTCGTTTCGCCGAGCATCCGTGAAAATGCAACGATGACAGGATTGTATTAACAAAGACAATTCTAGTAGCGAAAACAATACTGTTAATGAACACAGTACTATTAAAAAAGACAATTCTATTAATGAACAAAATTCTATCAATGAACACAATTCTATCAATGAACAAAATTCTATCATCGAAGACAATTTTATCAGAAAAGAATATTTGCGAAATATGAAACCTTTTCAATTAAAATTGCTCGAAATAAAAGAAATTGAAAAGAAATTTAATGCGCCTCGTTCGATAAACATAAAAGTTAATCGTGTGCAAGGACAAGCTAAAGGTACCGCATTTGGCCAACGAATAGTAACCGGTAGTTGCAAGTTAATTGCTCGGTTCTGTAATTTTCGTCTGTAAACACACGCAAGCATCGGCGTAGTACAAATGTTCCAATTTACATTTTACTCGCATTTATGTAACGAGAATTCGAGGCGAATCCGTTCTCTTCAGATGAACGCGATGCAAATTAATTGGAAATAATGTCGATGTTACTTTCTTCCCGGGCTTCCGCAAATTGACGAGCGGCGGGTTCGTTGAATCGCGGAACCGTACGCGAATCAGGACAGGTATCGGCAAGGTAAAACGCGTCGTTGTTATATATTGTTATGTTAGTTGCTCGGTGGTAATCTCGTGGAAATGTTAGAGACGTTTCCGTAACCCTTTGCAGTACGACTCCTTTCACGCTGCGTTGATTAGCAATTATTAATATTTTATTTTTTCTTTAATAGGACTGAATAATTATTGTCTTTATTTAGTTACGTTTCTAGACTTGATTACAGTGTTATTTTATTACTGTTTCAATTTTTACGATATGTTATAATTCAGGAGAAGATATTTTCCCATATTTAGATTTCTGTACCATAACCTATGTACACTAATTGCGAACAATGCTCCGTTAAAACGGTCTACTATAGCGGTTCGGTCGTAGGTGTCGAAGGGTACTGTTACCGCATCAATTTGATAGACAATGTTGCAATAAATATTAAAAAATGATTGTTTCCTTTGCATTAGAATTTGAGGAACTCCATCGACTCCTACACAAAAGTATCAAGTTAGACAGGCAGCTTGAGAAGTATAATTAATCAAAACCATTGAAAACAATGGAAGTTGAGGCTTCATTCTATCAACTAGAATTATTTTTATTATATTATTTATATTTATACTATCATAAATCAACCGCAGATTTGATGCATTCGATATAATGCGTATAAAACAATTAAAATATTAAGAGAATTCAAAAATACTATCGCGCTATTTTGAGCTCAATAAAATAGTTAAAAATAAAACAAACTGCGCGCGTATTATGGTACATGAAAGTCTATACTCCGGTTATAAAACAACCGGGGTGTGCATTAAACGAATTCTTCCTTTTTTTGCGGTATCAATACGGTCACGTTTCTAACGAAGATTAACGCGAACGAACGCGGAATTCGCCTGCATCACGTTTCGAATGTCTTTCATATTTCACCGGATGCTCTAAATTATACACGAGTTATTTTCAGTAATTAATAATGTACCCGCGGCGCGAGCATCCATTTAAAAACCACAAGGCGCGATAACGCCGCAAATTATTTCAATCATTCATGTCGTATAATCACTTCCCGCGATCTCGCGCGGAGCTTCCTGCGCGGCACCGATCCTCGTAAAATCGAACAAATGATGGCCGGCGTTGCCCGATGATCGGACCGCGTCGCGTTTTATGATAAGAACGCACTGTTCTCGGCTCGCAACAATTATGCCAGAAATGGGGCGCCGCTATCTCTCCGGTTGCTGCACTTTGCAATTGGGACAGAAAGTCTTTATCCGGCACGAAGATCTGCGGCCTGCCGGTGACATTGACATTAAACATACCTAAGCGACTAACGTGCGCTGCTTTGCAACAATGGCGTCGTCGCTGTTCTTTCAATTACTCGCTATTTTTATGGAGGCGCACGCTCGGATTGAGAAAGTTATTCAATTATTTGTTAGGGAAGAGTGCTCGCAATTTGAAGAAGTTTGAAACGAGGATTGTGGCAAGTGTTGTAAGAACAAACTCTGAGACAAACTAATTATTTGCAAGTTTGTGTTGTTAGTAAATTTTATTTGAGATTGTAATATTTAAAAGGAAATTTGCGATTCACTTTGTTTAATCAAACTTGAATTGAGATATCAAGTTGTGTGGCTTTATTAATACTTTAATAATTCTTTGATTCGGATAAAATTAGTAAAAATAAATTTTCGAATTTCAGCAAATAATTCTGACATTTCTGTATAGGGGCAGTGTCAGTGAAAGTGCTAACCCCTTTGCCCTCAAAACCATTTTAACACTGAATCCAGTACAGCTTCTCTAATCTACAGTAATTCCATTTTATATATATTTTGCATTTCGCAGATATGAAATGGTGACTCATACAATAGTTACATTTTTAACAGTTTTTCAAATGTAAATAAATACGACAGTGCATAAATTATTTTTAAAGTAAAAGGTTAAACATGTAATATAGCCTTTACATTTCTATGGTTACCAGGAAAATGCACTAATCGAACTGTATCACATAAAATTCACCTATTTAACAAAAAAGGCATAGCCGGAAGAAACTCCACACAACGAGCAGACCCATGCAATTAGAAATTCAATTGCGAGGCATTAGGGACCAGGACACTAGGCGACGGTATCTCGGAAGCGAGAACACGTGACCCGCGGCGTTCTCCGGCCGGGGGCCGCGGATTTAATTTCGCATTGTGAACCGATCGATAACCTGACAAACAGCACGACGCGTTACTCGAGGAATCCGTAATCGACTTGAAACTAGGATCTAGGCGGACGGATCATATTCGGATAAGCGGCCGCAACGGGCGTAACCGGGGCCCGCGGAACACGGCGCCGAACAAATAAGAAGAAGATCACGCACTATAATCTGTTAACGCCGCGACTAACCCGCCGTTACACATCCATTCCATCAGTTTGCATTATAGGATTTCACGAAACGACCGAATCTCACGCTTTATCCGTGATGGATGCGGCTACGTGTATCAGGCTTTCGAGAGCGCGCATTAAATACGAAAACGCGCGGCGGCGGCGGCTCTTCTCGCGTCGGTGTGTGTGTGTGCGAGCGCCGGTGCACGCCACCAAGAAGAAGAGCAGCTACGGCTGTGCATGGCCGAGGCAGCGGTGAGGCTCTGCGATACCGAAGGAAAAAGAGGGCGAAAGGGCGAGGCGCTTGTTAAGTTAGTCCCGGGGATTCCTGAGTGCGCGCGTACACGCCGGCAACGTACGAATTACACGATCCAGCTCGTGCACCGATGATCACAAGAAGTCGAAGGGGAACGACAGAGAATGAAGGTGATGAGGAGGACGACTAGGAGAGATGACGACGAAAGATGACGACCAGAGCTGACCGGGGGATAGCGAAAGAGAGAGAGAGAGAGAGAGAGAGGGAGAGAGAGAGAGGGAGGCCGGGGCCTAGCCGAGTTCTCTCCGGCCGCTCTCCGGGCCTCCTCGCCGGGCCTCTCCTCTGCCTAGCCTGGCAGCCACGACCTCCTCTACCGGTGAAAGTAATAACAGTGAAACGTGCGCATACACGCCGGCGAAATCACGCACGCAGACCAGCTCACCGGGACCAGCTTACCGGACCAGCTTTTACGTGACCGGTGCTTAAGCTATTTTTCGATACGACCGGTACTTAGGTGCACGGCCGGCACTACAACCGCCCGCTGGGCTCTCCCATAGAAACCACCACCGAAGATCCCGCGTCCTTGGGAAACTCGAGGAGGCCGAGGACGCGAACTGGACCCCCGTTCGCCACACGAAACGGATCCGCGCAGGAACGATGGGAGGAGGTGGGGGGGATGGATAATTGTGAAACGGATCGAGGCAGAGTCCTCTCCTCGGCGCGACGCGACGCGCCGTCACGCACCGTCGGTCTACCTCGAGCGAGAACACCATCTAAGCGGCGACGCTTCGAGCTTAGCTCCTCTTCCTGTTCGCCGGTCCCGTCTTTTCATTTTCAGCCCGTTCGCTTTTTAATTGGAACGTCGGAGAGAAGGGTCGGCCGATCGCGGTGCTACGGGTGAAGGAGTAATAGGTGGGTCTTCGTTATATCAATTTGCTTGCGAAGTGTAAGCGAAGCGAGTCAACTGGATTGGTTTTCATTCTGCGATGACGAGTAGGGTGAATCGATGGTGCAAAGTTTGAACGGATGGCGGAGAAAATTGATATGGGAACGGGCATTTATGTTTGTAACAATTTAAGCGGGCGGGGTTCGTTTAAACTGGATCACAAGAGTAATACAATTTATTGAAGCTTAGCGATAACAAGTTAGCATAATACCGAGTAGGGATGACATTAGAGTAATTGAAGAACTATTTTTAATTTATTAAAATTATTAGAAGAAAAGATATATTTTTATTTAACCCCTGTTTTCTACACTCGATTATTTTGATTTTGCATAAATATCCACAGTCTACTTATTCTAAATGAAAAAGTATTATATTTATACTACTATGTCTACTCATTGTAAATAAAAGAATATATCTTTCTAAATTCTTCTTCAAGTATATGCTTGAAAATTCTTTTTCAATAACCGAGCACAGATCTTCGAGCACGAATGTAAATGCAGGCCTGGGATGTAAATATCGGTGTACGGGTTGCTTCATTATTCATGAAAAAAAAAAAATCGAAAAATGAGTATTTCTACGTGAAAGAAATTTAAAATTTAGAAACTGTCGTAGTTTAACGTCATTACCGGAAGCTAGACTTCAAAGGGACAGGAGCGCCAGGAAATATCCGCGAAGTTAAAGACTAAAATGTTGTCGTAAGTCTTGTACCACGGAAACGGCGTAAAAGTATACTTTCGAATTTTTCATGATTTCCGTCGAAATTAGAAACATGTAAAGATTTTAGGAAACTCTAAAAATATCGTTGCAATATTTGTTAGTTTAATAGTATATTTAGTATAATCAGCATAGTCAGTATAATCAGTATTATCAGTATAATCAGTATAATCA
The DNA here is from genome assembly GCF_028453695.1 of Augochlora pura. Taxonomy (NCBI): domain Eukaryota; kingdom Metazoa; phylum Arthropoda; class Insecta; order Hymenoptera; family Halictidae; genus Augochlora; species Augochlora pura. Next base: position 4,774,886 of record NC_135775.1, on the reverse strand, counting down.
CTATAATCATTATAATCATTATAATCAGTATTATCAGTATAGTTAGCATAACCAGTATGGTCAGTATAATCACTATAATCAGTATAATCAGTATAATCAGTATAATCAGTATAATCAGTATAATCAGTATAATCAGTATAACCAGTATAGTCAGTATAATTAGTATTACCAGTATAGTCAGTATAATCAATATAATCTGTATAATATTGATTAATACCTATTAATATCTATTAATATTTAATAAAATGTCTATTAATATTTGACGCGACGTTTAATATAATATTTATTAATATTTACTATATCACATCGACAAAATTGATTCAACATCAAAATCCGTAATCCAATATCAACAACTACCCTTACTGGCTCGAACTTCTCGCGCCAGCCGAGCTAGCTTCTCATTGGTCAGCACTTTTCGTTAATAGCTCGTAAACAAATCCACGGATCGCATTTGCGCCAAGAAAAAAGTAACTCCAAATGACCTCAGGAACCCCTCGTTCCCCAATTGCCAGTGACTTATGGCAACTACTAGGACACCCTGTACAACCCCCACTCCAACCGTGAACAATTAATTTTCACGGGAAACGCGCGTTACCCGCGGTCCAGCGGCGAGCAACTTTGAAGTCGGATAGATCGTTAAGCGAAAGACATTTCTTCCACGTGCCGTAGCAATCTCAGTCGCGTGGAACCGGGGGCGAAGGAGGCGACCGGGTTACCGTATAAACTTTCGATATCGCGATGCATCGTATATGCATAATGCGAGTGTATGAAAATATTATGTGTGTACGGTTTACGTGGAACGGCCGCGTGTGCCCGCGGATATACGGGCCGCGACATGGACGAGGAAATCGGGTCACCGTCGAAATATTTTTCCGGACGTTTTCGTCTTGCTGGTGAAACGCGGGTCGCCGGCGCATGCGAGGAACCGTCGCGGCGGTCGCCGGGGCATAGGGCACTCCGGCGAAGCGTTCGCCACGGCCGAGGCTATGCAAAAGCACTCGAAGCGGTCTGCCGGAATCGCGGAGCTAGGTGTCCGGGCGAGCGTCCGACGCGTTTCCTCGCGTCGGTCTTTATCGCGGCGGAAAAATTCCGCGAGAAAATTAGAGGCGGCTGACAGGATGCCGCGTTGCTTTAATAACAGGCGATAGAGCGGTCGCCTTAGAATGACTTTTAATTTCATGTTAACGCGCTTTTAATACCCTTTCATTTGGTCGCAACGACGACGGCGGCGGCGTGCCCCGGTCGGACACGATACGCGTTCCGGGGCACGCCGGCGCGTCGTAAAAATTTTCTATAATTCAATGACCCGCGCCGCGGCGAGCTCGATCGCCGGCAATTTTGTACTAAATTGCGTAACGGAATTTATTACCGATAACAATCTATCGGATCCTCGTGAAACGGACGCGGGATTTTCTTTATAATCCCTTTAAATAACGCGCGGGATCTCGGCTCACTCTCCATCTCGAGCGGTGGTCCCGCGAGCCGTTCACGCCGCCGCGCGTGAGCGTTTTGCGGACGGAGGATTAAAAGACGGGCGGAATTAATTAGCAGAGGACGCCGAAATTTAATAATGTTGTGGCAGATGTGAGGGATCACGCGCGCAAAGGGCCTCGTTAAACGAAACCGATAGTCGAGCCGGCCACTTGCGAAGGAGATCAACCAGTTTGGCATTGACGATGCTACCCTCGCGGTGATTTACGCGGCGCTGCTTTGTTTAGGCGGGAAATTATCTTCGGCAAATACGATTTATTTGTTCACGCGCCGCTGTTAATCAAAATCCAACTTGTAATTCGCGTCGATCCCACGGACGGATTCTCGCGGATTTTCCACGCGAAAATATCTCGATTCGATTATTCAAGTTTCGAACAAAAACTCGAAGTCGCCGACGCGCGGAAGCTTGAAACACGAAAATGTTGGACGCGATTTATTTAATAATTTCTGAAGACGTTTTTGGTGGTTTCACCGTGTATAAGCGGCACTCATCCAGGCAGTATAGATTTTATACGGGGACGGCTGTCTCGATATCAAGATCGAAATTTCATATTTTAATAAGTTTCACCGTTATTGGTAACACAAGCCATAAAATGTCGAATAAACTTTAACAGGTTTTCTAGCATGCATGGATTTTATAACAGCCGGGGGTTTAATATCGTTATTGCACATTCCAATCGATATCTATTTGACATCAAAACAAAGATTACGATTTTTCGTTGCCGGCGGCGCGCAACAAAAAGAGCGATATTTGGCCTCGAAAATACACGGTGTTAAATTTTTACAGCGGGACCCAATGTATCGTCCGAATAAAATTGTTTGATGGAATTCGCGATACCGGATATTGATAGAAATGATACCGGCACTATGGCCAATTCGGCGAAACGTAGAACAAACGCCTGGCCATTTTGCAGTAACTACGTTGCATCGCGTGAAATATGTAATTGTGATTATTTTTATAATGCTCGGAACGATTGATTGCCGTTTATTACCGTCGGAAAAAATGTTTTCCGTAAGCTTCGCAATTTTATCGCCTGCATTTTATTATCTGTTGTTTGTTATTTTATTATTGGTGTATCTTGCGATAAAAAATAAAAAGGTGCGGAAATTATTGCTACGATTATAACGAAAACTGTGAAACACACGGTGTTCATTGTTACATAAATCATCCACGGCTCGTCTACCATGCATTACACGAATGCTCGCTGCTCGAATAAACATCATGCACCAGAAATGTTCACCGTTGATCGATGACGCGGGGAGAAGTTACTTACGAATGATTTTTCAGCACGGTCTCGATCATATTTGTGACGACGGACCAAATGAAAACGGATCCGTCCGAAGAGCCAACGGAAATGTATTGACCGTCAGGGCTAAAAGTTGCTCGTGTCCAATCGAAGCCGACTTTGAAGCCATCGGCGCTGCAACAAAAAAAAAAACAGAAAAAATGAGGTCACGATTATTTTATCAAAGCTGGTACTCGATCGTGCAATGTAATTCGTATGTCTGACAAATCATTAAGATTCACGCGATTTATCGCAATTTTCGTCGTCTGCGTGTACGTTTATACGAGCAAATTTTCGAAAAAGATTTCGTCGTGAAAAAATGTTGACAGAGATAACAGAGTAGAGAGAGAGAGAGAGGAGGAGATTTCTTTGATACAGCGATTTAGGATAAAATTAGATTTGTGGAAGGCTTGAGAAATGGTAGAGGATCGTGCCGGTGCTTCGAACTGGGGAATGAAAATTGTCGAGAATCAGCGCTGGTAATCTAGGGTTGCCACGACCATCGCACCTCCGGTACGCTAATACAACCTCGAGACATCATAAACTGGGGTTCTCAGACAGCTGCGCATCACGTGTGATCGAATCTTGTCTTCGAGACCTTATTTATGACTACCCCCGGGGAACTTTATGCAAACTTGCACTTTTATGGGGCGAATTTAAGGGAAATGAAATCTCCTCCGTTGATAGCTTCGTCGAATTAAGAGGGTATCCCGATTATAGATGCGTTCTTTTAGATAGCATTTTTGATCTCGGTTTAATACGAACGTTAGACCGTTTTATAATTAGATTTTTATATTATATTTATAGCTTATTACTATATTTATTATTATACTGTATTATACGGTGTTTATTCCAAGTAAAAATCATGTCGAACGTATATGCTATAGGATATTGAAGGAAGCTCCGTAAAAGTGTACCTGATTGACTATTAATCAGCAAAAATAGAGGATAAACTATTTATATTCATTAGACAGTTATGGCCGAGATAAAGTCAACATTTTTGTACAAAAAACTGGTGGCATTTCAAATATTAGTATTTCTAGCTTTTAGCTTCCTCTCAATAATTTATACCTCAGCTAAAATATTATTTTTCCCAAAAGTATGCAGAACACACATTGTACAGGTAAAGATAAAATAAATGCAACGGATGAATTAATTTAAAAAATACTAGCAGTGACATACCTTAATTTTGTCGAATAAACGGCCGTTAACAACATTTTTAAAAGATAATTTCAATGTTCGCCACGTTTTTAAAAATATTTCCTTTTTTAAAAAATATGAAATACACAGAAAGCGCATTATACAGATAAAAATAAAATAAAACAGTCGAATTAAAAATACAAATGGCGAAGTATTTCAGTCCTACCGATCGAACAGGTGTTGCAAATATTTTTAAAAAATGTCTTGCAAACTTTTTTGTCCATAAAAGAAAGGGTATGAATTTTGGAGACGAGACCGCGATAGATGTTGGGTCGATTTCTGCGCTTTCGTGTAATTGTGGTTGCAGAACGTATCGCAAACTATTTGATACTAAAATGTTGACACCGTATAATTCCGGAATTATGTACACGAAATTTCTGTTCGGAGTGTTCTCCCCCCTGTTCATATAAGCGACCACTCCCACGATTGCACTACCACCACTAACCTACAAACATCAATAGAAACACGAACGTGGGGCAACAGCCAAGCAATTCATACACACAGTCAACAAGGGCACACGTAGCCATCAAACAGTCATCATCTAGACACACAGGCGACAGGTAACAATCAATCAGTCAACATCCCCGACACACACACAGAACACCGGTGAACACGCGGGCAACGCATTTGTTGCAACTATTACACATGCCCGGCGTTACTTATATGCGGTTGGGTTTAGTCATCGCGTCACACCTACACAAACGGTAGAGGCCAGCTCCGAGCTGTACAAAGCTTTTGCTTTAAAATAAACGCGCGTCGTGTTTCCGCTTTGGCTCGAATCAAGCATCGTTTTAACAGTATCAATAACATGGGCTGAATAAATTTCAATTCCCTTCGGACGATTCAATTGTAAAAGAGACTTTATGAGGCTTATTTAGAACTAAATTATTTAAATAGGAATATTTCTGAATGTAGGACCAGCTTTTAATCATTTTTACACTGAGCAACGAGAAAATAATTTCGTTTGGTCAATAATAGATTCATTACTGCATTTTCATCGATAAAGAAATTTTTAAAGGATTATTTAAAAATTTTCTTTACATAAATATGAAACGACAAGTTGCACAAAATAACAAAGTTAAATTATTTCTTTGGGAATTGTTACTCAATAAGTAAACTTCCTAACTAAAAAGACATTCACTACTCAAAGTGTTAAAATATATTTTTAATCACATGATTTAAGATATATATAGTAACAATTAATGACGTTAAAACAGCGCTGTTTTTGCAAGACAATAAAAACCAGTTTCACAAGTAACAAAATATAACGAAAATCGAAACTGCTATTTTAAAAGTAGTCCAATTGAATTGAATTCTTTTTAACATTAAATCTACTACATTCTAAATTAAGAATAAAATTTAAAAAAATATTATTGTATAGTAAATTAATTCCTCCAATATCTCCAAAAAATTCAAATCATTCTAAACAGCTAATTGCACTAAATATAGCACGTTCCGAACACAAAATTCTGACAGAAGCTGCTTCAAACACACCTCCACTCGTCCCAACGACTCCAATCACCGACGATAAATCCACTCACCTGAACGATCCGATGATCTTCTTCATCCGCAGGTCGATAAGTTTCAGCGTGTCGTCCCTGACGCAGCTCAAAAGGTAATTCGTGTCTGAAAAACAAAGCGGGTGTCGCCGATTTGAATTTTCGCGTCGGCAAACTTGAATTTTCGCGTTTCGCCGGCGTTCGAGTTAAATTGGCCGCGCTAATACGGTTTAGCCATACAACTCGCGTACGTGCCCGCATAAAGATAATAAGCAATCGTTGATTACCGTTCGCGCCCGACGGGTTTATTCCGATCACGTTGCGACGAAGTTTCCACGAATTTCCGTTATTTGAACAGCCGGACGCCGTCGGGGGAAAAAAGGCGGACCCGCGCGTCGGTGGCTTGAAATGCGCCGGGACGGGATCCGCTAAGTAAGTAATTCCTTTTCGGGCCGTATAAATCTTACGACGGGGAGGGGGAGAGGGGGGAGAGGGGCGCGTTCGGTAAAGGTATCCCGGAATCCGGCGGACACGTATCCCGCGGAACGGAATATTACGCTTTAATGGAAGTATACATAATGTATTACCGGCAATGATAAAGGGAAAGCATTAGAAGAGGGCCGCGCGCGATGTAATCGGGCGCAACTTTTCAAACCGGTGTCGTTTCCCCGCGGACGATCTATCCGCGCGTTATCTGGATTAACGAATCGCGTTGCCGCGACGAGTATTTCGTCGGGTTTCCGTTGCCGATCCAATGAAACTCGAGTAGAACAACGCGTTGCACGGCGTATCGCCGATTAGTTGCAACAGCGATTCCGTAAAATTCGTGGTTACGTGCGTCTAAACCAATTTTTCGCTGCTAACGTTTCTAATTTCTCATCGGTATTTGTTATAAAAATTTCTCGCTTTTAAACAATGCTACCCGACTGAATAAATCGCCCGCGATTTCGTATTTTTATCGAATCGATTCCGACGCGGCGATCGGGTTTCATAACTTACGCAGGCAATTCGGTAAAACAACGCGTGTTTTATTAGATTTCCTTCGGCGGATCGAGTGAAATTCGAGCGAAATGTACATACGCTTTGTTCCGACAACGCTACTGTTAAACTCGCGTTTAACACGGGTATTTTCTTCGCGCGGCGAGAATTAATTCTGGATCGCGATTGTATTTAACGGAATCACTCGGTTTCTCGCGGGCCATGTGTTATGCGGTTTTTCACTTAATTTCGTCTATTTCGAAATGTTTCGGAGAAAATTTCACGATGGGTCGCGCGCATTTTTGCCGAATTATTGGATTGACGGTCGGGCCGCGCGGCGTCGGTTTTCCGTAAATTGCAGAGGAAAACTCCCGCGATACGCGGCCGCCGCATGTAACATTTACCACGCGATAAATCCAGCGATGTGACCTTCCCCTCGAGCAGAATATCGTTTGAACTGGATTCTACTCTGGTGTCCCAGAATCTGATTCTCTGATCAAAGTGGCCGCTAATTATCGTCGAGCCGGCACCGTCGGAAGTTACGAGATCGTTGCAACTGGAGCCAGCGAATTTCGTTTCTATGCCTGCAACCAAATATTTTACACTCAATTACATACGCTGTATAAACGGGAAACAATTACGAAAACATCTTATCTCGTCGAATACACGCATTTCACCTCGCGAAAAATGAGAAGTCGCGTTTTTATACATTTTTTTAATTCAGCTTCGAAAAATCGAGCTCGGGGGTTTTACAATTTTTTTTCGGCAAAAAGTTGTTAAAAGTCGTGACGCGCGTTCGCTTTTAAATAACATGTTTGTTGGAAAAAAGTTCATTAATTTCTGCGGAAAAAAATTGTTGAACGTAATGGTATGTTGAGCCAGCGAGAGTATCGTTTTTAATAACGACTGAACGATTTAAATGGCGGTTTATTTAGATGTCAGATGCGCTGTTTTAACGCAATACCTGTCGTGTTGGCAAGGATAATTGATCCGAGCTGTAATAAGGACGATGGAAGGTTTCAATAATTATTTTTATAAAATAACAGACGTCAGACGTTATTATAGCTCATTAGGTTTAGTATTAAATAACCTACAAATTCGAAATAAAAACATCCCTTAATTCCCTCAGAAAAATTTCTAGATGACGTAGTATAATTTATAAAAATATTAAATATAAACTAAACTAACTCTCAGCTATATTTTTCAGTAATATACCCGTTTAAAATGCGACGTCAACTAATTTTTCTAAAAAGAAATTCTTAAAGAACCTTCTAAGAATATCTTTCTCGCTTTAAAAACGCCCGGATAATTTAAAGGGGCGATTCAATTAATTGTCGGCTACTTTCAGCAGGTATCCCGGCGCATTTGCATCGGCGGATCGATCCGGTGCACGCGTAGCGCATTCGGAAAAAGATTCCCGGCGCTGCGATCCAGTTTCCCCCCGGGTCGGAGAATGCAATCGAATCCGCGGTGCCGCGCGACATTCGCGTAAAATCTGCTTACGCCCGGTATACCTAAGTCAACGGGGTATGATGCATCGCCGCGAAGTAATGGGGAGTCTCGGTAATTCCACCCTCATAGGTAGCTAACAGCCCCGAGCGATGTCGATAACCTACGACGTATCGTTGCGGTAAATTCGACAGGCTAATTGATTGGCCGGTAAATCACGTTTGATTTAACCCGGGGGACACTGCCACGGCGACAAAGTGAAGCCGCGACGCGAACTGCCAGAAAATTCGCGGCCGCACAAAGGGTCGAGCGACTACGAACGAATCAGCTAATGTTGTTTATAATCGGCTTGTTGCGGGACCAACGAATCGTTCTCCGAATCTCTGATCGTGCCGCGTCGAAGCGTTGAAACTGGGGACAAGATCCGACAATTGTATTCCGCTGACAATCGGTGGTGCTGTTTCGACAAATATTTCTCGAATTCCTTTCGATTAAATACTTTATTTCGATTAAAGCTTTATTTCGATTAAAGCTTTAGTTCGATTGTAATTCTATTTTGATTAAAACTTTATTTTGACTCTGACTTTATTTTGACTCTGACTTTATTTCGACTGTAATTTTATTTCGATTAAAACTTTATTTTTACTTTAACTTTAGTGCGATTAAAACTTTATTTCGACTGTAATTTTATTTCGATTAAAACTTTATTTTTACTTTAACTTAACTTATCGTAAAATTACGAAACGATTTGATTGTGTGAACGTATTTGAATCTGTTCCACTATAACGCGAGCCACGCTCGCGGTAAAGGCTTCGAACAGCATTTACTAAATATGAATGTTATTAATTTAATATCGACTTAACAATATTGATTTCATATTAATATAACAATATTGATTTCATATTAATATAACAATATTGATTTCATATTAATTTAATAAAACATGATTCTCCTGTTAAACATAGAAATATTTGCACGAGTAAATAATACTTGAAAATATTATTTTATTAAATGCTTGCAAGAAGTAATATTTGGAAATGCTGTTTCGTTAAATGTTTAAATCGTCCAATATTGTCTACAAAAATGCATGGAACGATAAAAAAGAAAAAGGACAATAGCCTCTTGCTTGTAACGTTATTAGTTGCAATGCGATTATTCCAAATACTATGCTGTGAAATATTACATATTCGATGAAATATTACAAAATACTTATTTTACAATATCATGTCCACTATTTTCTTCTTTTTTCCTATTTCACCAACCTCATTCCTCTGCCACCATAACGTACAAACAAACGTGAATAAATGCATATAAAAAAAAAATAAAAAAATGTCTCCTTCTATAAAGCAAATTGCTATGAACGAGGACGTGCTAATCGACGGAGTTCTGGCTAGCGAAAGAAGACGCAGTGCCGTAGATTAAGAAACGACGTCCCTCGCAGTAGCCACGCTGTAATATCACTTGTAGTACCCCGACTCTTTATTGATCCCTCTACTAGCCTGATTAAAACTTTTTTACGGCCCGGCGCGCTTTATGGTAGCAGATTTTACGTTCGAATTTGAAAATTGTTTTCTCGAAGCGCGCTTGACGACCAGCCTCGAACTCGGTCTTCGGCTCTAACTACATAACGACGGTGCCTATCCCCATAGTCTTCGTACTTGCCAACGCATCGAATAAAGATCGCGATGAAATAATCCGCGGGCAACTCGCTATTTGCCCGCGGAGACTGCGGCCGCTCCGAGCGATTTATATATATATATATAACTCGGGGGCGATTTATATATATAACCCGGGGCTTATTCTTAGATCCGGAAACGGTCCAATTAGATTTTCAATTCCCTTTAATTTCCCTTTTACAATTCCGCAGCGGCGGTAAAGATTTCGCGGCACGCACGGGAGGCCATCCAGCCCCGCCGATAATTAAGACAGCCTTTAATCCTTCGGGTAAGTCGACGATGCCGGTAACGCGGCGGGGAGGGGGGAGGGGGGGGGGGGGGGAGGAGAAGGAAAGTCGGCAAGCTCGCGGCAGATCTATAATTTAACCGGTTCGCGATTCTAATACGAAAGTATCGGCCGGGCGCTGTATTAGCATTTCACCGACGGACCCCGCGGAAACCGTGGGTGACGCGCGCCGAGCATTATTCCCCCGGGGGCCGTAAATTATGTTCCGGGATCCTGCTTATTGCGGCCGCGGAAATCTATGAAAACGACCGGTCCGGGAGCCGCGAACGCGAAACCGGAAACCACCCCCTCGTCTTGTAACGTACTTTTAATAACAGCGTTAAACTGGCGCGGCCCAGCACACTGCCTACGGTACACCATGCTCTCTCTCTCTCTCTCTCTCTCTCTTTCTCTCTTTCTCTTTCTCTCTGCTCGTATTTCAAAGCGCGATGAAATTGCACGATCCGGTTTCTTTGTTGCTTTCCTTCGGCCCCAGTCGTCCCATCGATGTTTCCGAGGGTACCACCGTGGGGGTGTGGGAGGCGTTATTGAACAATGGATAAATACGTAACCGGATAGCTTGTCTTTTCCGTGGCAACCGGTAAACGGATCAGCTTGTAATGCCTCGAATTTACATTTTATAGTCTGGGGGGCCATTATTCATCCGCCGCGCACCATATTATAATAATGCCATCAATGTCCCAACTGGATGCTGCACAATGCATTTTCGACTACCCGGGGAAGAATGATCGGGCACGGTGAATGTAATTACCAATTTGTGGGGCAAGTTTGTGCGCTAATGATTTTCGAAGATCTGATCAGAATTTCGTGCGTGCTTTTGCAATATTTGATGTTTCTAAAAGGGTGATAGCTGAGATTTAAAAAGATTCTAAAAATTCTAAAATTAACTTTGTAATATTTATTTCGTAGGAGTGAAAAATAATACTATTAAAATAGTTATCTGAAACAAGGATTCGCACTGTTAAATCACCTGTACTTTAGTAATTTCTTTTTACAATTAATAGTTATACAACAGTATTTGTGTAGCTGAATTTGTAAAAAGCAATGTTCAAAAATGTGGCTAGAATTTTTTACCCCCACTGTCATATGCTCCGTTCGCTTTTTATTACATTACTTCTGGTATTGTTCCAAGAAGGGGTCGCAATTACGACATCGTTTCATAATAGGGACTTTTATCACATCGATGATTGAACCTTTCAAAACGTTTCTATACCGGGAACATTATTTCTTCTCTGCTGGCGCAAGAACGTTCTTTGTTGTTCCCCGATTCATTGATACCTCGTTGTCAATCAAGCGTTACCACCACATTGTCGCGCGCGCGTACAATCGTTTTCTTGAACAATGGCGGCGCAGTATCGACGGGTTTCGAGCGTGGAATAATTTTCGAAAAAGCGGTCGTTCGCTCGCAAAAATATTTCGCGCGGTATCGTCGCGCGAGCCGGCAATATAATTCCCACTAGAAACGAGCTAACAAAGAAAAGAGGAGAGCCATTCGCGACATCAGGATGCCGCGCGCGAAGAATCTGATTTATAATCGCGTTGTACGCGTCTTGAGTGTCGAAAGCACGATCAAGTGTCGTTTGCAGGGGGAATCCTTTTAGTGGCGAGCCGTAGACGAGAGATCCCCCCCCCTCTCGCGATGAGGCAATGAATAAATATTCCAAACTCGCCGGGCTTATTTGCAAACGTTAACGATGATTACGCGGTTGAATCCTAATGATAATGCCGGCGGAATACGAGCATTACCACGACAAGTAACTGCACGCGGAAGAGAGCTAACGTACCAGAGACATGCTAAATGAATTCAGTTACCAACACTTATTGTTAGAAGCGGATCCCGGCACTTAACTTTCCGACGTGGAACAGAAATTACTTAACCGTGGGTGCGATACCGTCGGCGTCATTAATCAACCGTGAAATTCTTTGCCAGTAATCTGCCTCCTCGATGATCGTTCTTTGTTTCGTTCTTGAGGGCTTTGTTCGCGAGACGACCTTGGACATGGCGCTTAGGGAGTCTTCAAATTAAACCTTTTGGGGATGAACGATATATTTGTCGAATTAACCTTTTTAGGGTTGAACGATATATTCGTAAAATTAACCCTTTTAGACTTGAATGATATATTTGTCGAATTAACCCTTTTAGACGATATATATTCGTTCGCTATATTTGCGAAAATGCCAACGACGACACATCTTTGCGCATGCGTTTGCGCCTTAGTTATAAATCACGAGAGATTTACCTCTGATTATTTTATTAAAAATTGAAAGTGAATTACTTGTATTTTATATTGCGTTTTGTTGATACTGATTGGTACTGATAACCAGAAGCACTATCGTGTTTTTATTAATCTTGACACTATACAAGAAAAGATACTATAGCCTTTCTCAACGTTCACATGGTTATCTCCTCATTAACCTCCTAACCACAATTTCTCTTCCTCTTATGTCTCCATACATAAATTCCAAATTTCAAGAACAAATCAAATTTTCTTTTAACTTAGAATTCCGGAATAAAATTAATATTTAATAGTATATATATGAATTGTTCATTGCGAGTCTCACTCGCTATTATAACTGAAAGGGTTACTACAAACCAGCACGTATACCTGCGTTCGCCAGTGCGACAACCGCGGCGACTTTTATCGACGTTGATAAATCGAGGGGTTGGAACTAATTAAAAAAAATTGTCCATAACCGGTAGCCGATGGTCCGATATATCTGAAGCGTCCGGGGACCGAAGGGACCGGGTCGAAGATGGATAATACGCGGATAGAAAATAGGCGATCCACTTTAAGCATCCTTTTTGTCTTAAAGCGTTCTAGATAAACGATAATTCACGGTTAAACGCGCTTTCAGCGACGCCGGTCCCTATTGTCCGCTCCTTGCGTAGCGAGATTTATTCCCGCAAAACTTTTGTACACCGGCGTCCGCCTTTCCCAGATAGCCGGGCTTGCTTGGTTTTCACTATTTTGCCGCGGGACCGCCGCCACAACAAAAGCGTAAAAGCCCAAAACCGAAATGGATGTCCGGGCTTGGTCTTTGTGTAACAACCTTGCCCCGGTCCACGCCCCTCCGCCCCCCTCCACCCTCCCCTCGATGTCTGCGAAATTAACTCCGGTTTACAGTGGTCGCGAAAATGCGAATTAAATCTTTGATCGGTGAAAAAACGATACGATTTCGTGATCTAACGAATCGAGAAATGATCAACGTGGTCTCGTCTAAAAATAATTTTATGTACTATACTATGTGCATACTATATTTATTTTTCTTGGAAATTTTATTTTTTTATCAATATAGAATCAGTTGACAGTTGACAATATAGAATCAATTGATTTTCTCCAGTCGTTTCATCGAATTCTAAACAAAAGACGCGCCGCCATCTTGAATACCAACGCGCGCGCGACACGCTGCGAGTAAGCGCGGGATAGGTAAATAAATCACGCGTCAAGCGGGAGCAGTTACGAATAAGTTCTGGAAAACTATCGTGCTAATGGAAACGTCTAAAAAGTGTCGCGCTGGAAGCAGTTTTTCCTTTGTCTCGGTGAGAATCGTACGAAGAAAGGAACGCGCAAAGTAGACGCACTCGGGCTCCCGCGCGAGTCCACTGTGCTGCGTAGAAGGAGGAAATAAGAGGAACGACGACGGCGGCGGCGGCGGCGGCGAAAAAAGAAACATTTCAGGTTAGTAGACAAATCACATTTCACCTTCCCGCATATAGTTTGCCGAGTGTTTGCATCCGCTTGGGGCGACTTGCTGAAATGAATCACTTTAGAAACATTTGTTCGCGTGCGGGAAGCGAATTCGCGGCCGGACTTGCTTCTCTACTTCGCGTGCATTTTTAAATTTCGTTTATAACCGTCCTACGGCGCCGCCGCGACAGCGTTCATTAAGAGCTCTCGCCCCCGATGTTTCTTTCGCGAATGAATATGTATCGCCGGTCTACAAATTGTGCCCGTTCGATGCGACGGTCTTTCGACCGAGGAAAATTCAATGTGGGTTTCTACGTAGAACAATCAATTTTCACATCGTCTTTTCTCACAAAAATCGCCTATATCTGGCTAATAATCACTTACAAATTGACATAAAAATTATATAACATTATATATAACACAACATATAACACAACATTATACATAATAATGTAAATAACAGGATAAAGAAGCAATTCAATGGACACAGAAATTGGAATAATAAATTAATGGAAATGCTGTCCTTAATCGAGTTCAAGCGTGTTAAACGAGTACGTACAGAAATTGTGTAAACTGTTAATTAATTAGGTATGCATGCGAGGAGAGGATCCGTAGAACTGGAGTAAGAAAATGAATGGTGTCGTAGTGGGAAAGCTCCAGAAATTATGGAACTTGGTCAAGAGCATTGTTTTCGAAACTAGTTTTCGTATCAGTGGCGGAGATCGGCGTGCCGTGCGCCAAACTGGGATATTTAAATTGATGCGACCCGGGCGTCTTCAACGGTTGCTTGAAAATGTGAAACGTGGTAAAGATTGATATATGCCTGTTTTCGTTTGCATTGGATTAACCAGAATATGTTAACGAGAGCTCCCGCGAATCTCAACGGTTTTTGTTAATCTGAATGGAGAAATCTCTCGAAAACGCCACATTAAACGTCGCGCCACGGTGTTAGGAGCCGCCATTTTGATTGTTAAGATTTGATTGGAATATGCGAATTTAGTGATTGCGAATGCAGGTGTGAATATTCGATTTAAAATAAATAAGCAGGGAGAATGAAGAAAAATTGAAAATATAAGAAATAATTTAATTCCATCGATAACCAGGCGATTGCAAGTCGTTGTTGATAATAAAGGTTATCCTACTAAATATTCATTCATTTGTTAGTTCGTTTATTAAAAGAAGAATCTACTGTATGAATATCTTTTTTTCGAAGGTTTTTGTACTCGCTAAGAATTTTATTTTATATCTTGTAATAAAATGTTTAAACCTCAATGAAATACTATATCATTTGAAAGCCGTGTTAATTTCCTAAATTTCAGTGTATTTAATTTTTACATTAATGATCTACAAATAAAATTATCGCCGTTCAAGATAGAGCACCTAGTGGTGTTTTTCGGATACTGTATATATAATATAAGATACAAATAACTATATAAAAATACGCGTTGCGTCCACGACTGCTGGATCGAGAAGAAGTCAGAAAAAGGAAAGAGAAGGCAGGAGCAATTGAAAGATAATTAATGCATGCGCGAATCACCTCTATGGTAACATAGTACAGTGCTGGCCAACGTTACTAGATCTCCTCGAATTAATTACATTTCTAACGTTAATATCCAAACGTTCCCGTAGCAATTACGCGCAAAGGGCCGAGGGGGTAGTTCAGCAAAAGCAGCTGGAACAGTTGGAAAAGAAACGCGAGATTGTTGTCCGCTTTGATGATTTAAAGGTTTTAGATGTTCTCGGACGTCTCGTCGTAAAAGTGTTTCCTATGGGGTGTGTTTAATAGCGCGGATGAATTTCGCCAACATATCATCGCGAATCTCTGAGGCACGACCGTATGCCCGACGGAAGAAATTTAGTGTGATCGTAAAAGCTGTAGGGGGCAAAACCCGTCGGCCGTGTGCACCTGACTGACGGGAATCAAGATTTCACGAACGAATCCGCCGGCGCTTCCTGACAACCCGGCGAACGCAAATTCAATTAACTGTTCAAGGTCACTTTTCCCGGACCATGAATGGGGCAATGAAGCGCCTTCTCTCCCACGGTGTCAACGCGCGAACGCTATATTTAGAAGAATAAAGAGAACGTTGCTCGCGACGGTGCACCGTCGTCGAATGGCGAACGATGGGACATCTGTTGAACCCCATGCTGCTTATACGGCCCCGTCAAACTGCTGACAGACGCCACGGCGAAGGGACCCCAACGGAATAAAGATGCCGATCGTTATTTTTTTAGTCGGAACAAATTGCCGTGCATCAGCTTGCGATATACAGCGCATCGCTGTTCGCGCAAACGACGACGAGAAATAAAAGGGTTTATTAACTAACGCAATTAAATCGACGGCGAATGTATGATCGATTTTACTAGAGTCGCATTTTTTATCGAATTATAACTAAATTGGTGGTTCCAGGCGAAATTCAGATTTTTTAATTCAGAATTTTTGATTTATTAATCCAGAATTTTAGATTTTTTAATTTGGAAATTTAGAATTTTTAATTTGGAATTTTAGTCGTAGAAAATTCGAAAAGTTTCAACGTTGTCTTTTCATTTTTAAATGGTTTTATAAATCGAGACGTAGCAAAATATTATCCCCTTTCGTTCGTCCCCGTTCAACATTTACGAGGAGAGCGCCGGCTAATAATAACGCGAACACCCTGTATTATAAATTCATTGCGATAACTCGTGGGTTTCCGGTCGAGTAACGACGAAGCGGATGGGCGCCGGGTCATTTTGAGCAAACGCGAAAGTTTGTTACACGCGTGCTATCCTGGAAAGGTTTAAAAGGTTGCAAATACTGCGAAAGCTGCGCGTGTAATAATAGAAGGGACGAGCGCATGCTTGTACAATAGGTTGTCGTATCGCTGCAGTATTGTCGACTTATTAAAATTATTAGCCTTTAGGAGATATTAAATATTTTTATAATCGAACGTGCATATTGAATAATTGGTAATGTTGTATTTTTATTGTTGATGGACTATTTTTATTTTGCGAGGAGAGTTATAGTCTATCGATACGTTTAATAGAAAATATCAATTTCAAAATATCAATTTGCAAGAATATTAAAGTCATTTAATTAATGAAACTGGAACTAAAAAGTTTAATTTTACTATTAAGGATGATAAATTAATTCTTTTGTATTCTAAAGAACCTGGTAATATTCAGATCGTTTAATATATTATAATAAAAACGAATTTTAAATAACTAGACAAAAATTAGCGTCGCTCATATGCGATTGACATAACCTCAACGTTTCATCCCCCTTGTACAATGATTTCTTTCGCATCGTGATGAGCAATTCTTCTTCATCTTTGTTTCATAAATTAACAGACTCAATTACGTTCATTTTTAGTTGATAATAACAAAACTGTGGATTGCATGCATTTACGGTAAAATTGATTGGCTACAATTTAACACAGTGTAATAATTAAAAGCATGTTTCAAGAACCAATTAATTTAACAAGATAGTTGATTCGGACGAAAATGATACATGCATTTAAACAACAAATGACATGAATATATTATTGCATATGCTTTTAAACATAAATATGCAAACGATATGTATATGCAAAATATACAAAGTACGTAAAATTTACAGAGTAAGCGAAATAAAAAATACATTTTTAGAATCACCTGATCATGATATAAATTTCGTACTACTGGTACTCAATAGAGTATATTATTTTTTATAATATTCCAAACGTTGTATTATTTAATTATTGCATTATTTTGCCATATCGTCGTATAATAAAGGAATCGAACGAAGTGTTAAGATAACAGAACGTTGTACTATTAGTATATTATAAAAAAATGGAGCTTCACACAAGATAGCTAATTTGCAGTAATAACATTGCAAACTATCCTACGATAATACCACGTTCCGCTGTTTCACACGATAACATTACAGAACAATCGTTGCCGGGGATTGTTCCGACTCCGGCAAAATTTGATTTGCAATGCAGGTTTGTTGGCGTACCCGAGAAGTACACGTTCCAGATAATTTAAGATGGTCCTTTCGAGCATTATTGCAAATTAATACAACCGGTACATTGTCGTCGAACGCGGCTCCGCAGCTGTGAATCCCTGTGTCAATAGAATTCCACCCTAGTTGGGTCGTACTTCAGGATTCTATAGCGGCGTTGTCCAGAGCGTAAATCGATATCTGGAGCGGTCCTTCGAATGATATGGTTTCACGAGATTAGTCAGCGGTCCATACGAATCGAATCTAAATCCTGCATACATTTACTAACCGTGGCTCACGCAGAGAGCGAGAGAAAGAGAGAGAGAGAGAGAGAGAGAGATCGTTTCATTTGCGCGTCCGGCCTCGCGTATCAGCTGGTCACTTTCCTGGCAGACCCCGATATCCGCGCCGCGCCGGTCCAATTTACTTTTCGGGCCCCTTAGCGCCACCCGTATTTGCCGTAAGAGCCATACGTTGTCCTTAGTTCGCCCACCCACCCCCCTCTCCGGTAATAGCTACTTTCGCGTGCCAGCAAGTTATCACCTTTTTAGGATACCCGCTATTACGGACGGACCCGCGCGCGCGCCACCGAAACGCGGCCAGGCCTAATTTGCTCGAGCTTTAAACTTCGGGGCTCCGTATATCACTTAGGAAATATTTCGGAAAATTCGGGACGCCCGCCGGACGAAATCACGCGATTAATCTACCGAACGGATTTCGCTGATGCAATTTTTTGATCCGGCAAAATGCTTGAAAATGTTTCGTCGATCTGCTTTTAACTTTAATTAAGCCGACGATGGAGAGTCGGAGGTGTTCTACGACTCTGTTAGGTGCACGAGTCTGTTCTAAAATTTAACTTTCGCTTTTGGAAATATACAGATTAGTTTAATTATTAAAGCAATACAAATTGACGCTTTGTTATATATTTTTCTATATTATTAATTTGAGTGCGAACATGACCAAGTAGCTCTGCGTTTGAAGACGATAAAAAAGCATGAAACTGTACTAAATATTACCAAGAGATTCTTTTAAATATTTATAAATTTTGTAAATATTCAGAACAATTTTTACCAATCCGAAAATCTTGCCCAGTCTCTACGTGATTTGTTTTGCGTCGCTCGCCTCGAACTTTAGTCCAAATAACGTTTATGACAAATAAAATGTTACAGCTAAAGAACCAGAAACCGATTTGGCCACCCAATATTTGTCGCGAATTAGTTCGGAGAAATTGATCGCGCTAATTGAACGCGAATTATTCAGCGCGGGCTCTGAACGCCTCCGATTCCGTGGTATGCGCTAAAAGATGCTAATCGGGCCCTAAACGCCTCTGCAAACACAGGTCGGCGCGTTCCAATTTACACGAGCAGATGCTTAATTAAAGCCCCAGACAATAGCACGTTTCACAAATCCGTAAAATCCGGTGCCGAATGATAAGATCGTAGGGAGGACAGGAAACGCGAGCAGGTAATTACATTTACAATTAAAAATAACGAGTAGAGCGGACGGCGCCGTCCACGAAATCGTTGTGAGAACGGCGAAGATTCCGCGGTGTCCGAGGTCCGAGGAATTCGATCGACCCCGCCCGGTATACGTATCGGGATCGCTTCGGATGTTTGAGCGTCTCGCTTCCTGCGGGATTTCTTCCCGAAGCCCCGCGCCGTTCTATGCAGATGGGAACGATGACTGGCGGGAACGGGCCGAACCCGTACTAAAGTCTGATCCCCCCCTCCCCCACCGGATCGTAACAGTCGCCATCGAATAGATAACAGGTTCGTATAAAGCACCGGCGCTCGCGGACTGTACAACGCCGTCCGTTGTTTTGCCACTGATTACTTCTATTTTATCTTTGATTGATACGTTCGCGAACAGAAACCGGACGTCGAAGTTTACCATGCTACGCTCTCGGATCTTGTATCGACGAGCGACTTCTTATTTTCTTCTTCTTCTTCTTCTTCTTCTTCTGTCTCGACTTCTCGAACCGCTTGTCCATCGAACTGCTCGAATGGATGACTACCGCGAGCATAAGCTCTTCCGGGCAGCTCTGATAAAGCTAATTGCGACGCCGAAGGGGGGAAAAGCACTCGTTGGGTATACGGTCTTCGACCGAATTTCCCATGGATGTTTAAGAGCCGCGCGGCGCGTTGAACTTCTGTCGGTCCTTGGAACTTGCATTTTCATGTACCGGCTGATAAAGAGCTTCCCGGGCTCGTGTAGCTCGTCAAAATTTTGGACGGAACTTGCGCGCAACTTTTCAGAGGATTTCGATCCTTTATTCATTCCTATTAATCTACTTAAACTGTTCCCGCGCGAGCCGATGTAAAATGGATCTGACGGGAAGTTGGAAAATCTATTGCCGTGGCGGAGTATCGAAATATTAAGAGTTTTTTAGTGTGTGAAAATGAGCTTCTGGACGCTGTGTAAACTATTTAATTTTATAAGCGGTTGTCGAATAAAATGTAATTGATTCATGAGGAGACTCTGTTGATCCTTGCAGATAGAAATAAAATTGACGGTCCAAGTTATAGAATTGTACATTTTACAGTTGGATGCGGTGCAACAAATTACAAGGACACATTTGTTCTTATTTTATAATGGAATATTGAGGCATTGATAAGGATATATTAACATTAATGGTGAGCACAGTGTTTAATTAAAAGCTGAGTTCCTTTTTTAACTTATGAATGAAAGTCTTCTTAATATAATAATAATAATAATAGCGTTCTGTATAAATTATTTATGCTTTCCGTTGATTCAAGTATGAATTGTACAATAACAGATTTATTCCAAGACTCTGTAACTTCCTGTGCATCGAATTAGAAATAAAAGTCCAAATTACAAATTTTCCTGAGATGCTTTTTGTTTTTACAGCGAAGTGTATTAAAAATTGTAACATTCGTTCTCCCTGCTGACTTATCAATTATTTTGATCTACGAACACTTTGAACGAACAGCGTCATCTATTAGCAATGTCAATGTTAGCGACCAAAAACTGTTCGCGTAAGGAAAAAGTGCAGATTGAAGCAAGTTAGGAGAGATTCCGGTAACTCGCGATAAGAACCTTATCGGCTTAATTAATCCCACAAAGTGAGGACGCGACCCAAGATCATTTTTAGTCGATCCTCCTCGTTAGAGAGCCGTAACTTCCGCGGAAAATAACGTATTCCCGTGGAATCGTCGTCGTATTTCACCAAGCGCCGTCTTGTAATTGCTCCCGCAGTAACAACAAAATGAGCAGCGAAATGTTTAACCATAACGAACAACACCTGATCTCAATTTTATAACCGGACTAGGATTTAAATCAATTTTTATGAGATTCTCATTTATTATAAAAGAGACGAAAGCGTTTTGCTGTAGTAATTAACCCTTTGCACTCGAGTGGACTCTGAGGCACCGCTAAAAAAAAATTATTCTATCACGTTCAAAAATTATTTTTATATCAACAAAGTTCAGATTTAAAAAAATGTTTAATAGCAAATTATAATTAATAAAATAGAATTAATTTCGTATGAACAAAAGTACACTTTGTTATATAAAATGGAGATATTATGACTCAGGAAAATTATTATGGATTTACAGTGAAAATGGCTTCGAGTGCAAAAGGTTAATAATGAACTGAAAGTGAAAATATTTTCAATAAAAATTCCGCTAACATTTTTTAGTAATGTATTACCGTAAGTAATGAATAATAATCGAGATATTCTGTGTAAAGAAATTAGGTATGTATCACTCTACTGTCGCAGGACTGTCTGATCTGTCTGTCTATTACACACTGATTCTACTTGCACGAGTATCGCGCGAATTATCTCACACAATTACCTTATCTGTGTTAATGTCTCACTGTTTAATTCAATATTGAGATATTTAATTCAATACTGAGATATTTAAAAAGAAATAACTAATATTTAGATAATATTTAAAAGGAAATAATATTATCTGAGTAATGCAGAAAGGCAAAGACATTATCTCACTGTTCATTTTTATGTTTCTTATCTGGAATAGTATTGAGATAAAATAATGCATAATAAAGAATTCAACATATAGTGATACGAAATTTAGTGAAAATAATAATTCATTATTTTTGAAAAGCAAATTATTATTATTAAGAAAATTAGACTTTAAATGCCTCCTTCTTTGAACTATATTGTTTTTGACATTTTTCAGTATTGAGTTAGGGGTGAATTCGTGTGTAGAATTTTGCAATAATGTGAACAATACTACGCGCGAAACTGATCTCGTCTTCTGACAATAATTGCAAGCAGAGTTCTCCAGTCTAATCTCAGCCACGGCGTGGAGCTACCAGAAGACTTTTGCCACGTTTGTGTGGTCTCATTAACCGGTGACCATTAAACAGCTAATCGATGCACCGATAGGCTTCTATTCGGCCCATAAATCCTCCGGCGATGTTAGGGACGAGCTATTACATTTCCATAAAATAAGCCCGCTTCTTACCACCGACGGGGGTGGCCTTAAACATATGACCAGCGCCTCGCGCAACCAACGAACGTCCATGTACGTTTCGTTCGCCTCGTTTTATTGTTATCTCGAGGCGTCCTTAAGTGTATTAGTATTCGGCATGACTAATGCGAATAACGAACCGCGCGATTACCGTTAATGCCGTACATTTACTTTCTTGTCTCTATATGCGGCCACGGAAAACGCGTTCCGCGCGCTCGCGCGCGTCCGCCAACGCCGGAATAAACGCCTCGCGCCGATAGGTTAAACGTTTCTATTTGCCTTCGACGCGCTCGCTCGTTGCATTTGCTGCTTTTGCTTACTTACACGCCTTGCTACGCAGGTCCCAAATTTTTAGGGTACGGTCGTAACTGCCTGTAACTACTTTTGAAGGCTCGCCAAGAAACTTCGCCGCCATCACCTTCCCGCAGTGGCCCGTTAGAGTGTGCTGAAGCAGAAACGGGAATGTCGTTTTAGAACATTTACCAACACGTTTTGCGTGATAATAGGATATTCGGTAACATACGTGACGTGTTAAAAAGGATTAAGAGCAACGCTCGCCGGCCGAATTCTATTGCCAACTGTACCGGCACCCCCTCCTCCTCCCTCTCCTCCTCCTCCAGCCGAAATATTCCGCGGCCGAATCGCAACGCGCGGTACAGTGCCACGCTCGTATATCGGATTAATAGGCCGATAAATCTTCAATGGCGAATTATACGCGGAACAATTACTTAAAATTTATTTAGCGATTCTTGTTTTCGATGACGATTATGATATTATTATGGCGTTCGAATGCACTCTTCCAATGTTAATTAAACTGTTAATCTTGCCTCTCTCGTTCGAAGAGTGCAGATTATTCTAATTGCGTTGCGCGTGTTTGAATTTCTTTATATTTTGTTTGAATATGGAGTTTGTTATTTAATAAAAAAATATCAAAATGCGTGTATATTCTTAGCTGTCTTCGACGAATATATCTGCCATGAAGAAATTATGTTATGACTAGTATACTCGTCAAAAACTGGTTAATGAAAATAGCAAGCATAAATTTGTAATAATCATTAATCTGTTATAAATTATCAGTAACCGAAATAAATTATAACGATAACTAGTCGGTGGACCTTACACATTTATAATAAACACGGTTGCCCAAAGAATATTACCGAATTTACAACCTTTTACACACATACAATCGTTACATACAATCGTTACACAAATATTCGCAATATATGGATAACAAGTCTCTAAATTGTAACGCAAATTAATTACAAGAGAAGTCATAAATAGGTTATTGGTTCATTAATGGCACAGAGAAAATGCATCGCAGAATTTGCATCGTATAACATCGGAACAGTATCCTGTGCCCAATGGAAACAACCGACTTTATTTTTAACTAAGGCACCCGCGCCATTAGCGCCGCTCATGAATATAACGTGAAATAGCAATTACTGAAAATTATATTTTAATGCGCGTGTAACTAATCGCGTCCGAATCTACGAAGTAATTGGGGAACCCGTGTATCAATTATGCGTTCCCTATTATCTAAATTATTCAAACCTTATCCAGGTTGCTTCCACCTAATCCGCCGATTGTTGTTTTAATGATACGTAAAAAACACACGCGGAGGAAAAATAAATACGACGCGTTTACGGGGGGCGAGCGAGAATATTACGTAACGTGCTCCGATTTCAGGTAGCATTGTCTATTCTTTTCTCGACTGCGATCCGCGCGGTACAGTGTTATAATTAAGGTTAGGAAACATGGCGGTCGCCAGAGTGCGTTTGCGCAAATATTTATTACGTTAAATTTTGTCGCCAGATTTTTATGTACCTGTTGCTTTTATATTCTATGAATACGTAGCATTTATACTATAATTGTGATAATTATTAATTACATCAAGCAGCTTTGCATATTCACAGCGAACCTCGAATTTGTATATTCATTCAAGAGTTTCGAACAAAACGCTGCAATTCTACCTTTTCATTTTTCAAACAGTCAGCTAAATACCCGCCGACTCCGTTCGCGCTCTTTATTGTCGCGGCGGCGGCGGCAGCGTTAAAAACGCTGTCTAATTAATCTGTCGCCATTAATCGCAATTAATCCGAATGCTCTCCTTGGAGGCGGCAGCTCGGCGGGGTACTACAGATTATGGTCCGCTATAAATATCAAAATGAAACGCGAAAGGGGTTAAAAATAAAAAAAAAAAAAAAGAAGAAGCGCGCGCTGAAGCTTTTCACCGTTGAAAGCTTAAAAATAGGAGCGGCGATAAAGTTAGCTCGCACTCGGCCTGTCCTTTCCTCGCTGCCATTTAATGGTAAAGAATTCAGGCGTGACGTCGACAAGAGAGGCACAAACAACTCGAGAGGGTTCTACCCTGTGAAAAGGGCGGGGTGGTAGAACGAGCGTGGGGGGAGACGGGAGAATAGGGGGCGGCACACGCCGTGGAAAAAAGACTTCGCCAATTTTAAGGTACACGGTCGTCGGGAGCTCTTGAAAAATGTCCTAATGTAAATTAATGGCCTGGAAGTTTAGCCAGAAGGGCTCTAACGTGAAAGAAACACAGGTAAGGGAGCGCGGCGCGGCCACCTACGCCGCTACGAGCACAACGGAGAACTTTTTCTACAACCTTGAAGAAGGGGGTGGGAGAGCAAAAGAAGAGAAGAGCGGGCCCGAACTATACGATAATCTAACGTCTCGAGAAGTTGGTCGAAAGCGTTGGGGCGAGTCTGCGTTTCTTACCGGAAACATTAAACGATCCACTAGATCCTCTCTCTCTCTCTCTCTTTTTCTCTCCTTTTCCCCCCGTTCTTCCGTTCTCTCAATAGTCCTCGAAGAATCCGAGCTACGATTGCGCCCTTGCGACACACAGTGAAGAAAGCACGTGGTTTTTCGAGACGACTTCATGCAGATGAGAGACACATTAATTCGACCTGGATTTTCCGAGGTGCTTCATTTTTAGAAGGCTGAATGCTAGATGAGTGTCACAACTATTATTGTTTTAAATATTTTCTCTTATCTCTTATAAATATGAACGTATATGTGTGTAGTAACTTTTTTAAATTTAGATGAATTTAATTCAATTTTTCAGAGATTTTAGATTGATTAATTTGTTAAAGAATGGATGAACAAACAATTTTCTAGATTTTAAAAATTGTGTCACCCAAACGCTAATTTTTTAAATTTATATTATTACTTATATCTATATTTATATTTAGAAATTAATATTTACTGATTGCAAGGTATTTCAATCTTTTTATACGAATATAAACAATTCAAGCTATAGAGAACCTAAAGGGTGTATCAGATCTTTAAATCGATGCATATGGAATCTCGTGACTGATAATATAGCAAACTGTATAATTACGATTCTATACAAAATTTTCAAAAAATACGAAAAGCAGCTCACATTGTTTATAATACAATCACTTACTGCATAGGAACACTGTGATCATTTAAATAATAATCTACTGCTTAAAGAGTACAGACAATGAAAATCTCGAACTATTTACATGTATTTACACAAAGTCGTTACAACTAAGTACAATGATTCGAGTATTTTTATAACGTAAACAACAGAATAGGATAATGCAACAAGATCTCATCATTGAAGATAAAATACGAACAATGAAATATTGATCCCTTTGTGCAACTTGTTTACGCGGTTATTACAGATAAAATGATCCGCGGATTTTTGTAAGAGAAACAATAGAATAAGACGGTATCCATCGCGTAACCACGTAGCCGTACGATTTCGAGTATTCCTACCGAAAGGAACTCTGAAAACACGGAACCTATTTGCGGAGCAATAGCGGAGCCGTCTGCAATCTGCTTTCATCGTCACTTTTCCACGGCTTACATAAAGAACAAATGTACATCACAATCCATTTGCGCTTCCGTTTCACCTCTGGAGAATACTGTATACCTGGCGGGGGACGCCTCTTTCCTTGATTCTATGTTTGCACGGTGTTCAAAATGGTCGTTCCAAGGATGGAATTAAATGTGCTGCACGCCAAAATAAATACGACACGTTTCGTAAAATCTGGCGGCCAAATATTTGATGAGATGTAATTTTTATTTACGCTCGGATAATTAAAATATTACTGTAGCAGCCTCGCGATCGTACTTTTATAGGTATTTCATTTGTGTGAAATTTACGATAGATTTGATGTATTGAAAATTTTAAGTGTTTTTATTGTTTTTATACGCTGCAGTAGATATTTATACTTTATTGATTTCGAGGACGTGAACAAAAACGCGATTTTAAGATCTTTTTCTGAAAACATTAGTGGACTTAGCCTAGTATTTTGTTAATGGCAAATTTGAAATATGCAATGGCAAATGTGAAATTTCACAGCGGAAAGATTACTGCAACTAGATTCTTGAGATTATTTCACGAAACTTTTTCCTCAGCAAAAATGCAATCTGTGGCTTCGTTTATGAGTTATTAATGAAAAACGCTGACCAATGAGAGTTGAGATCAGCTGACGCGAGAGGACCGAACCAATGAACGGAACTGGGCGTCGTCCGCTCTTTGACTCAGCCGTTCCGCGCCAGTTGATCTCGCTTCTCATTGGCCAATGTTTTTCGTTAATAACTCGTGAACAAAGCGACGAATTGCATTTGCGCTGAGGAAAAAGTTACTTCAAATGACGTCAGGAACCTCATATTTCCCAATTCCGAGTAACTTTTGGAAAACTCTGTATATTGGAACACTCTGTATAATTGGAACACTCTCACTGTATATTCTTCAAAGTAAACTACCCTTCCCGAAATTCTATCCATTAACTATTCCGAAGAAAATTCCTAAATATCTTACTTTTCTCAGATTTAGCACTGTCTCGCAAGAAATCTGAATTTTATATCGAATACCTCTAAACGCGTATGTCCCCGTCCGTTATTACACGGCCCTCGCGCGACCCGTCACCGACACCATCAAATATTTCGCGCGTGAATTTTTAACGCCGCCGAAGCGCACCCTTGAGAAAAGCCCATAAGAAAGGTCGATCGCTCACCTTTTCTCGGAAGGCGACGGCGAGCGCGCTCAAAAAATGCCGCTGATATCATCTTTTTTACGAGGCGCCGGGCCGTCGGAGTGGCAATACAAGATGCGTGCCGGATGTAATACCCGGAATAAAGGCAATAAACTCTTTCGTAGAGATCAATCGAGAGTGAAGTGCCAGCAAAATCCGAGGGAGGAATAGAAGTGGGAGAGGCGGCGGTGGAGGAATAGCGAACGCGGCGAAGAGAATAGGTTGATCCTCGCCGCTTGTGGAAAGGTTCAATTAATGTCGACGAAAGCACCGAAGAAGAAGCTGGTAACCTTCCTGGAAACAACTAGCGACCGCGGGTTTTACAACCGGCGCGTTCGTCTCCGTTTTTAAAGCGCGCAACAGCGAGTTCCGCCGGCGGAAACGCGACCGCATCCGTTCTTACCCATTCAAACGAAAACAATACCTTATAATAACTGAACTGATAATCTTCGCGTCGCGCTCTCGTCTGCATACGGCTTTCAAGATCGCTGTTCGATAAAAATTAATTCTCCTGGGAATCATTTCAAGACGTCAATGTTCCGCGAAGTATTGTTTAAATTGTTCCATTATGAGATATGACTGGATCGCATGTCTTGTGTTAATATATGCTAAATTGTTCTTAAATTGTTCTTAATTTGTTTTTAATTTGTTCTTAAGTAGATTGTATTGAATGCGAATTATTTCTTAAGTAACAGTAAATTGGGATATTTAGTAGTTCAATTCTATAATTAAATTCTTATTTAGTAAAATCAAAGAAGTCCTATTGTAAAAAATTAAAGAAACGAAGATACTGCATTTATTTACGAAGACTGAACCTTATAAAAAAAATAGTGACTAGACTTCGATAAACTTAAATAAATATATCTGGAATATGAAAACGCCACTGTCCTACAACCCCTTCTATGACATCGACGAATATCATCGCTCAGGAATACGCGCGAACGCTGAAGCCAAACAACGCGAGCAATCCCTGTTTTCAACTCGGAAGAAACAACACGCTGAAACAACGCCGCATTGTTTGGGTATGTTTAGTTGGTTGTTTCCTCATTACACTTCCCATCATACCACGAAGATAACGTAGTTACATGCCTTTAACGCGGTCGCCGTTGCTTCGATTGCGCGCTCAAAAGAGAGAAGAATAACACGGTGACAACGGGTCTACAAAATTCGAAAGATATTACACTATTTTTCTACGGGAAATCCGCGGAGATCTCTATCAGAGACAGACGTGGAGAAGATAATAAAACGTTTGAGAACAGTTGAAAGAAATCGAACGGCAAACCGCATCGGAAGATATTAATCGCGACGAATGACGGTAATGAATCATGGGTAATAGATCGACCGCGGCCAGTTCGACGCCGCTGTATCCGATAACTGTCTCTATCCGATAAAATGTTTTCCACGTGATTCTAATGAAACGGCCATAACGTTCGACGGTCGTTTACCATGAAACCAGCGGCAAAAATAGCGGCGATGTATTTCATTTTAAAATTGATACCACCATATTTGGCAATAGCTGAGTAATAGCCGGTGTATCAGGCTTCATATACTTGCCGGCGTTTTCGAAGCGTTTTTGGCTAACCGCCCTTTCCACGCCGTATTCAAGCGTAATGCAATATTTAATGTTGGAATATCTATTCGGCCAGCAGCGTGTGTACCCGCGCGGAGCCTGAGCCTGTATCGAGGCTCGCGCGCGTGTGTGTTTCGCAGCGCTAATTTGGACACCTTGCATCCAAGGGTAAAATAGTCAAATTTCGCGATGGAACTGGTAAACTTGCCACTGAACCGTGCCGGCGCCGGCCAATATTTGCGGACAAACGACGGCAGAGCGCAATACAAGTTTCGTATACTAACAAATCTATTTTTCAACGAATCTCGCTCCCCCCCCCCACGCGCATTTCACTAAATTTTCCAAACGAAAACGTTTGGCTCTCGATATTTTCCGCGTGCCACATTTTCTTTCGACGAATTTCTCGTTCAGCTCGAACTACCGCACGCATTATCCGTAGCAATTTGTTTCGCGTTGTTTGTTTCTAGTCGAAACGAAATGATTGGCGATCGTTCCAATTTTTTTAGCGGTCCGTGCAACCAAATAACGGCGCGGATGGAGAGCAACGCTGTTGGATAATCGATAATTGTTATAAACAACATTTATCTTGCCGCGAACCGGGGCTGAAAAAGCAATTACAGTTGCGACGATGCATACGTTGATTTGATGCGACGTAATTACTTCGTTTAAGTAAATAATTGTACGGTGTCCACGATTTTGTAGAATTCTATTCCGCGGGAAACACCGTCGTTCTTCATTAGCATGATTAACAAGCAAAATTGCATTTTTGTGCGTGTTACAATCATTGGGATCAAACGGTAGAATTATTGGTACATTTGTGTACATTGAGGTAAAAATGTTAAGGTTATGTTTGTTAAAATTTCAAGGTTATGTTAAAATTTCAAGGTTATGTTAAAATTACGTTTGTTAACATTTCACCGATTGGTAGCTTATAAATCATCTTTTTCCCCTGATCGATAACCTGTAATCGGTTTTCAGGATAATAAATTATTTATTATCTAGTATTAAAGTATTATTATATAATCTTTTAGATATTAGATACTTTTCGCGACGAATAAAATAAATACTGTGTAACGCTAATGCTATGAAAATGTAAGTATATTTACGGCTGAATAACCATTCGGTAAAGTGTTAAAAGTACACCTCTTTTTTTAAAAAAATTGTTCCAAATTCAGTACAATGAACACAATATATTTGTTCAATTTTGCTATTACTCGACATCGCAGAAAAGAAGAAATAAAAACTCGCGTTTGTTAAGCTTTTTACGGATGAACAGCCAATGTAGAAAAAGCCTACCATTTGTAAACCCAGATCAAAAACAGGTGAAAAGTTTGCCTTTTTTTCTGTCACTTCGAGCAACAGCAAAATTAAACAAAAAGTATTTTACTCGTTGCACAGTAAACTAATATCTCGAACATTTAAAAAAAAAAATCACGTCATCTAGTCCGCTGTTAAAAAATGCGCGCCGTTACGGAATGTATGCCAAATCCTTTTTTCAGCCACTGGAACATGCGCGCACGGTCAGGAAATTGTAACCAGACAGATTAATGAAATGATTCTTTCCGTCGGCTCGCCCCGGCAATTTCGAGCGCAGGAGAAACAAAAATCCGGCGGCCGTGCGCGGTTCGCGGGGCTCTCGGATCAGACGAATCAATTAGCGCGATTCCGAGACACGGTTCAAGCCAATTTATTCCAGCATCGTTCCCACGGGCGCGTGATTACATGAGAAACGCGAGCAGCGCCGCCGCATGAATGGGATCGGGGGTTTCATTCACTTTTCACCGGCCGCCGGAAATATCTTTATTAATCCCGATTGTTTTTATCTTATAGACGCCGTGATTCGTGGACGATACAGCCGTGAAGAACGGGTTAGAAAGGTGAAAGGGGGAACGGGGGGGGGGGGGGAGACACGATGATTAATCCGCGACCCGTGGAATCGGTCTAAACGTTCCGTTTAAACCCTCCCGCCTAAATGCAACGGCCCCGCAGACGATGGCTCGATCTTGATGGAATTTCTTGTTCGTGTGAGAAATTACACGGGCGTGTTTTCTTTTTTTGTTACCGCGTAAGCTGAAACTGGGCTGCGCGGCGAAACGAAAACCCGGGAAGAGAGAACGCGTTCGCGGTGGAGAGAAAGTAATTTTCGCGTGAATGCCGCTGCGGGTTTAGAATTCCAAGCTGTTTCTTTATTGTCGTCGATTGAATCAACGTCTTGAATAGATCGAACAGAATGAAATTCTGATGGGGATCTTGTAAAAGCAATCCATAAACGCGGATGTTCGTCGTGCCGCGCCGGTCGTTTGTCACGACGGAGGAGATTAACGGGGTGAAGATGATGCGTAAGACGGTAACGCGCGAGTTCCGAGCCGCGCCGCTTCGTTATTTCAGAGCCGCGAAGAAAACGCGATTATGTACGTCTCTTTCATCGACAGCGGTGACCGGCGGTGCTGTAAATGCTTGTGGAAATTATGGCAGAAAGAAGTTGGCGAAGAATGCATGAAAAGAGGCAAGGAATTTCCTGAAATTAAAGGATCGTCTTGCGAATTAACCTGACGATGACTGAGGCATCTTTTGATCGACTCGATTTGCAATGGGAACTTTTTTCTTCTCAGCGGAGGTTATGTCATGAAGGTTTCAGGTAATAGGAAAATTTTCACTTTTTGATTATTTATTTTCATATTTATGATGCTATAATTATGATGATATAGTATATTTTATGACATATTTAGAAAATATTTAAATCAAATATTTCCAATGTCCTTTAGTTGCAACCTACTCAAGTATATATTTTGTTAATAAAACATCTGATTTTTACAGTATTAATAAAAAAATAACTGAATAACTAAATGGATATATAAACCTATTTATTTATTTTAAAATATACAACATAGATGCTAGTACTTGTTACACAGTTTTCTTTAGTATACCCCAGCAAACTTAGCATACTGCATATAAAATGCATTATAGTGGTATTTGCAGCTAAAACTGAGCAAATTCGAAACATTACGGTCACGGTGAGTTTCAATGCGCGACGTAAAACGTAACGAGCCATTACTATTCAAAATTTCCACGACGAAAAAAGACGTCACGCCAATTAGAGCTGTCCTCCTGTTACAGCGAAATATTTCAGAGATTAAACGTGATCTGTTTTGAAAGACTATGCGAAGTATCTTGTAGTCTAGACGAGATGATAGCGCCGTTAATTTTGGTCATTTTTCTATGTTTCATTTTGCCGTGTAAATTCACAGGAATTCACCGTCTAATTACTACGTTCGTTTCCGGTTTACAGCGAAGTAGAGTTCTCCTCTACTATGTATATACTATAGAGATCGCTATAAAATAGAGTTTCGAGTACGGTGAACGAGAAAGCGGAACGCGGTCTACCAAATGATCGATCTAACGACATTATCGTAAAAGTGCTATCACGCAGAAGTTACGCAGTTATAAAATCGCGTGCCGCATATCATTTTAAGATGGGAACGTTAAGGCAAGCGGCGAATAATTTTGTTGTCAAATATCTAACTGTCCGGCGGTGCGCGCTGACACTTTTACGGCCGCATTCATAAGGATATGCATAATCCTAAATCGAGCGGTAAACGCCCCGTATACCGGCGTATATCGCGCGCATTATATAATAATGCCGAAATATTCTAATCGCCGTCGGGGTACGATGCACCGAGCTTCGAAGCCCCGTGCTAAATCAGGGCGTAATTTTACTTCGACTCGAAATTCGAACAGAACAGTGTTTTAAATTAATCAATCGAGAACTTTTATATCATATAATTTAATTCTCTAGATTTAAAAAATTTTATGAATTAAAATATAATAGCAATTGAATTTGATATTTGAACTTGATGCTTGAATATGAAATTTATTATTATTACCTCAGCAATAAAATTTAAAATTTCTAAAAAATGTTTACAGAATTTTGATTTTTAGATCATTATACTGTGGTAAAAACGACGAATCGATTAGGAAATAAAATTGCTATTAACGCTCTAAATTGAATCTGAAATCTTCAACTGCGATTCTCAGATTTTTAGAAATTTATAAACAGTTCATAAACGAACTTTCTAGCCATTATTCTTTATTATAAAAAATCTCTTCTGCGAACTGACAACTCGCACGGCTGCGATTCCAGTAAAATCAGTATCGAAGCAGAAAGACAAGTAGCCAGACGTATCCTGCTTCCTTCTTAGCGCAGACAGTCCTAACGGTGCATTTATTTTATCATTAATAGAAAGACAAGCAGACCTGAATAATTCAGCATCGATGTTACCACGTACTTCCTCCGCGGTAAATTTATCGCAGCACAGTCAAAGCTATTCTTCATAAATTCCCCATTGTGAAGAGCAACCGCAACATATTTGCGTTCAGACATTCATTTAATTCCGCAAATATGCGAATCTAATCAGCGATAATAATGTCTCTACGCTACTGAAAGGTAAGATATGCGAGTGAGGAGATCGCGTGGTACGCTGGAGAAAGAAATTTCCCGCGTAGGGCGGTTCCCAAGAAAAGACCCGCAGACAACTTCACATCGCGCGATCTGTATTTAAAAAGTCGCGTCCCGACACCAGCGATCTTCGACGCGGATCTCGGCGTTATTTGTAACTCATTATGTTGCTAATAAAACACTGTTCCAAGGGAGAATGCATTTTCAACTGATCCCAGTTCCTCGTAAATAACCGAGAGAATTTTTATCCCGCGCGAAGACCCGTTACGCGCGCGGATCGCAATCGGAGTTTTCGGCGGTCCGGTTTTCGGTCGCGAGTAAATCGTCGCTCGCCGGACCGCGACGTCCGGGAGACAATTAAGTGGACCTGTCGGCGGTAGAGGGGTTAACGGTACCGCATGGAAACAGCTGATCGGCTCAACCGATTTCGCGTGACACCGCCGGAACGTGGAAACGAACTTGAGCCAGTGACCCAAAGAAGTCCGCGGTGGCGCACGGGCGACGGTGTTCCGTTCCCCTCGAAACAGGAATCCCGGTCTCGAGCGGACCCGAGGCGGCAAAACGGAGGGCAGGAGCAAGAAAAAAAAAAGAAGAGGAGCAGAAGCAAAGAACGCGCCCGGGACATCGGGAATACAAGCGCGTCGAGAGAATCGTTGCCAGAAACGCAAACATCGGCTACTCGAGCGGCGGAACAACTCGGTGCTCGAGGAACGTCGCGCGTGTCCACCGGTTCGCGCAAAGTTTGCGCACAGCTGAAATGCCGACACGCTAACCGGCGACGGTTTTCTATAGGCGTTCTCATAGTTCTTTAGCGGCGCTTCGTTAGTGCGACGCGCGCGCGCGCGCCCGACGGGAGGACGCGTTTCCGCGAAGCAGAATTCCGCCGGCTAACGTCCTGTGGCATAATTACACGTCCGTCGTCGTACTCTTCGCGGTGTTTTCGTTTTGATCGGCGGCCGGTTGTGTGTCGCGCGGCACGGCTCGATGTGCCTGATGAGCGGGAGGGGGTCCCCTTGATGAGCAGCGGACCCCGGCGAGAGAGCAGAGGGCCCCGAAGACCGGTAACCGAGAGCCGCTCGCGCTCCCGTGCTCCC
This sequence comes from Augochlora pura, assembly GCF_028453695.1. Taxonomy (NCBI): domain Eukaryota; kingdom Metazoa; phylum Arthropoda; class Insecta; order Hymenoptera; family Halictidae; genus Augochlora; species Augochlora pura. The sequence goes on along the minus strand of NC_135775.1, from coordinate 4,740,776 downwards.
TGCTGCACGCGGCCGCAAAAAAGATGCGCCGCACACGTGACTCGGCGAGATCGTGAAACGCTGCGCGCAACGCGCGCGTCAGCCGTCGGACTCCCACCGATACAAGATATTGCCGTTTTATTGGCTTTCCGCGAAGATTATAGCGTGTTAATCTGTTATGGGCTTTCGCGCCTGAAGAATGCCCGCCCGTGGTACCCGGGACCCCTCTCTGGCAAACCTCGCGCCGACTTTTACGCTCGCCGCGGAGGGATATTTTTGTCTCGGTTTCCAGAAGCTTGGGTTGATCTCTGGCGAGACCTTTGTGAGCGATACAAAGTGTTTGAACGTAATTTAAAAGGGAATAGTTTCTTTTTAATTAGGTGGAGGGATCTGAACTTTGAGATGTTAGGGAAGATTAGTTTAGATAATGGCTAAGAAATTGAGAAAATTGAAGTAGGATTTGTAAGAGATGGTTTATATCTTAAATATAATATTATATTTAATTTTACAATATATTTATATGCATACTGTACAATTTCATTGCAAAGGGTTGGAGGCAGCCATTATAGTTGAGGGTTGAAAATAGAAAGAAGAGGTTGTATGGCTATCTCACTGTTAATTTATTTACATTTTGAAATTATATCAAATTAAATTACATAAACAGTTTAAGTAAATTATAAAAACAATAATCGAAAAACAGGAGTGATTATTAAAAATTTTTCTTAAATATTAGCGCAGTTAACTATCTATAAAGAAAATAGAAGTTTTATCATTTCCTTTTGTTCTCTAAAATTTATCATTACTGGTATTATTATTAAATTGTGTGGATTTCAATCGGGGAATTTAGCAAAAGAAAAATACTAGAAAATCTATTTGTTCAATTGATATATTAGACTGCAGATTTATATTAAAACCAAAATATAGAATATTGCAATTTGACAGGGACGATTAAATTGATAACATTTTTCCGCCCCGCGTGCAGAGACGAATTCAAGCTTCGAAGTTTATTACTACGCAGTGTTGGTTAACATTTCGTTTTGTTTTCCAGCCAAATATTTGATCACCTGCATTTTTTATCCGTCCGAATAGGATACAATATCGTGCTTTAATAAAGACAGAAAATTGTTCCAAAACGTTTCATAAAAGAGCCGATCAATTGGGGGATAAAAGTGCAGTGCCAACTATGTTGAATAAATGATGCGGTAGAAATAATAAATAGATTGTAAATGCAGAATATTAGTTCTGTGTAGAATATTCTATAACTGTGTAGTATAGACTAACTATAAATGTATAATATAACTAATAAAAGAATAAAATGCTTGGTAAAAAAATGTGCATTGCAATTGAATTTTTGTACGACGATAACATTGTATTGCCACGATTCGTTAATTAATTTCTACAGAGAATTTTCAGCTTCCCCTAGACGCATGAAAGAGCAGAGTTCATTGGCTGCGGCTCTTTTCAACGAGGGATTGAATAATGCGACCTTCGGACGACTTTGAACCGGAATGTTCACACTGAAAGAGGTGCACAAGGCTTAATGAATTCCTTATTGCTTCGGGTCACGAATGTGAACACCGTGTGTTACCGTGTTTATGCAGCGTAATTTAGGCTCTGATATATTTTCTATAGCCTGTATTTACGTTAGACAGAAACTAATTACTATTTAGCGTTCCTGCGCGTTGAATAGAAAGTGCGATAATATTATTCGGTGTGCGTGTGTGTTCCGCGTCGTGGTCGAAGAACCCGCGCTGCTACTTTAATTCACTCGAAATATTTATTGCATCGGTATTAAATTCAATCGATTCGCTCACGCCTGGGTGCATAATAATATCACTGTCATCGTAAAATCAATAGCTTCGCGTTACTAAATAACGATCGCTACATTTTGGGAACATATTTTGCAAACACTGTCAAGAATTGTTTTATAAAGGGAATAAAGAAAACTGTTGAAAATGTCTCGAAAACTTATTGCGATCCGTTTTATATAATTTTATAAAAATGGAATTAATGTATTCGCTCGAGCTTTTAGCGATGAATAAATTATTGAATACGTCCAGAATTAAAATAAAATAATACTGGTCGTAATTTTCTTGTAGTTTGTAAACTTATGTACCGTATGAATGTTTAAATATCTGCATTTATTTATTTGTACGTGCGTATGTCGTTTATATTTATTATTTATGTTTATTAATTACATTTACTCTGCACATTTATTACTTACATTTATTCTGTACATTTATTCAGTACATTTATTACTTACATTTACTATTCATATTTATTAATTGCATTTATTCGTTATATTAACCACTTGTATTTATTATCTACGTTTATTGATTATATTTATTCGCTACATTTATTACTTACATTTCACATTTATGTTTATCAAGTGCATCTGGCAGCGTGCAATTTTTCGAATCGAAGTAGCACAAGCACAAACGTGAAATGTGATTTTTCCATTAATTGCTCGATGTTCCCTTGTAAGGTACATTGGCGTAGACCGTAAAAGAAAAATCGTCCGACATCACTCTCGATTTCTCCGTCGGCCCCCATAATGGTACTGTCATTTCTATTCGCGAGGTTTTTCACGGGCCACAAAGGGAGCAGTTTGCCTCTGGAATTGTCATGTTATGAAAACCAGCAACGCGTAGAGCGTCGATGCACACGAAACTCTCGCGCGGCGTCGCAGAAAAAAAAAAGAAAGAAACGGCGCGGTGCAGGGGGCGTGAGTCATAGTACATAGGCACTTCGACGCTTTTATCGAAGAATACTTGGGCGTGACCCAAGTATTCAACTACCCGGCTCCTTCAAACCCTTTAGCTACAGCCTAGTCAACCTATATTTTGAAGGCTGCGCGACGTTCGAAAGCCGGAAAAAGCTATTTCCCCTTTCTTCTTTCTTACCCGACCGGCTTCCGTTCCCGCCGTCTTTTTTACCGGGTTCAACACTAGTTGCTAGCGCGATCCACGATCGCCGCGCCAATGCAAATAAATGCTGTCGCTCGGAAGCCGCCGAATTACAGCGCGACGGATGAAATATTCTCGTTTAATTAATCTCATTAGCCGGCCGTTATTTACCGAAATCGAGACATCCTGGCTCGCCAAATTGGATTAACATAACGGAACTTTAATAATGGTATTACTGTTATAATTATCTGGCCGAAGCGACCGGCTGTGTCGCGCGTCGATTACAGAATATGTAAAAAAGCAGACGGAATTTTTTAATAACGCGGAAAATATTTATTTATTCGTGGAAGTGAATTTTGGCGGCTTCGAAACAAGTCTTTTCTCAGGCGATGCTATTCCTCTATTTTCGAAAGGTATTTTAGAGGTTAGGGAGGCCTTCTACTAGGGATGGAAAAATAGATTTTTTAAAATAATAAGTGACTAAAAATATTTATAGTTTACTTATTATTTTAAAAATTCTATTTCTTTTCAATCCTGACTTCAACCCCTTCGAATTAATTTTTATAACTTCAATCGACTCAAAACACTTTCGTGAAACAAATACAAAAATTAACACAAATTCTTATCTAAAAACAGAGATCTGAAGTTTTTAAATTCTGACTAAATTTCTTAATGTTAAAATTTCATCAACCGTGCACTTTTCGAAAAATTATTCCAACGTTCTGCAATTATCGCGACCAGTTCCTCGAGAAGTCGTGTGACACACTAATACCGATATATGTCCAGCGGCGTTCCGCTAATAAAACGGAATCGGCTCATGTTCCGATTCACTGGTTACCAATAAGGATATTTGTTCATGTTCCGGCTCACTGTTTACCAATAACGATGTTACAAATTGGTCAGCTGAATAAACCTTTGCTCGAAAGCTTTCCCCATTGTAAAGTTCGCGGGACACACTTGGGATCGACACAATGGTTGTACTTCTTCGAGTAGAAAGAAGTTTTGCCATTCTGTTCGAAAATTCTACTTCGATTTCCGGAAATGTACACGGTGTCCACGAAATAGGTGATCGAACTACGGTGTTGTATTCTACACCCCATAAGGATGAAAAAAGATCATGGAAAAATTGGTCAAGAAACTCTTTGATTTACAGATGTAAATACTTTTCGTTTATCTAAAACTTTGCAGGTGAAAATTAAATGCAATTAATTATTAATTTTACTTTCTCAAAAAAGAAATTGGGCCACTTTAAAGATAGAGGATTAACCCTTCGCACTTAAGTGGCGACTCTGAGGCAGCAATAAAATTGTTACAGCACGTTCCAAAATAATTTTTATATTACGAAAAATTAGATCTCAAAAATTATATAAAAATATAACTGTTGTTGCATGCGTCGCAAGATTCGATATGCATAAAATACATTTTGTTATATAAAATGGAAATGCAGTATATCAGAAAAATTATTTAAGAATTACAGTTGAAGTAGTTTCCAGTGCAAAGAGTTAAAACTTATTCGTACACCTGATACACACAAAGCCTTGTTTCGATACACGCGTCGCGGGGTTTATTGAATAATAATCGTTCGTATCGTCTGCTCGCGAGGCAGCGCGAAAAAATGTTCGGGCGAACGGACGGGATTTCGCCGATACACGTCGACGGGGGGTGTGGCGGCTCGTTCATTGGCACGTCAAATCGCTAGTTAAAGATAACAGCTGAATATTCATATTCGGCTGCACGGGGCTCGCTGCGCGCGCGAGGTTTCGGGCAGCAGTTTAAACCTAAATCAACATTGTATTATTCCGCGGCGGGGCAAGAGTGATTTATCCCGCGGGACACGCGCGAGAAGCGGCGGCCCGCCATTCCGAACTTACGTACGATTAAATCCTAAGTTACACAATGGCCGCAATTATATGCTGGTAATATTGCGCGGGCCGTACTCAATGTACCGGGATAAAATAGTTGTCTGATCGCGGTAATGACATAAATGCTTATGAGCCGGGCGCTGCCTCCGGCCGTTCCGCGCTAACAAGATTATAAATCGATATTATTGCCGGCGTTCTGTTCCTTTAACGAGAGTGCGCTGCTGCGTATTGTGCGCGACGCGTACGACTCCGAGGTATCCGAGGAAGATGCAATCGTCGGATATTTAAGATGCTGGCTACTCTGGAGTGAACTACTGCTGCGCCTGTGGCTTGTTCTCAGGCATAATCTACTTTGTACTTATCGAACTAGACGCGCTACATTTTTATTTGAACGCACGCGAAATAAAAGGATTTAATTTCTTTTTTAAAATATACAGAAAATGAGAATTCTATTTCGTGATTAAAAAGTACACAAAATAAGAGAATTATATTAGTTTGTATAAAAATACACAAAATAAGAGGATTACATTATTTTATCTAAAAACGAATGAAATAAAGGAATTAAAAATTTCAATTAAAAAATTCACAGAGTGGAAGATGTAAATATTTTTGTTAAAAGATGGAGAAAATAAAAGAATAAATCTTCTTCAGTAGTGATCACTCTGTATATTACATAAAAGTATATAATACTCCTCGTTAATAATATACAAAAATTATATACAAGTTGGACAAATTTTACTCTTGTCTGTGTTTTATAATTTTTATAAGTATAAGTAATCATATGTTACAAATTGTACATGTTTGAGATCAGAATGTTCTAAGCGCTAATTAAAGCGAAGTTTCTCAAATCTTCAATAGAGCGTGTCAGTGCAATAAAATGTAACACAAAGCGTTCTGTACCGGTTACAACGAAATAATCTGCATGCAGAAATCGCGGACGCTCGCAGCAGCCCCGCGTCCCCGGATCGCCGGGCGAGTTCATCGGCGATAACAGCATCTGGTAACAAGTATTTGCTATCGATAACAATTCGCAAACTCCGTACAAATTCACCGTATCATCGTGACGCTGCGAACGTAGCCGGCGAGCGATTTTCTACGGGCGTTCTACCAGCGAGCGCGCGGTGTTCGAGCACCGGAATAACTCGGGAACTTTGCCCGTAGGTGTTGCGTTCGAGGTGGTCGCTCGTTGGTGGATCGCGCGGTTCCGCGGACGATAGGTCCCACCTAATTACCGGGTCCGGCCACGCATCGAAGACGCCCGGCAGCCTTTTATCGGTGGAAAAGCCGGCCGCTCGATATGACAAAGAAAATGACAAGGTGGCCACAGCAGAGGTAAATCCGAGCGGTTGTTATTTAACCGCCGCCCGGTTCCGCGTCGCTCCGCGAACAGCGCGATACGACAGAAGCACGCTGCAGGGTTAGAAGAGTCTCGATCCCGACGAAGAAAGCCGGGCGAAGGTGCCGGATAGGCGCTCGAGGGGGACACGGGGCGACGGCCGGGGAAGGAAGGCCCGCAGGAGGAAACTCTGCGAGGCGCTCTCCGTTGGACGCGTGTAGAGGGTATTTCTCAATATGTGCGGGCTACACCCTTGGAACCTCGAGACTCGAGGTAAACAGACGTGTTTGCCGGGACAGTGCTCGGTAATGCCGCTGGTAATCCACCTGGCTTTTTCGACACTGGAACCACCGAACCGCTCCGGATCGCCCATTTATTTCTGGTTTCACGAGTACACCGGACGAGATTGAAGGACCGCTTAATTCTGCCGTCTCTCGCCTTCGCTACGACCTACGAAAATTGATCGACGATCTTCTGATACGAATTAATCGACGCCCTTTGATATGGCAACAGTCGAGGCATTTACAGCGCGAATAATCAACCGCTAATATTCCACCAAATTCGAAGCAATTTAATTAACTAAATTGAAAGTAGAAAGCTAAAATTTATTGTACTAGATGACGTTAGTTAGTTGATAGATTCAGTATGACGATAATATATATTTTTGCACTCGATGCTATGTTAACTATCGATTTGAAATAATTTCTTTGACTTGCAGTACATCTATTGTATACGACTTATTGTTAAAGCATTTTATGCGTACGAGATTCAATTACGTAGCTTATATAATAGTTACATTTCTCACAGTTCTATTTTTAATTTAGTATATCTAATACCGTAATTATTGATACAGTGAAAATACGTATATTAATATAAAAATTGTAAAAAATGTATGGAGATCTAATTTTGCAATTTGTATGAGATGATATACGTATCAGTCGCTCTAGCGTCAAAGGGTCATTCAGCGTCACAGAGGATTCATATTCGGTACCGATGACAATCAACTTCCGATGATGGACACTTGTCTGAATGCTGCGGGATCGCGGGGCCTCCGCTCCGCCATAATTAACCGTCTTTGACGGTTGCCCGCCGGATTTCACGGTCCGTCGTTCCGCTTTCGAGGTGGCCGAAGGTGCCGATAGCCGCGTGCACCAGAAGCGTCGTGACCTGTGACCCCGTCACGTTCGACGGAGGCGCCAACGCGTAAACCGGCACCTCGACGCAGTATCGCGGCCGAGTTGCGTAACTTGCGGGCAAGGTAGACCTCCGTAGAGGACATCCTGGTGTGTTCCCCTGGCCGCTTCCCACATGGTGAAAAACATGGAGCGCATTACGGGCGCCCAGGCAGCGAGAGCAGCGTCGGCTGAATGGTAGTTCGCTGCCTGCTGTATGTACTTACGTACGTACGTACGTAGATCCGTCGCTACGTTAGTAACATAGCCGAGCGTGGCTACATACGCGCGGCCTGTGCACAGCACCGAAGAAGGTTCGTTGACCGCGGTGAGACTTCTTCTCTCTTCCTTCATCCCCTCGGCCTCCCCCCCCCCCCGGCTCGCATCTCCCTCTCTTCCTCTCTGTCTCTCTCCCCCCTGTGTTCCCCTCTCTCTTCGTTGCTCTCGCTTTATCGCTCTATCTGTCACTCCGTCTCTCTCTCCGTGGTCGTCGTCCACCGACCGCGCGGTCGTCTTCGTCCCTCCGCCGGGTCTCCGGCACGACCTTGGCGATTCAATGCCCGCACCAGATAAATCCTCTTTCCAGATAATAGATTATTTCATACGTGTAACTAGTCGTTGGTAGCGGCCTCTTCTTCCTCCTCCTCCCCCCTTCCTACCTCCCGCCTCGCCCCGGCCTCCAGCCATCCTTCGACTACCCTCTTTCGCTTTCTCCTTCCACCGGGGGCCCTCTCTCCCTCGGTCTCCCTCGGTCTCCCCGCCGACTCTTTTCTGACTCCGTCGAGTCTTCCGACTCGCCTGACTCTTCCGACTATCCCGCTGGACTATTCTCTGCCCTCTCCCCTTCTCCCCTTCTCCTCCTCCGCCGTCCCGCTGCTACGCTTCCTGATAACTCGCGCACGACGATGCAAGCGCGAACCAACGCCGCGTCCGTGGATCCCGCGCGTTCCCTGGCCTTGACAGTAATACAGAGCGAATCGGAAATTGTGTTATCCAGCCTGATCGGCCGACGGGTTTAGTCGGAATTTCGCGGACAAGATTCTTAGGGCCGTACTGATCCAGGGAGGGTTTGTTTTTTATAGGGCAGATTGGGGTGGATGCTTATCTCGCGTTGTACCATCGGTCTTATCGCGGGGATTCGGTTGTAAGAATTGGTGCGGGAGGGTTCGACGCGATTCTTCGTGTTTGAGGGGGAGATAACGAATTCGGAGACGCGCGCTGATCGCCGCGCGAGACGACGCGAGATTTCGTCAAATGAATGGAGAAATTGAAATTGATTAGCAAAGGTGTGTGATATCGAGCACCCTTTCGATATTCTTAAGTTTTAAGAGATCTATTGAAATTCGGAAGATATATTGCGTCTTTTTTATTAGGAAGAGATTCGTTACGATGCATTTAGTAAAATATAATTATTTAAATAATACAATTTATTTTTCTATTTAAGAAATTATCAGAAATAAAATTAGAAATTCTTATATGGCAGTGAGTCGATTAATTTCTGCTGCATCCCTTTGACGCCATTTTTCAATTCATGGACGATTGCGTATTGTTCATCAGTGCCGTAAATTATTAAAACGTCTTATAAAATTTCAAAGTCCACCATAACTTCGCAAATATATTAAAAATATTTTCTTGTCTCACAAAAATAATTCTCGTGAAATTTAGAACCTTGCTTAACGTTACGTTCGATCAAAGAAAATTGCAACAATTACAAATCGTAGCAATGGCCGTCGCTTGAAAATATGCGCGAGCAACATGAAACGCTTGTCCCGCGAAGAGAGGAAGAAAGCGAGTAAGCCGGGTAAGAAAATGAAGGCGGAGGCACGTTGAAAAACTCACGCCGGAGAAAGTGATTAAGCAGTGCAGAGGAAAAGTGAAGGGGCTCGTGGGAGCCTTATCAGCGCGTGTAACGTAACCCTTGTAGAAAAAAAAAGAAAAAAAAACACTGCGAAGAAGATATTCGAAAGCGATAGCGAAAGCAAGTCAAGAACGTGCGAAACATGCAAAGAAACCACGAGGACGTAAGTGGCGGAAATTATCGCTGGCCTAAGTCGAATCGCCTGCAACGCGAAGTTCCACGATCGCGGAAATATCTGGCTTTGAAATCCATCGTCTCGAATCGTTTCTTCGAAGGGAAGAAAACGTTTCGACGATCGCGGAAAAAGATTGCTGCGAATAATTGCTTGAAAGAATCGCTGAAAAGAATTGGTGAACGGAATTGCCGAACGGAAACGTTGAAAAGAATTGCTGTAAAGAATTGCGGAATAAAATCGCTGAAAAGAATTGCTTCGAAAAGTTGCCGAACAGAAACGCTGAAAATAATTGCTTAAAAGAATTACCGAATAGAAACGCTGGAAATAATTGCTTAGAAAAATTGCCGAACAGGATCGCTGAAAATAATTGCTTTGAAAAATTGCCGGACAGAAACGCTGAAAAGAATTGCTTAAAGGAATTACCGAATAGAAACGCTAAAAAGAATTGCTTAGAAAAATTGCCGAACAGAAACGCTGAAAAGAATTGTTTAGAAAAATTGGTGAACAGAATCGCTGCAAACAATTGCTAAAAATTGCCGAACAGAATCGCAGCAGAGAATTGGTAAAAAGAATTGCCGGCAAGAAATCCAGCAATCTCGAACGCGGAGGATCGACGCTGAAAAATCGACGGGAACAGACTGCCCGATAAAAAGTTATTAGTTAGCCGAGTGTTAAATTGCACTTTCAACGAATTGTGCCGTGGCACGGGGGTAGCGTAAAGCGAGCCGCAGATCACGTCACAGATAAGTGTGGCAAGAACTATGAAGTCATAATTAAATGTTGAGGGGGGAGGGGGGCCCACGTTCAAGTGATCTCCACTCAACTGAAGCGGAAACTGTTGAACCAAGTTTAAGATCGGATGGCGGCGCATCGTGGACGGTACGAGCGTGTTTACACGTCCGACAGATTCATCTATTAGAGCGAGATCAATTTGCGGGCGCATGCACGGTTAATTAATTCAGTCTCGGATTTCAGGAACGTAATTTTCGATCCCCCGTGCTTTTTTTAATCGGCGCGCTTCACAGCAACGCGCGCGCGGGCGCGCGCGGGCGTTTTCAAATTGTGTATTTGATCGTGGAACGTGTCGAAAGCACAGTATCGGTTATACGCGTGATTAATTTTTCAAAAATATTCGACGCCGAAGGGATTAAACGCGATCCGACTGAATTATGAAAGTGCTAATGTATTAACCGGTGCTCGATGCAATTTCGTTTGAATCTGCCCAAAGTGCATGTACAATTGATGGTGTTATTTATACATGATGAACATAACCATCCCCTCCTCCCCCCCTTCGGCTCGGTTTCAATTTAGTCTAGCCTCTATCGATCTGTGTTTTCTGCCGCATCAATTTTGCACACTTATCAGGATCGACGACGTTAATTTCATCGGCTGCTTTGAACGTGTAATTTGCATTTGAGCAGAGCAATATTCGGGGGCAAGATGTTTCGCATACTTCCAGGCAGTTAGCTATAGGTTGTTCTATGGTTTCTTTCGCAGATTGATCTCTTCGTCCTTAACAGGTCAATTTTTACGACAAAAGTTTTTACCCCCTTTTTTAAATAATGTCTGAGGTATATTAATTTAGCTTTGGTTAAAAATGACTTAATGGCAAGATAAAGTGATCAAAGTTATTCAATTCACGGCTATTGTAATTGATATAAAAATAGATTAGTAAAGAATTTATTCAATAAAGTTTATGATAAATAAGACCAAAAATCTGTGTAAGTTATTATTATTATCTACCATAATAGCCCACTGTGACCTTAATGTACACGTATTTTTTGTTTAGTAAACACCAACAAGTAATGTCAAGTGCACGAATGGTTATGTTGCTTTTTATTTGCAGACAATTTGCAAGGCATTTACATCGATATTTTAAGTTGAAGTTACTGGCAACCATAATCAATATTTTTATTGCTTATCTCGATAATTCTATATAATTAAGACGTCCACGTCAACTTTGTGAACAAACTAAAATTACTTACTAAAATCTCGATATACCGGCATGTAACCTAAAATTTATAGGTGCCCGTAGATATTTAAGTCGCATGAAACAGCAACGCCGTCTTCCAAATTACAGTATCGTTTTCGACTTAATGCTCGCGCCGAGACACGCACTGATTCCCTTAATTAATCGTATCGGCATCTAAAAGATTGCATCGCGAAACAAGTTCCGGGATTTAACGGGATAATAAAGAAATTCGGTCCTCGATCACGATGTCCCAATAAGCATCGATCGCCGGAGCGTCTCAGTCGGTTTCCATCGACCCCAAGGCGATAATCTGTATCGGCAGCAGTGAATCATTCACGCGTGATGTGTTATTAACGGAATGAATGTATTATGCATGGAATCAGGTTTTGTTTGGGACCGTGGATATCGGACGCATTAATATCGTCGGCCGGTATTACACCATTAAGCGACTGGTTTCGAGTTTTTTACGGGGATCGAACGAGTTCCGCGAGATTTTTCCGGAATTCCATCCTCGCAGGGTCGTCCGCTCTTCGCGCGGGGATCGGGTGAAGAGTTCAAGCCGGGAGATCGTCGGAAATTCAATGGTGGTCGCCGTTTGATTGGCGTGAACGGGGATGGAACATCGGTTTCACACCGGGAACAAAGAAAACAATTTTCACGGGCCGGCGGAGCTTCGCATAAATTCCGCGCGTCGCATTTTTCATTAAAGCATTTGCGATCGGGGGAACACGTCGACGGCGGTATAATTCGTGACAGGTATATACACGGCCCGACAAATAAAATGTTCGCAGTTAATCAATTGAAAAATGATCGAACAGAATTTTGCGCCTGCAAAAATTCCAACCCCTTTCGGTTCGTGCCGGCCGCCGTCTGATATTTTCGGCGTATAGTAATCACGGACCGGCGCGCGCGCTCGCGGCCTTCGAAATTCGTTTCGGCCGCCCGTAGGAATTACAAATCCGTTAATCAGCGCCTTTGATTGGAATTTCAATAATCGTCGTTTGCGTCGCCGCGACGCACGGTTGCAAAAATAATCAGATAATCGATGTTCATCGTCCCGGGCGGCGCCGTCAGTTCGATGAAAATAAAAAAAATGAAAAAAAAAAGGGGGAAAAAAAACGCGGAGCGCGTTGTCCCCGAGTACCATTAAATACTGATGCGTTTATTTATCCTTTTGAAAAATATACTTCGCGTTTCCACTTTGTAAATCGATGCTCCGCCCGGAACGGCGTGTCGCGGGGGATGTCAAACAACAACAAAAAAAAAAAAAAAACGCGAAATCAAATTTCCCCGACGCGATTCCCCGGTCGTTGTCGATTTTCGGCGCGGCAACAGTCGCTGATTCCGCGCATTCCGTGTCCGGGATCGGATAAAAAAAAAATCATAATTTTCGATTAAAAACACTTTCATTAAAAATAACTGAACGTTGAAAAATCGAAACGCGCACTGTGTTTCATAATCTACCCGGAGTACGGAGAACGAAAATCGCGCTCGTTCGCAATACGGGGGAAAACTGAAACCGTGCGGATTCGCTGATTTCGAAATTGGGTTCCTAATATGGGAGCCCCGTTTTGCTTCTTCAGGAAATATATTTTTTTCTGCCACAAATTGAACGCATAAAATTTGTTTCTTAGCACCATGGACTTCGTTGGAGCTATCGGCAACACTTTATACATCGAATTCATAATTATATTCATAATTATATTCGTTATTCATTATTCATAATATTATACATTTTTTTTAGTGATTTGTCTCCAAATTGTCTTTTTAGTCTCAGCACTATCATAAGAAATTATGGAGGTGTCATTTTCAGCATTTAACGATACAAAATTAGTGTATATTAAGCTTCATGGAATGCGCTATATAACAGTATTTATGTAAATAATTATTAGCTGATCTTCGTGCACTATAAAAATGGTTCAACTCTATTCTATGGAAACAGGAGTTGAATAAAAATATGTTTAATAATTTTAATAATTCAAAGAGATGATAGCCGTGTTCTCAAACTTGTCGAACCTGTTTACACTTTGGTATTTTATCTAAGTTATCTTGCAATTAATGCATAAACTACAGAGTCTAATAATTATACGCCTACCATTTATGGAGTGGACAGCAAAATTGAGTTAAAATTTTAAAATGGTATAATTTAAGAACTTGTCTAAATCACTTGAATTTTTCCATAAATGTTAGAATGATTAGTTCACTGTACATTGACTGAAATGCTCCTTTTTTAAAATTTTACTACTATTTGGAATTTTTTAAAAATGTAAAATACTGTTATTTTTACTTTTCCATCTGAACCTATAAAAAAATTTTTTAAATACATTTGGTACTTCTTGATAATTCGTAGATATGCTGAAAATTATTATCGACACTTTGTATATAAAAAAATAGTCCTTGCTAATAATATATTAAAAGATATAATAAATAGTAAAATTTACACAGAAATGAATTTTGTTAAAGCACGCGGAAACAATGTATCTTTATAATTCCATTCATAACTAATAAAACAGTTAATAGTCTTTTCGGCAAATAAATTTATATAACTATATTATTTCTAACGTTCAACAAATTAACGTTAACAAACACATATTTGTACGTACATTCGCATATACAAGTGTCAGCTTAAACTATAATACTTCAGCCCCGTTAAAATCGGCGTTTAATGTATAACACTCAATAAAAAAAAGTTGATTGGTAAAGCACTCGCATAAACATAAACATAAATATAAACATAAACACGAAGTATCGATAATAACATTCGCCGGTGGAACGAGAGTCGACGCAAACATTTGTCAGTGACTCCAACGTGTCGGCGTACAAACAGCGTCGATGAAATGCGGTGCCGCTGAAATCCTGTCGATGGAAACATTGTCGGCGAAATAATTATCGATATCAAGGTAACCAGGCCCGTATTAGGCAACTCCGGTCTACGGTGCCCGCGAGGCTGCTTAATATTTCGCCGGGCTGCCCGGTAAAACGCGGGATCAGCCCGCATCGCTCTTCCCGCGAGTTTCTTACGTAAGGGGAAGATCGCCGGCATCGCCCAGAGTTCGGCTAGAGTCAGTTTTGTTTACCCGGTATGATGAATTATTCCATGTTTGTGTTCGACATCAGTTTCGCCCGTGGAATGGCCACGAAATATCTTCGGCGAACGAACACCGCCGCCGCCGAGATATATATCACGGTGGCCAAAGTAGGGCGGAATAAGATATCTTTCGTCGATTTTATTCAGCTCCTGTTCGATTCGTGCCATTTACATAATGCGAACGGATTGCATTACGCGGCCGCGAGTTCGCCGCCGAGAGTTCACCGGCGAGGATTTTTTCTCGGGCCCCGAATCCGCGGTCGCGGGGTATAAATCACACAAAGTGTCGAATTGATTCCCGTTGACAACGAGCGACGCCGACGCGAACGAACCCCGTCGACCCAGTGCAGAGAACGTACCAACGCGTTTTTATTTGTGCCGAGTAAACGTGACCGCCGCGCGGACAGTCGCCGTGAACCCTGGGAACCGTTTCGCAATCAATTTCTGGCCACCGGTAATACGCTGTGGTCGGAGATCGCCGGACCGCCGAAACCTACGTGTAACTGGATTACACTTACTTTATGCTTCGGCTAACAGTACTCGGCGCACTCGAACTGCAGAATATCGCGAATCTATCTTCGCGCGCTGAACTGAAGATCACTTCACCGTTATGTTTAGGTACCGGCTAGCAGCCCTGTTCGCCGCTTGAAAATTTTCCGCCGTCGTTGTTCGAAATGGGTTTGCGCGGTAAGACCCGTGTAATAGGAAAATGCCATACGATTTGTATGCCGGAGTTTCGCTTGTCCCCGGCACAACTTTTAATGGTTTCAAATAACTGGAAACCGTTCATCGTTCTCGAGTATGCTTGACAGTCGCTCGGTACCGTGACATCGTACAGTCGCTGTGACAATAATGTGATGTCCACTGTCGAGTGAGCTGGAACACCGCCAAAAATTGATCCTTGGGTACTTCCTTGGTATCTCTACTATCTTTCCAATTTCTTTCCTAGTCCCGTACCCCGAAACCCTTATTCTTAAAACTTGCGGTCCCTTGGTTGAAGAGCATTCCGGGTTGAGCAGAACTCGAGACAGTTTGATATAAAATAGCAATAACTGAATTATCTGTATAAGTAAATACTATTAGAATACTTCATTTAAGAATCAAATGAGATTTGGAAATAATTTATTAAAAACTGTATACTATTTATTCGATTTAATGTTTAACGATTTTAATGATGATAAAAGATTGCGTTATTGCAAAGGTATGTCATCCAAAATGGCCGCTTCAAAATCAGTTCCTAATATTACTATTAATCAACGAGAATTTGTTAACTTCCTATATTTACTTCAGCAAGTCTTTCACGGACAAAACCGCAGTGTATTTGCACATCTATTGTAACGTTTGGTGTACCTGGACCATACCTCGAAACGTCGATTTATTACGAGATACCCCATAAACGATTCCCTTTGCCGGAGATTGCTATTACCAGCATTACAATGTTACGAGTTCTGAAGATAGAGCATAATATGTATAACGCTTAATTACATGTTCCGCTGACGAGGCTCCGCGGTTCGTCCCGGCCAATCCATTTGGATAAAAAATGCAGAGGAGCGAGAGATCCTTCGCCAGCGGAGAAAAGTTTCGAATGTCTCGAGCAAGTGGAGTAATTAGAAAGCGATTCATCCAGCGCCGTCCGGCCTTTACAGCGGATCCGACTCGCTTATTTCTGCCATTGAACGTATAACCGAGTCGTTTAGGTATTCTATGAGCAGTTTCATCGCTTTGAACCCACGTAATAATTCCTTTAGAATTTATGCGCGTTACGAGACTGCCAATATATATATAGTTTCGAACACTCTGTGTGTAACAAGAATGTGTTATGGGAAGGCGATCCGTAAAGCTGTAGAGCTTAGATTGGACAAGGCAAGCTGTAGAACGTCTAGGTCCCGGTGGAGCTTCTTACGCGGTTTCGCTTCGCTTTACACGCCATATTATGTTTATATTGCGTTTATATCGACCATGTTCCTAGCGGCGCCGGATCCCCATGCAGAGTTCACGTAGGTGGCACGAGCGCGACGAACGAAGCTTTTGCGAAAGCTTCGGACGTTTTAAAAGCTCGAAACTACCGCGCGGATGATCATTGCACGCCGCCGCGAGATACGATATTCCTTATCGAAGAGCAAAGCACTCAAACCGAATAATTGAAACCGGTGTTTGACCATATGATTTTAATTAAACGCGATGCTCGAAAACGTTGTAAGGCAGCGGCCCCCGTGTTACCGTTCGGCTCCACAAAATAGAGCCGTTATTATCAGTCCGGTCTGCTTAATCATTTACACGGATTAATGAAATAAACAGCGCCTGTTTACCGAGCCTCGTGCACGCGAGCTCGGAACAGTAGTCGCCACGCTGTGAAAAACTCCACGTGTATTGTTTACGCGCTGGTCATTATGATACCTCCATGCTACGTTCGCCATGGATTATACGTTTCATTAAATCCGTTCTCCGCGTTGGCACGGCGCGCACTCTAGATGAACTCGTACGCAAAAACCAACTTTTACAATTTTTACCGCCCCGTCGCAGCTACCTTCGGGACACGAGACTTTCGCGTGGTCATAATTCATATGCTCCCGCGACTGTGAAATCACCTACCGCGTATGGTGTATCGGATGCAATTGCCTCAAATTCAAAGGTAATGAGTTACACGGTGCCGGCGGCAACAAATAGTAATTGTTTTAAAGCGGACATTTTAAACGCTCGCGTCCGAATACCGATGACAGGGGATTATATATTAGAGAATATGTATATTCGTATCAAAGTGGCATTTCTTTTCAATTGTTACTTTTTGCCATACTGTGACCTGATTGGGTAAAATATGTAATTGGGAATATATCTGTTATTTAGGAATCTCTGCGAAATTTCTTGTTTGGGATTTTTGTGAATGCTGTAGCATAGTGCGTAGATTAAGCTGGGCTAGATTAGACTAAGCTACACTAGGCTAGGGTAGGGTAAGCTAGACTAGATTAGATTAGGCTAGACTAGGCCAGATTATACTGGACTAGACTAGATTAGACTAGGCCAGATTAGACTAGGCTAGACTAGGCCAGATTAGACTAGGCTAGACTAGGCCAGATTAGACTAGACTAGACTAGGCCAGATTAGACTAGACTAGACTAGGCCAGATTAGACTAGACTAGACTAGACTAGATTAGACGAGGCTAGACTAGACTATACTAGAATAGACTAGGCTAAGTCAAGCTAGGTTTTGTTAGATGCTGATAAAAAGAATCGTCAATAGCTCCCCAGTATCGACGAATGCATGTAGTCAACGGATCACGATGTCGGTGACCTCGTGCCACTGAAAGCATAGCCGTTGAAATGATTGCCGATGATTACAAAGTAACCCGTTCGTCAACGTCATCAAAGAGACCATCATATTCCATTGAGTCGATGGTTCAAATGGCCTGACAACGAACGCGGTCGCGTCATTTATTAACCCACCCCAGCATTCTCGTCGATCACCGCGATTAAATCGCATTGTCATTATCGCTCGTTGTCAAGGGAGTCGGCATGATCGAGAGAGAAAGAGAGAGAGAGAGCGTGCCGGCTCGAAAATATTTTTCCTTGATCGGCGGAACGGTCAGGGAGCAACGGCGTGCCGCGTCGATACAATATTCATCAAGGGACCGATACCCCGAAAGCCTCTGGAGATCCGACAGCGGCACGCGGAACAGCAGAGCGGCGGCCGGTAAACTCGGTAGAAAAATATTCGGTGTAAAATGAAAAATTCCTGGTGTACGAGTGTTTGGCGTCAGGTATTTCCATTTAACGGGGCTAACCTCTTGACGCGGGTTTGCGCCGGTTTGTCCCGCGGCGCGGCGCGGCGCGGCGTCGGCACACGGGGAATCGACATAATAGAGATTCCACGGAGAGAGACAATCGGATATTTTTAGCCCCGTTTCGACCGGGGTTTTCGCATAATCGCCGGCTGGCCGGACGACGACGACGACGACGACGACGACGGCGGCGGCGGTCCCGCGCGGAAACCGCACACCGCCGGCGTGATCGCCCGCGGGGAAAACGTGGCAACGCGGAAAAGCAACGGACAAGCCGAGGGAACCCGTGCGCGCGCTCCTCGCCGACCTTAATGCAAATTCACTCGCGGCGGTGCTCTCTGTCTCCTCTCCGCTCCGGGCTCTCTCCTCGTCCGCCCCCCTCCCTCTTGCCCCGGCATCCTCTAGTTAGCCGATAGCAGGACGAAACTGATCGCCCGAGCGGGAACGAAGTCTACGCGAGGATGAGAACGCAATTGAACGTCCGGAGTCACGGAGCCTTCTTTCGCGGACTCCTTTCGTCTCTTCCTCCTTCCGGCTTCCAACCTCCCTCCTCCCTCCTCCCTCCACCCCCGCTCGCTCCTCCCCGCGTCCACTCCCCGATTACTCCCCGCGTTCTTCTTGCGTTCTTCTCGAGTTCTTCTCGAGTTCTTCTCGCGTTCTTCCTACGTCCTTCTTGCGAACATCCGCCCCGTGCCCCTGGAATCCCGGTCTTCCTGCAACTCCCGCTTCCACCCGTCTCGTCCTCCCTCGAATTCTCCACCGTCGAATCGGACCCGGAGTTTCGAATACAGGCTGCCGTCGACGCCGCCGACGCCGCCGCCGCCCAGGATCGCAGATATTTTCGAAACTGTTCGGTCGACGTGGAATTCCTCGCCGGAAGGCGGTTCTTGGTTCGCCGGTGAAAAGTATTCGCTCGGACAATCTCGCGCCCCCTGCGGATGGATGTTATTTACATGGACACCGGATGCTGGCGGGGAGGGAAAACGACATCGAATCGGGAAACAATTCCGCGAATACACGCGGGCCGTTCCGCGTTGCGGATTTTCGGGGCTGGTTGGGTCGGCCGTGGCCGGTTACCGCGCGGGTTAACCAACTGCTGCGCCTTCGGCTTGTTTTCGGGCATAATTAATTCGTTCGCTGCCGGCGTCAATATATGGTTACATTTATTGTAGCTGTTATGCGTTGCAATCTTTTGTAAGGTATGATGAAAATATCTTGAAGAAGCTGTGAATTTTTTAAATAGAATCCTACAATTTTAAGCAATTGTATTGAGAAAATTAATTTGATGCAGATAAGAGGTTAGTATAATTATATTTAATTTCTGTTTTCTATATTCACTTTTAATAAATAATGTAGATTACTATAAAATTACAGCGCGATTGTAGTTACTGAGTAGTGTATAATAGATAGTATTTTATTAATTAGTTTGATTTCATTTTGAAGTTGAGAAAAATATGTCATAGGAGGATTGAGAAAGCTAAGTGGACATTACAAGCCTTAAAAATTGCATAATAATACTGAATCTTCTGTTTTTAATATTACAGTCGAGAAGTTGAAAAGGAATATAGTTAGATCGAAAGTAATCTATTTTTACATATTTAGAATTTGAAAAATTAACGAATGGAAATAATAAAATTCCTCGAACGATTCTCTCAGCATAATCGATACCATAAGCATAGTCAAGACATGCTATAGGTTATGATATGCTATATATTATTCCACTGTGACAGTACAAAATAATACATAAGAAAAATTTCAATACAAATATATATAATATATTTCGCAACAATTAGTTTTCACGCATTGTTCATTTTCCATAGACTGAATAAGTTATGAAATTTAATTGGAGGACGGCTAAGCAATAATTCGTGAAATTAATTGTACAATGGGTCGCCGGGTGTACGGCACGGCGCTAGCGGGACTAAATTATTCAACAAATCGGACCCGGCAGCGACAAACAAATACACGTCCGGGCGGATTCTCGCGAGTAGAAATTGACTCGTACCAGTTTTAATGATGACTGCACGCCAGCTCCGGTCCGGGTAAGTAATTTCCCATTCATAGAGTGGGAGTGCAGGGACCGCTCGTTCCGGTAAGTTTCGCATTTTCAAAAAACTGTTTTTCGCACCGGGTCGACGCCGCTCGATTCTGGACCGTCCGTGGATACGTTCTCTCCCCTTTCGCATCGGTGTCGGAGAATATTGTCGCCGGCGCGTTTAACGATAATCAGTGACCGATAACAGTCGTTGGTACGGTGACAGGCATTGGTGGTGCGTTGCAAAACGCACTATGCGTTTCTATCTATGCAAGCGTTGCATAAAAATCGATAACATTGTCAGAATCAGAATTGTTCGATATCTTCGACGACACTGGGAACAAGCAACAATAATTTCACCTCAAAGAAAATATATCGTTCGTTAAATTAAATAAGAATAAAACGAGATACTACACGCCAAGCGTTGCAACATTTTTACAAACCAAGCCCATACTTTATTCAACCGGACAATCTAGGATTAATAAGGACCGGTCGCAGCTTATGCCCGTGACAATCTGAAATTCTCCGATAAAATGAATCATTGTCCTTTTGCGGAATTACTTCCACGAATAATACGCGAAACAGGAAGTTTTAGTCGGCGGCGCGCGCATATTTCATTCTATGGGAACGTCTCGTTCGTAAACGAGACGTTCGCACCGAGGTGTGAACCGTTTACCATTGAAGGAAACGTTATAAAACATGCTCAACATTCGCGCTTCGTCCACGCTGTCTATGAGCCGGCGGGGGCCAGACGTACGAGCCGTGACAGGCAAGAAAAGTGCTATTAGTTCATAAAACAGCCCGCTTGGAAATCATGTGAGAAAAACAAATGCGCCATTAGCGCGCGCGCGCGCGCACTCTCGGCCGCGCGTTCGCTATTTACTTTGCAGCCGTATTGACGCGGCTCTCTATTCAGTTATACATTTAAAACACGCCTCGCTCGGAAAGTAAGCGGCACCGGCAACTTTCTGACGTGAATCGAAATCATGAATCGGACGGATAGCATTGATGGAAACGATAACGGGAATTAGTTGATAATGGCGGGAAACGTCTGACAGTGTTTAATCCTCTGTAATATCGCGTCAGAGTCTTTACGAAGACTGGTTACGTAATCTATTAAGTATGTACTTTTAAATTGAAATTTAATTTTATAATTATATTTAAACATTGAAGTGAAGATTGCCATATAATAAATATTTTTTCGTGCGACGTAGAATTTATCAGTAACAAATGCTAATCCACGTATCTGTGAAATAAGTTGTACTATAAGGAGTTGAAATATTTCTGTTATTATTACTAATTTATATCATTAAAATATATTTCTATTGTAGCATATTTTTACATTTATATTATTACTATATTGCTAAAATATATTTTTATTCGAATTAACATATTAGAATTTGTCTCGCGCGTTCAAAACCCTGAATAAAACAATCAGGATTATTTTATGCAAAAATTGATTAATAATCAGATACAAAAATCCTATCAAACATAATTTTTATACTCCATCTTTTATGATTTGCTTTCTTTGGTTAGATATAAAGCTCCATTCGGGCCCGGCAAATTTAAACGTCGATTTATATATAACGCGGTCATAAATGTTAATCGTGGAGCGCGTGCGAGGATTAATATAATTCAAAAATTACGCGTGATAGCTATTTATGAGGAAAATGACTAGGTCAAATACAAAAACAGCGAGAACGTTTAAAGAATTTCAGAACGCGGTCGCGTTGTTTTCTACTCGGTGAAAATTATTAAGACACGAAATGAATGTCTATGTTAGCTCTTGTATTTTGCAATTAGCACGGACAATTTTTATTCTTCATAAAAATACGCAGAGCGTGAGAGCATGAAACCCCCGCGCAGTCCACGAGCCATCGATTTCCTATTTCTCGATGTTATGACCGTGACGTAACTTGCTCATCCTCTTCAAATACGAAACAATGAGTAAAAGAGAAATTAACTCTTTGACTCCAAATCAAATATAATAAAAATTCAAAATAGTTTCGTATAACCTACAGCATCTGCATTTTACATGATTTATTAACAGTTAAATATAGACAAATTAGATGATGTAAAAATTTATTTAGAACGTAATATAATAATCGAGTGCAAAGGGTTAACCTCTTGTACTCGAAGCTATTTTAAATTGAATTTAAATTCAATCAAAATAGCTTTTCTGACCAACGTTATTCTTATTTTACAAGACTTAGTGTCTTTTTATGCAGGTGCTATTGAGTCTCATAAAAGAGTTACACTTTCAACAGTTTTTCAAAATAGAGAGAGCATTGGTAATGCACAAATTCTTTTCAAACGTGACAGAAGAATGTTTAACAGTGCCGCCGAGCGGCCATTCGAAAGGTTAAATTAGCGGAAGATTTCTCGCGCTAGAGGGAGGTTCGACGGGCACCCGGGTACTCACGGGCGGAGCGTTTCCCGTAAAAATGAGTCGGGTATGTGTGAAATTTCAATGGAAATCGTCGCGGAATTTGTAAACATTTGCTCACGGCAATGTACGTCTATCCGGGCGACACGTATGCTCTCCGGGCACAATGGCAGCAACGTGCCGGTAGACGTAGTCAAATAGCCTTCCGCGTAGACGTGGCTACGGATAACTGTTCTGCATTTCAAAATACTTCCAACTTTTACAGTCGGGGTGCTGCGCGCTCGCGTCGGTATGCGAGAGTCTCTCCCCATTCGCCGATCGTGCAAGAAACTGCTCGTGTAACAATTCGGTGGCCCCCCCTCCCCCCCTCGAGGGAATAGGAGTCAATGGTGTAACCATGACTCGGGCCGGTGCCGTTAGGCCGGGGTTCTTTGCGTCGGTGGATACCGTTTTCGGCCATCGAACGAGACTCTCCCCCCTTAACTTTGAAATACACTCGGCCCTCCCCCCTCCCGATGCCTGTGATCAATGGGTCAGGGATCACGAGCCGCACATTCGAGGATACCAGTCGATTTTGAAATTCCCCGGGTCTATGGACATCTCCGTCCGGCCCGCTGTACAGGTCGGCGAAGTGTCTCGGCTTTCACGATCCTCCGACCGCGAAATAGATCCCTGAAATTCAAGATTACTATCGTTTAACCCTCGGGCTGCGGTTACCGGGTTACTCTCTACCAGCGTATTTGAATCGCTAATCAATTTGCCACTTTTCAACTATTAATTTAGTCAGAGCTTTGTTTAAAATATTAGAGGGTTTAAGGTGTTTAAGGGAGGTTCATTTTGCATCTATGTATAAGAAGTGTTATACAAATATTAATTTTTCTGTCCCATTTATGATATATTTCAAGATGTATTAATATAGGAATATAATATAAAAAATTATGAAAGAAGATTGTTGGAAGAAAAATATATATTTAAAATTTTCTGGGTATTTCTTGAATCTTACTTGGCATGGTAGGGTTAAATAAATTAATTTTTCACTAGGAATGGTAAACAGGCTATCCTCAAAAATATATTTCGGTAAATTTCTAAAATCAGCTGTAAATGGCCATAAGCGTCAATAATTATAAATATATATAAATAATTGGTATCAAAATCCAATATCCAAGGGCTAATCATATTCTAACTGTACATAATTACAATATAGTCTTCAGACAATTTAAAATGTCTTCAAAAATTTTTTTAAAACACTAAGTTCATTGCTCTGTTATTTTGAATTTCGAGATCGTGTTCCACTGATCGTATCCTACTTAAACAATAAATAATCTATAGATCTGAAAAGCAATCTCAATCTTCACATGACCTCGTGTCTATGTCACACGACCTTCTCTAATTACACACGTTGTTTCATGCATTGTAATCACATTTACATAGGAATTCAATCTTGACTCTCTTTAATTAGACTTTGCATTTTCTAATTACCATAGAGCTAATTTAATATATAATTTAACGTAATAGAATTAATTTAATATATAACTTAACGTAATAGAGTTAATTTAATATATAACTTAATGTAATAGAAGTAATTTACTATATAATTTAATGTAATAGAAATAATTTACAAAGTCCATTAATCTGTCATCTTAATGAAATTATTAACCAAAGAATGTTTCCATTTGGTTTCTGTTTCTTAAAGAACACAGGCCACTTTTATTCTTTATAAAAACCTACAATCTACTCGCAAAATATCAATTTCATTTAATTTTATATATTTTTACTGTTAACTCTCCTGTTCAATTATTTCAATAAATTTGACCAATATACCCTCGACTCTTCTAAAACCCGAAATTAAAACGCTAAAAGATCGAGGAGAGTACATAACGTTGCGTCGGCCGGAAGTTCGAGCAGTCGCCGGGCAGGAAATTCTGATTAAAAAAGAACAGTATCTAGACCACCGAAGCCGAAATTCATCGTCGCAATTAACTCTGTCCAACGAGGCCGGCTCCGGGAATGAAAAGCTTCCGTTATTCAATAACTTACGCGATTATCTCGCGGCGATCGCGCAGCCAGGACGTCGCGTCGTACGTACCCACTTAATTATATCTCCGAAAATCTTGATAGGAACAATTAGTTGGCTCGAATCGGCTTTTGCCCCCGGGAACCGTGCTTGACACGGTGTGTCGGTGGTGGAGGGTCCCACGGCGTCCCGCCGAAGTCCGAGCGTCGTGGGACAGGAACAAGGCGAAAATATCAAATTTGCATTCAATGTCGGAGTCAGGTATTCATACCCGGCGCGAGCCGCGCGGCTTCGCGCTCGTGCAAAAATGATCGCGGGGCGGCTTGCGAGCCGCATTAAAGGATCATACCTAGTTAACCGCCTCGAAAAATCTCATCCTGAACAATTCCTTTTGACGAAGCTCGTCCTCCCCCCCATTCTTTCCCTGAAACCGGCACGTTCGAAAGCACGCGAATCGCGGGCGATTCGAACTAATTCTTCTGCTGCGAAATCTTAAAAAGCGTGAGCTCGTTCAAACTGAATGTCGTTTGACAGAAGAATTTTCTTTCATAAAAATTCCATCGTACGTTCCAAATTTCATATACTCGTCGGAAAGAAAATTCTACGAAACATAGTAAATTAATGAAAATAGTTAACGCATGGCAAGGGATATTTTCGATCGCGAAATTAGTTGTCCTGGTTTCAGGACGAAAATGCCGTCGCAGGTGACAGAACATGCGCGCTTTTAATCGCATTAAAAGGAGCAAAGGCCGCGTCTTTTTTCACCGAGAACTAGGCGCGCGTACCTTTTACGCCGAACTGGTTGTCGGAGACCTTGCCGGCTCGTTCCGCGGAACGGCGTCAGGGACACGTGAGACTGGTTTCCATCGAATTCAGAGCGAAACAGGCTGGATCCAGCGGGACACACGCCTCGCATCGATCCGGCGATCGATGAAAAACGAACCGGCCCACCTACGGTACCTAGTGTAACGAGACCACGCAATCTCGCGATGAAGTCGCCGCGAATAAATTCCACCGGATCGCAGCGAAACGGTCTTGCTAACTGGTTGGACGGCGCGGCCCCGACTTTGAATTTCTAACGTCCACGCGGCAGAACGCTTCCGCCAGCCTGCGGAAAAAAAAAGAGGAGCAGCCTCGGAGTGGGTCCGCGAGCCTGCGAGCCTGGGCCTAGGATACCGCGCGGGAGCATAATTTGTTTTGACAGGTGCGAGTCTAAGGAAGGAGCAGGCTAAAGCACGACGGAGAAGGCTAAAGCACGGCGAAACAGGCTATGGCGAGGCTGCGGCGCGGGCCGGGGCGAGGGGCGAGGACGCGTAGGAGCGTGGGCGATCTCGAAACGGGCCTTCGAGCTCTGTGCACCGAGCGGAGGCGATATCGGCTCTGCCCCTGCAACGCTGCACCTCCTGCGGCCTCTGTCGCATCGGAGGTTGCAGGACCCGAGCTCCCAACAGCCAGGAAATGCCAGTCCAGAAAATTGATTCGTCATTCTTCGCCTTCGAAACCGCTGCATATTGTTCGGTGTCCGCGGAACGCGTACGCAAGTACTATCGTTGCGGACATGCTAATGGATACTTAGGATTCTGGTCTTGATGCGGAGAATTGCGGCTAAAGCGAACGTTTGCTGGAAATTATTGTCATTATGCCACTTTGGTTACGTGTTCATTTGTTCCTTCTTTATTATTATATATTCCTTCGTTATGATTATTTTAATTTATTTCTGTCATAGTCTGGTATCGAAACAGTTTAATATAGGAATACGTCATTCAAGTTTTCTATTAGGCGATAATGTCTGTAAATAGTAGAATAGTTAGATAATAAAATGTTTGAATATTAGAGTATTGCAAAAATAAATAATTGGATAAGGAAGACTCTACTTTACATTCCTTCTTGATGGTTATTAGTAATAGGATTACTACTGCTGTTATTACTATTAGTATAAGTAGTATTATATTACTATTATTATAGTTGTTAATATCATAATTAACAAAGAAATAAATGCTTTTATAGGTATCATGTTGACCTCTAAATAACCTCCAGAACCTCGACATACTTAATAGAAAATTTTCTACTGATATAAATTATCCGAAACATCGTCAAAAGACATCTCGTCCAACTATTCTTCGGTTACCCTAATTTTATGCACAAGTATCTCCCTTATAACAAGTTCGAGCGTTATTTCTCCGTCCTGCTCGGCCATGTCTTTTCCGTGTACGTTATTCAAGGATGGCGCGCAGGACCCAAGCAGTTCGTTTACGAAGCACGTGATAAATCGAAGCCATTGGGGCTTGATGCGGGAACGGAATAAGAATGCGTCACGAAGGCTCGGATTATCCACGAGATTCCTTTCACGGGACTCTTCTTGTTCAGTTCCACGGAAACGCAGTTCGAGAAGCGAGGTTTTAACCAGGATTACCGGCGCGTCGGGCACAGCACACTCGGACACGTTTGCCGTTTCGCCGGGCGTGAAACTATGCGGCGATGCGTTACGGACCCTGTCGTTTCAACGGCAAAAATTCCGAAATTTTCCGCGCGATGATTTTTCAGAATTTCTCGACGAAAGCGCGAAATCATGGCTCGTCTTGTTCGAAAAGGTTTTCTTCCGTCTATGCGGAGGCCTCGTCGAGGCACAGTGAAATGGGTAATGCGATCTAGGAGTTTACCGTATGAGCGAGATGCCAACTGATCTACTTGAAATAGTTAGCTGGTAACTGTTCCCAAGGCATACGCCGGTTTCAGGCTGGTTTAGGCGGAACTGCCGGCTGACTTTGATGCATGCTAACAGAGGAAAGATGATGGGACATTCGTCTTCGAACGATTCGCGGAAGAGCAGCGACGGGACGGGAGAAAGATTGAATATTCGTACTTGGAGGGCGCAGCGAAATCGAGGATGTGTAGTGAATCAATTTAAGTACATCGCTATTGTTTCGTTTATTTAATCTAGGGAGCAATCTGGTATCCAGACGTTTAAGGTAAGCAGGGAGCTCGTAGGATGCGAGTGGGCAAAATGAAACGGTGAACAGGTTTTTCCGATTGCGTGAATTCTTATAGCAATTACGATGGCAGATGCAGCTATCGCGTCGAGTCGATCAAGCAGGTATTAATGACAAAAATAATTTTTATTTGTACTAATTTGTACTAAGTCTAATTTTACTAATTTTTAGTAATTTTAATTGAACCAATTTGTACTCAATTTAATTCTCTTAATTTGGACTAACTTGAATTGTACTAATTATCATTCTGCAGGTACTCATCAATTAATACTGAGACAGCGAGTATTTTTAGAACAGTACTACAGACTATGTTTACAACAATTCTGAGCTATTTAAGAATTTTGTCAAACATATTTTTAAATTCAATTTTTCGCAGACTTATTAACCTTTCTGCTATTCTAATGCAGCAGCAACTCATTTTATTTAATTGCCAAAAATCGAGTAACTATATGGGCGATTTAAATACTCCATGTCAATGCTGACCTCGCCACCACCTCGCGAAGGTTACAGACTAAATTCTAGAGACGCTCGAGGACCTATCGTATAAAGTGTACACGCCCGAGCAACACTTTAACCACAAAATACCGAATCAAAGAACAAAGCAACCGCCTTTAGAGGAATCCAAAATGTTAGCCTGTCAACCCGCGGCTGGTTTCCCAGTAACGTATACTTAGAAGCCGAGTAACGCGAGAGAGATAAAACCGCCGTAAGAAGAACGTTGCCTGAATGGAACGTAGATATCGTATAGTCAGTCCGCGGCGGCGGCGGCGTCGGCGGCGGCGGAACTCGCGAAAGAATCCCCTTCGATGAGCCGCGGAGAGAACGAAGGTGTGTTAACTCGTCTTGCCCGGTTAACAAGTTAACGCCCCTTAAATCTCATCAACGCCCACGTTTGGATGGTGCGCCTTAGGGGATTAACGTCGTTTCCGTGGAAAACCGATGTTATTTCGCCGGTAACCTGGCGGTTCGCGTTTGCCGGGATCAAACCCGCGGAAGCCCCGATTCGATCCTTGCTGGCCCAGATGTAAAAGAGCAAGAGAGAAAGAGAGAGAGAGGAAGAGGGAAAGTGAGAGAAGTGTGGGCCACTGGGGCGGGGATCGAAGTTTCGGTAATTGGATGGCCGAGAGGTGTCGGTCGCGTGGTAACCGGATGAAGGCGCCGTCGGCTCGCGCGGCCAAGGAAACGAGCTTCGCCGGTGCCAGTGGCCGGTAACGGAACAGCGTTAGTCATCGCGAATTCGCCTGGCGAGGCCCACGCATACCCCGAACGAGGCTACAAATTCTTCAAAGTGGCGGCGCACTTTCAGATGACGATAAGCGAGCTCAAAAATATTCCGCATAGCTCCGTAACGAAGAGTCGCGCGAGCGCGCGCGCGCCGACAAGCGCGTGAACTCGTCGCGAAAAATCGCGGTGTGTACCCCGCACCGGCGTACCCCGCTCGCTCCGCGTACCCGCTTTGCGTGCGCTCGCGCCGGTTTAATAGGCAGTATACGCCGGACGTTTTTATTTCGGTTCGCGCGCGCGCCCCTCGCCCCCGCCGGGCCTGCGTCTCGCCCTCGCTCGGTCCCTATCGGGCCCGCGGCGGAGAGGTACACAGCTTTCGAGGTGTAACGTACTCGCGCCGGTGCGTTCTTGATGTTCAGATAAATCTGGCGACACACAGATAAGATCTCGCGGCGTACAGCCGGAACGGGGAAGGAAGGGAGTTATGCGGATTTTTCCGGAGGCATATCTTGAATGTCCGCTGCTTTCCTTTGCCTCTATCTTCCCGGACTTATCAGAGGAGGCAGGGGGGGGGGGGGGGGGGGGGGGGGGGGGGGGACGTCGTGTTTGCTGGCACCGGAACTGATGAGGTCTTTAGCTGCCGCTCTCGCTTGATGGATAGAGGGGCTCATATTGCGCCTGTAAACATTCCCTTTCATAAAGATCCATAAGCGGGATTACAAACAGACTCAATTAGGCCGCAACGCTTCGCGAGACACAACTCCGCGCTTCGCTCCGATCCGCGCTCCGAGCCGCGCCGCGCCGCGCGCGAGAGAGGAACGCCCCCGGAGGACTAAGCGATTACGTTCCTCGCGGATTTATTCGCGCGCTCTTTATTATTCCACAATCGCCGCTCCACTATGCTCTGTTCTCCGCCACGTTCTCCTCCGCGTCGTTCTCTTCTGCTTCGCTCTGCTCTTCTCCGCTTTGCTCTGCTTTTCATCGATCCATTCTGTTCTGCCCCGCTCTGCTCTGCTCTTCTCTGCTCTTCTCCGCTCTGCTCTTCTCCGCTTCGCTCCGCTCTACTCTTCCCCGCTTCGCTCTGCTCTGCTCTGCCAGAACAGATTCTGTTCCGCCCCGCGACCGCCGTTCTTCAGTTTCCCCTGCCGCGAAACGGGAATCGGCTTTGACAGAACAACACTGGTCCGGAGCGAGCGCGAGTTCCGCGCCGCTGTATCCGGCCCCGCGACGAGCGGGATCGAGCGATCGAAAGTCAAGTGGACGGAAGGAGGAAGCGTGGAAAGTCCGTTGAAAATAGAAGGTGCCCGGGGAACCGACGCCGGGCGGCGGTGTTATAAGTTCGACGTAACACGGTCATTAATCGCTTTTCACCTGTCGTAAACTTCGACTACCCGGGCCCGGCAATTTATCGGGAACGCCGGCGAACGGGTAATTACTCATAAACAGTAGCTCTGCGACGAGTACCGGTATTCGATCGTGCCCAGTGCTTTCCTGCGCACTCCCACGGACTTTTCCACGGCGATTTGTCTTCGCTCGGCGAATATCCGACGCGCGGAATTCTTCGGCATAGGGGACAGGCGGAATTTGAAACGGTGCACAATGTACCGTACCCGGAGACAACAATCGAAAAACTCGCTGCCTCGCATCGATTCGAAACTGTGCCTCAAACCGTGGTCGAAGGTTTAAATAATCGCGTTTGAAAAGTTTCGTGGAAGAGTAACGACAAGCGCAGTCTGCATGGAGTTGTTGGATTAGGTTAGATCGTAGTGCAACTTGTTTGCGATGCCTTGTATACAAAATAATTTCTATAAATTAATAAAGGGAAAGAGAAATATCCAATCTCCAAATTTATGATAAATTTAACCCAGAAACGGAATAATTCGAAGTGAACAAAATACGTTTCTGTCAACTAATAAAAGGAAAGAGAAATATTCAATTTTCGAATATATAATAGATTTAAGCTAGAAACAATTTTTTTAATATTTTAAATAGAAGTTAACTGCGCTAAAACAATGACATATAAATTAGATCATTATACACTTAAAATGATATATTTCCTATAAAAATAATATATAAAATAATATATTTAATTGCACAAAATTCGAGACTATGCAGAATTGAATGGCGTAGATTCAAGCCTGGCATATAAATGTTTCAGCAGTTTTTTCACAAGAATATTTCGACTTTACGAGAGGAATTGTCCGCGCGTGTCTTTCGCGGTCGAAAAAATATTACGCGTTCCCGTAAACTGTATAAAGTACGGCCGGGCGACGAAAATACGAAAACACGAACGCGTTAGCGCAAATAACCGGATCGATACCGAACAACGAACTATCGGCCCTGGCCGAGTATATGGACGCAGATAATAATTCGCGTTAGTTAACTATTGGCACTGATATCGTCGCGCCGGTATCGCGCGCACCTGTGCACTCTTTTTCATTCGCCCGGGTCCTCCTCACCTCTCTCTCTGTGCCCGTGAAATGAAAATTTCGAAGCCACCGGTCGCGCCGAGCTTTTTGAAAAATGAAAAAAGAAAAGGATAGCCGGCGCGCCGGCAAACGGAAAACAGTTCCATTAGTTTTTACGGCGTGCAACGAAGTGCACGTTTTACTGTTTCGTCCGAGTACCGGTTGGTTACTTATTCATTAAATTGTGGTTTAAGATTACCCACGTCTGCGGACTTCTAACTATGTTACGTTCTTACGTTAACTGTACGTTCCACGTGGGGGGGAAGTTGCGAGTCAAGTGGCGTACCGTTAATTCATTCCAAATTCTCCGTGCTCGCCAGCTTTTCAGTCGATTGTTGCCGCGAAGAATGGCGGACGATTTTAGGCTATCTGCGACAGATAAGGATCAACTGGACAACAGAATACGGCTAACAGTGATCGACGATTACGATATACTCGATATCGTGTTCGCAGCTATGAGCATGGTTGTTTTATAATGTTACGTTGTAGTCGATCATTTCTTGTGAAAAAGGTACGTTTCTCCAGCGGCGCGTAACGCATCGAATCGAGCAGATAAATTCAAACGACCGGCGTTACTGTAATCCGGTATCGACGCTACTACCACTACTTAGTAAATAGATATGATTCATCGTCGGCGTTGTTAAAGCCGCGGATCGTCGCGTGGGGATAATAAGCTCGTGAAACGAAGTCAAAATAACTTCACAGAGTTTGCACAAGTCGCGGTGCGCGCGCTCGCGCGCGTGTATGCGAGCGGGAAGTGTGGGAACGGCGCGGATCCAGAAACCGTTTACGGCGCATTGATTGCTATTGAGATCGGTATGATTGATATATTTGCCGAAGAAACTAATACCACTTTCCAGTTGAGACGGCCTAGCGGTATCAGAGTCCTTGAAAACTGGTACGGCAGCCGGAAATGCAAAGAGAAGCCAAGGCAACGACGACGACGACGACGACGACATGTTCTTTAAAACCACTCATGTAAATCCCTCGCGCCACGGCAAATTCGCTTGAATACAGCTGCTGTGACCAGATCTATGTAACCATTGCATTCTAATGAGTATATTACACGCGAATTTCAGTTTTCATTTATTCTAATTGCTGTGCGGTTTAGACGGATCCCGCCGGAGATGCAAATGTTTCGCGAAGAATTTTGTAAACTTGACGACGGAACACGCCTCTCGGCGTCTTTAAGTTTCCTCGCGCGGCGTTCGTTAAACAGATTTCACGTGTCCCGCGATCTATTGTTATGGAAATACAGAAAATGTTCGGAGTTGTTTCACGACAGAGCGATGGAAAATGGCAGGGGAATACGTGAAACGGCCGTTGAATGTGCGGGATCGTTGGGAGAGCCGCTCGGTCACCGATCACGGCAGCGGTGGCTGGTCAAGCTGTGACGACCGTGATCGTGAATTATAGGCAATCATAGGAAAGTTTATACTTGCTTCATTAGGCATCGACTGGATTAGGGCTAATGATTCCGTTGGCCACCGTAAAACGTTCGCGGCTCGTTAAACCGTAAAAATAATGTAATCCTTCGCGCTCCTCTTTTGAAATCGTTAACGCGCTCGCGTCGCGGAGCGAACCAATTTTCAAACGATCCGCGAGCGTTGCCGTGTTTTATTAAGCCTGCGGACTGGATCTTTAACTACCTAAAACTAATGAGTACTTAATCAAAAATTGTACATTAAAGTGGAAGCTCCGATAGGTATTCCAGAATTTTTACAATGTTTTTTAATCTAGAACGAGAAAAAGGCGTTGAAAGATCCTGGTTGACGACTGCGTTAATAAAAAGATATTTTCCCGTTGAAAGGTTATTATAGCCTAATATAGCTATAAAAAGCTATAGCTTTAATATAGCTAATATCAAGGTATTATTATATCATTTTATAAATAACGGATACCTTTAGCAATTGCTAACATAAATAAAATAAATGATATAGATAAGATAAATATTGTTTAATGTTAATATTATGACAATATAAAAATATTTATGGCCGGTCGGTTGTGTTAAAATGCGCACAAGAAGAAAAGTTTTATATATGTATAAATTGATATATTTTTTTATTAAATTTAGCTATCAAATATAAGATTAAGGAATAGGTGTGAATTTATATGTTAAGCTTTTGTTATTCTATACGTTTTTTTAATCCGGACGACACGGAAAATGGGGCAGACGCGTGAAACTGGGACACCTGCCCCTGGTCGACTGAAAGTATCCCTAGCTGTTAGATGTTTTACGCTGCTAATGAATCTCAGCAATCCAACAATTAGACGTGTCAATCGACTTGTCTCATCCAATTATTTCTGGTTGCATACACTTCCTAATGATCGTTACTTGTTATCGATAATTAGCGCGTTGCGTGACGAATTCGCGATAAAAACGAGCGCATGATGTATAAAACAATAGAAACGCGAAGATATAGCAGCGCATTTCGTTCGACTCGACGATTTTTGCGACAGAAAACTGATTTCGCGAGCTGGTGATAGATATAATTCAATATATGATAAAAAATTCCAATAAAGTATATCGATTACAAAAATGCTATTACTAAAATTAATAATGATATCAGTAACCAAGAGTAATAATAATAGGCAAAAATAAAAATAGCCCCTTAATTGAAATTAATTATCCGCGACCTAAGAATAATGCTATAGTTACGAATAATGCTATATTTACAAATAATGCTATATATTTTAGTTTCGCTTGTCTTACAAATAATTTGAGGACAAAAGAATTATTATCTCTACAAAATGGATGCAAGCGAAGCTAATGAACAGGATGTTTGGAGTAGCGACAGAGAAATTTGTTCTTCCACTTAGTAGATTTAGCGTTGACTAATGCTCGTGCATTATACAAAGTAAATAGCGAAAGAATATCATTGCCTCTTTCCCAACTACAAATAATTTCTGCATTGCTAAATCTTGCGACTGAAACACCTGCTTCTATTCAGCCGGGTCCTACGCAGCTGTAAGTCAACATTGCCCGACGCATTCAACTTTGGCAACATATATTCTGTCGAGAATTATATATAGGATAATATATTATACTTATACATAGAATAGAATTGTATATTATGTATATAGAATTGATTTATATATTATATATGGAATAAAATTATACATTATATATAGAATTGAATTATATGTATATTATACATGGAATAGAATTATATATTATATATGGAATAGGATTCTATATTATATATAAAATAAGATTATATAAATACATTCCATAAAGAGATTGTAAAACCTGGAAAATTACTAAACTGGTATTGTCACAAATGCGATACAAGTAAATATAATGAATAAAATGGCATGGAAAGCAGAAAATATAAATAAATAAATCAGAACCAGATAAATTGTTTATTATCTCTGTCGTAGGCAGTGCGATAGAAGAATAGACAATTAAAATCTTTTGCAAACTTTAAAGTCGATTTTCTCGAAAATGGAGTCGCGTATAAAAAATATTATTCTAATCTTTTTTTTATTGTTTCAGATATAATCACTCCTTGTTCGATGAAACTACAAATTCTAGCCCATCTTGTATGCAATATATTATATTATACTTAAAATATATAATATCGTTGGTGGTAAAATTCTGATGGAAGATTACTCGAACGCGGTAAGTGTTTCCGCGTCATTGATTCCGATGCCTTCGATCGACCGGCTAGTAAATGATCGCACAGGCGGTTCGTTGGACGAAATATAATATCTAAGCGTCCCTTTCCCGCGCCGTACAATGATTTATTTAGCAATCTCATCGGCCAGGTAATTTCAATTGATCGCCGCGAACGGCCGGTGGATCGCTAATGGGGAAATTTGCCTTATATGCGATCAATGAACGTTGACGGCCATCAAAGCTGCATAAAACTATTGCATCAGAGCGGCGCGCGGCTGCCACTTTCAGTTGTATTATGGGGGGGATGTATCGGGCGGTGGCCGTATAGAGGGACAGACACAGGGCAGGTCGCGGCGTACGTACACGTCGGGAACCCGGGGGTTTGACAACATCAAAAACGTGCGTGTCCGCGCGAAAACGAGGACCCAGGGTAGTGTCCGACAAATCAATACTACACTCGAACAGCATAATGGAACGGACAGGTACACACCGCCGTATGCAGCCGTCTGCCAACAGACTAATGAAAACACGGAAACCGGCTGTTGTACAAAAGTTAATGATTTTATAAACATTTCCGGACTGTTAGGCCTCGTTAGCCACTGTTACTCTTTTCGCGTGCGCGCACCCGCTCGTTTTCCATCGAACAAATTCACCGAAGCGCACGTGCAAATGTTTTCTCTTCTCTCGCTGCGAAAGGGGAACTCTGCCTCGCTTACTCTCTCTCTCTCTCTCTTTTTCTCTCTCTCTCTCTCGATATGTCGGTCTCCGGCAACGAGTGCGCGCTCGCCCGCGACTGGTCCCAAAGATATTCTCTGTCGTCTTTTCCATCTGTTTGGAAAAGGAAGAGCACGAGCCCGCGCGAAGACTATTGTGTCCCGGAGACCGGACACAATCCAAAAATACCGGAGGGGGGGGGGGGGGCCGACTGTAAACATAGTAAGCAGTTGTTCGGTAACGCCGGCAAACACGCCGGTTCGAAACCGGGCCACCGAAACCGATGCTATTTGATTTTCCTTTTTTTTTCAGCTTCCCCTTTTCTCCTTTCCTTCTTTTTTTCCTCTCTTTTCTCGCCGGTTTGATATGTGGATTTTGGATAAGCTAGCCGGTGTTGACGCGCGGAAATAGTATGTATTCGAACAACAAGCCCGATGGAAGGCTTGACCTGTACCGGGACAGCTAACAGAAGTTCTTCCCTCTTTTGTTTCCCTGCCTTATGTGTGCTCGGTACGGTTGCAACCCTGGACGGGATAAAAGTGGACTCTCGGAGCCGATAGACCACAAATATTTTGATCTTCTCGCGTGATACTGGAATTGGTGAATAAATGGTTTTGGAGTATTGGTTCAGTATGGAAAACAGTATTTTTATTTAATTGCGTAATGTAGGTATGTGAGTAGTATTATAAGGAATGTTTATTTGCTAAATTCTGTATTATTTGGAGAGACTGGAATATTTATAGTTTATTTACGATTTCAGATTTTTTCTATATTTAATATTTCTATATTTAATATTGAAAGATTGGGTACTCTGTGTCATTATATTTATATAATATGTTATCGATATATTTATTCTAGTCTGACAAAACCAGGACATTTTATGTGACACGCACTGTAGATAATATTGAATTACGAAGAATTTTGATTGTGAAAAATGTAATGGTCAAATTTAGGAATTTTTCAGCTGAATTTTAACTCAAGAATTGTATCCAATATATTTCTATTTACCTCGAAAATTAATAACCTCAAAATCTAAAAATATCTTTCTGTCTATAGAAGACTTAAAAATTTTTTTAAAAAATAGTTACAAGATATTATGATCTATTAACTGAATTATTGTATACATTGATTTATAACATATGAATTATTATCCAGTAAAACCTCCAACCAAAAAGATGTAACTACATAACCTCACAGTTTCTCCAAGAACACTCGCGAAGTTCTTTTATGCAACGATCAACGGTCTATCAATCTCAATCGTGATTAAATAAAACAGCCTATAATCGTTCGCAGCAACGTAATACGGGAATTATACGCCGATAAACGATTACTCACGCTATTAGAGATTCTTAGAGTTTACATAAATCTGGGGGAAGGCGTTATCTCCGGGCGTTCACGCTAAAACTATCGAGACTTAGGGGATGGGAATTTATGCTGCCTCGAGTGGGCGAAATCTCTCGTTGATAAGCCCGGCTGGGTGATACACTTCTATAGTACGGTGTGATTAGTGGTGTCATAATTTTATGGGATCGGCTAATGTTTCAGGCAGTTCGCCGGTAGCGTACCGTTACAAGCCGGCGCGTATCGTATGATTAATACATTACGCGTTTAAAAATATATGGAATTCCGTACACGGGATCCTTTTATTAAAACGGCGCGTTGTAATCCGAAGCAATGATAAAGCGCATTAGCGCTTCTTTTAACAGGATGTATCTCGTAAACGCACTTCTTTCCTGGTAATAAATGTAATACGGGGTCAGTTACTGAATAACACCCGCCGCCTAACAGTAACGCCAGACGATTCCGTTAATAACCGCTGGTCTATGAAATTTTATTTCGCCGTAAACGCGTTCAAATTGGAGGTGCCGAGATCCTCGCCGGCTTTTTTTCCGGGAAAAAAACGGAGGCGCGGCGGAGCCTAAACGAGCCCGCGAACGCCAGCGCCGATAAAAGGACATCGAGA
Organism: Augochlora pura; assembly: GCF_028453695.1. Classification (NCBI taxonomy): domain Eukaryota; kingdom Metazoa; phylum Arthropoda; class Insecta; order Hymenoptera; family Halictidae; genus Augochlora; species Augochlora pura. The sequence goes on along the minus strand of NC_135775.1, from coordinate 4,703,239 downwards.
CCGTGCCCATTTTCCAGGTAAGATTGATTTTTTGTGGACGGCGCTTTATTTATTTATTTTACGAATGACTCACGCTGCATCGTGCATCGCACCGGAAATTTCGTATCGCAGACCTGTTCTTACGGGACAGCGAATTGCCGCAATGAAAAGACAATATAACGTAATTAATACATAAACGTAATAAACACACAATTTAATAAATAAACGCCCAATAATCGAGCAATTTTAATTTCCCCTCGCAACGTTCACACGATCTTCTACGGTGTAAAAAGATCGTAAATACTTACAGGCTACCGCACAAATTTAATATCGGGGTGCAAATTTAATTAAACTTATTTCTCATTCTTCTGCTGTTCGCAGGATCAAACGGCTCGAACGGAAGTTAATTTATACCTGTCCCGGCTGAAAATATTAAATTACATTGCTAAACAAAAATGGAGCCGCGTAATTAGAAAAAATACGTTTGCCTGCAGTTCGACGAGGGGCGAAGCAAAGAGATAATTAATAAATAGATGCTTCAATAAGTCGTTCGTGAAATCATATTAAATTGAAGCGTCGGTCGTAGAGGTCTTAGGCGAAGGATCTTTTCAGCGGTGCGGAAAGTTGACTTTCAAAGGTATAAAAGTTCGTGCAAATGAACTATGAACAGAGTCCTCGATTTATATCGTCAGGAAGGACGGTTATGGTAATGAAAGAACTTGGGAATGCGGCGAAGGTATCATCGGTTAATGTGGAAAATTCAATTCGCCGGCTTTCCACGAGAATGTCCATAAAATTGTTTATTATTCAAAGGGCAAAAATTTATTTGGCTGTAGATCACCGGCGCCGCAGCGCTGGCCTTTATCAATTACCATGATTCACGAAATTCTTCGTGGCAACGTTAGCTTGTATTTGGAACCTGATGGCACAATTTTCTAGCAGAAAGACTGATATACAGGGTGCCCAGATTTTCTCGACGAAGCATATTCTACCATACCATTTACTATAAAATAGTATAATACCTCCGAGTCAATTTTATTTTTTAAATCAATCAGTATTGAATTAGAAGAACAATATTGAAAATAAACATCCCAAACAGATATTTTTAATATAATATTTTAATAAATCATTCTTGGACCTACGTTTACACACTATTTTTTTTATTGATTTTGTTGAGCTTTATAAATTTACACGGACGTTTAAAAGTCACCCTGGACACCCTGTAAAATGCACGGGATTGTAATTGATCGTCGTCGCAGCTTTGCGTTTTACGGTCAATTATCAGGCCGCCGCGTCAACATTGCAAAAAACAGTGGCGCGGCGATTATGAATTTCTGCGTCGGAAACCGAGCACCTAATTACCACCGTTACGTTCGCCGAATGCGGGGAAAACGATTTCGACCGATCGGGACCAGTTTTAATTAAGCCGCGCGATATTTTACAAACGCGGATTCCGGAAGTTTCTTTTTCTCGCCGGCGAACGGCGGCGATACACGTCGGCCGGAAAGATTTAATTAACGTCGCGCGGAATTGATAAGGTCCCGGGGCAGGTTCTGAGGACTTCTGTGTCGCTGACAACGTGATATCCCCTTGTGCGCGCGCGTCCCTTCCACCTCCCCCCACCCCCCTGTGAAATACAGTCGCGGCCCGTATAAACGATACACGACATTTATCCGCGAAAAATCGCATTACAAATTGCGTAACGTCCCCGGCCTGGCCAGGGTCCCGGAGTGAGTCCTCTCGCCCGGTGGTCAAACTGCACGTACATTTGTTATGTGCACACTTAACAACGCTCGCATGCATTGTACGCTGTAGTCGGGGTCTAGTTTATGGGATCATGGCCGCGGATGTTCGTTGCGCGGGGGCGTCGATTGGTGAATGGCTCGTGTTGGGAGTTTACGTGAGATATATGCTATTAAGTGTTATTGCAAGATTGCATATCCACCGGCACCGTCGAACGCGTCCCGGAATATGGCCAGAAATGCGATCGTAACACTTCCTCGGTTAATGATTTATGCTATCGCTGCCTGCACGCCGCTGCCGCTCCTATTAAATCCACCCGAATTTAAACCCTCCCCTCCCACCACCCCACCCCGAAAAATACGAAATCACTTTTAACCGCGTTGCCTGCCTCTCGCTGTTTTATAGTTCTAAAAAACGAAAAAAAAAATAAAAAAAAAACTGTAACATCTCGCTGGAGAAACTCTTCGGACATTTTTCGGCAACGATCGCAATTTTTATCTCGAATCAATTACTCCTTCCGGTAATACAATTCGATTACGTTCGAGATCTGTTTAACTAATTTTACTGCTGTGAATTTTTTTCATAACCGTGCAGCAATTTTTTATTTCGGATCGATGGGTGTCGCGCGATAACGCAATTGAGTTACTTTTCAAGATTTATCTAAATGATTTACAGCAGTCGATTTTTTTGTTAAATTCGGTGATGGAAATTTTAATTCCGAATAAATATCGAGGGTCGAGCGACGCCGTGCAATAATTCGATCTGAAATTGTACGCGGATTTCGACGCGCCGCGAAAATGTCTGTCCACCGCTGGCCGATTCTACTCGCGGCACACACGCAGACTCGCGCGGTACTTTAATTGTTCTAGTTTTCTTCGCTGATATCGCTAGAGCCTTTTTTAACGATCAGCCGCATAGCTCACGGTCCTCGGTCCCCCCCTGTGACACTTTGCAATTAAAATGTTAATATTCCAAAAACATGTACTTAATCCTGCTGATTACACTATTCGCGTTATTATACCCGGCGCATATAAATGAGACCCGAATGAATTTTTACATGCATTGCGCTCTACATATTAATAGCAATTTTAATAATACATGAATATTCATCCCTCCCGTACAACCGAAGCCAAATACAAAGCGGTCTAAAATAAAGAAGGAAAGCTCGCGACTCTAATTGCAAATTATAATATTAAAATTATTTAACGTCGCGCCGACGGATCGAGATTAAACTACGCGATATCTGCGAGAAGAATGCAAAAAAGTATAGACGATAGGCGATATTTTATACCGCGATGGGAGGACGGAAATAAATCGTGAAAAATCGTTGGAACTGTTCGCGTCGCGAAATAAAAAATCGCCGAGGTCGCTTGAATAATAAACCTCGGAACGTTACGGTTGGAGAGCGAGGTAAGTTTCCGAGTCGACTGTACGCGGATCGGGGGACGCTTATTAAAAATCGCGACGGCCGAGCACCTCTTCCATTTCTACGAAGTTCAAATAAAATCACTGAAGCCCCGGCGTGTCGGTCATATTATAATATTTATTTAAATTATCTGCGCACACAAACGCGTCGGCGCGCCGCGATAAAATTACAGCTACTTTGCCGTGTACGCCGGTACCCGGCATTGCACGAATAAGCAATCTACGATTCGCTGCCTCGGGGACTTCGCCGACGAATACATTAACCCTATCGAGAAATGAGCTTGTTCGGTATCCGGCGACTATTAAAACAACTGAAACGCTACAAAGACGTTACTCCCGTGGAATCGCGTACTATACCAGCAGCCGAAAAGCATTGCCGGCCTATCGCGGATGTTTCTTGGTTTTACTGCTCGCGGTAAGCCACGCATAATCGTGACTAGGCGAAACGAGGCAGAAGCGACACCCTGCCAGAAAATGCTCGCGAATGGGATGCTCGTGGAAATGATTTGCGACGGGGTTAAATAATGGAAAATAAATAAACGCGGTGGAGGAATTCATGACTGAAGAGATCATTGGTATAGTGATTCTTCTTCTTCTTCGAATATAATACATTTTTTATTGCTGTGTGAAGGTGGGTAATAAAGTGTTGAAGAATAGTTTTTACTGGCGTTATTCTTTTTAAATAATAAGATTACTTATTTATTTAATGCTCATGCTACAGTCATATTTATGCTAATGGATAAACTGGTTCTTATCTTTGTTTGAAGCTATCAGAAGCAAATCGTATAATGCCAGCCAGTGAATTTTAACGATTTCAGATTGGGAAAGGTATTTTACATGGTTCCACTAATGGTAATTATGTATGTGAAATAATGATTTAAATCACTATTTCAGCTTTTTTTAAAAGATCATAAAATAGGACTTTTCAATACGTATGTAGTAACTATCAATTCATTCACAATTCAACGGTTATGTCAAAAACTGTGAAAATGTCCTAACATTAAAATATTCTATTAAAAGAAATTGAAAATGCGAAGCAAAGTCATATTTTTTCTTGCGAATCTGAATAAAAATTTACAAATCACTATGGAATGAAAAACTCAATTTTAAATAACCCTATAACTCACGCATGAATACCGCGGCAGTGAAAGTGTTACCAAGCCTATTAAAACCAGGGTCATAGTTCGTCACCAAGTTCGTCCGAAAGATGCCCGAATAGAAGAGAACAAACACCGAATTAGCCGAAGCGATACCATGGCGAAAGTTCGACGGGAGCCACGGGGTATCTGCGAGCTCGCACAGTTTGTTGCACAGACGCGGTGCCAAAGCCCGAAGAATCGGCGAGGTGTGCTGTTGGAGCGCCGCGGTTTCTCGCAGACGGACTGTCGGCGCGGTCTCGGGGCGCCGTGTTGCCCCGGAAAATTCATTGCGTAGTAATTACTCGACGCGCGTTTGCACTCGGTCTATGTTCATTCACCGACGCCACCGCGGAGGAATTCATCGTCATCCCGGAGCGGCGTAGAGGCACGCCGCTAATAGAAATGCCCGTTAGGATGTTGGCTACGACGCGGAGCGTAACCGGCGCGCAACGCTGGAACGGAATCGAGACGGCGCGCTTCTTCTTCGCCGCGGCGGCGGCGGCGGCGGCGGCGAACGATTACCAGGGACAACGTATCTCGATTGTCTCCGGCTACTTAACGCGCCCCGGCTTCCCGGCGATGACGCGGATCTCATTACTCCATTTCCGCGGGACCGTTCTCTCCCTCCCTCTCTTCCTCCCCCTCCGAGCGTAATGTCAGTTCCCAGGACTGTTAAGACCGGTCCAGGAGAGCGAGGGGCAGGGGGGCGGGGGAAGGAGATTTCCGAGAGAAGAGTATCGGGACTTTCAAAGAGGGACAAGATCCATGACAATCCGTTGACGAGCATGAGTCACCGTTGCCAGCAGCAATTCGAGGCGGAATGGAAAGCTTTCGAACAGGTTGCTCGGACAGGATCCACTCAACGTTTTCCTGGACGAGTAACGTGCTGGATGCTACGGCTGCTGTTGCTGCCGCTGCTACGACTGCTGCGCGACTGATACGACTGCTGCGTAGCGCGAAGTAGCCTCAAGATTTATGGCATCCGCTTTACTACATTTTAATGCGGCACATTCGCCCGGTTTAAAGAACGGGATCACGTTCGCCGGCAATCATTTACGATATTATTTTATCCGATGATAATATCGTGCGGCCGATACAACCGTGGCCGATACGCGCCTCGAGATGCTCCCATAACAGTCGCATCGCCGATACGGGGATGCCCTAGGTGTCCGTCGAACTAATCTTCGAAGCGTCGCGGAAATGATTCTCTACCGGTTATCGAGTGTTTTCACGGTACTCTCTGTTCGTCGAGATTTACGCTCCGGTTGGCATCGACCTGTTAAATGGATATGACGAAATACTTCGTCGTAATGGGCCTAGTCTGTAAGTTAAATAAGCATGCCGAGATTTTCCGTCGTGAATATATTCGACGATAATATGTAGAGCGAGTTGTGTATTACCTCGTTCTTCGCAGTTTAGTTTTTATGAAAATTATATTTAGTACCAGTTAAAGGTTGAAAATGCTCGACGAATATGATATTAATAACGTCTAATGTTGAAGCGCTGATAATTAATATATAAACGATTCATTTCGAATTCTACTGTTAACGAATCAAATTTGCCGGCTAAGAAATCAACCCCTTCGTTACTGTCGTCGCCTAAGGCTGCGAGAATTTGATTCGTAAGTATTGTTGACGCCAGGAGGCGCTGCAGTTAGAGCGCCGCATTCCCACCGCGGTTCCCAAGGAAAGTGATCGAAGAAGCTGTTGGCACCAGGCTAATAGCATCCGAACTAACAGGGAAAACAGTGCGTAACACGTTCCACTTCTACGTTACGCAAATGTCTCGAAAGGGTTAGTAACAATAATGTATTATTTTCAGAAAGAATCAAATGGATAACTACGAAAATAACGTCGAAAAGGGAATGCCCAAAGTGGACGCCATGTCGAAGATTCTGTAATAGTTTCGGAAGCTACGAGCACGGTGAGTGAACGAACGCAACGTAAATAAATTATTACAGTATTAATAAACCACCTGTAATTGTGTTATCGGAACACATGAACGTAAACTGTGTACTTTACCGATCATGATCAGCTGCAGTTTCATGCTGGCTGATAGCTCGATGATTAACCCAATTTTCGATGGATTACACAGCAACTGTTGTTGTTATATTTTAATAGTCTATGGAATATTCGAACTGTATCGTTCCACTAACACTGAGACTTATTTGTTATTTATTGACGCGTCTGCGATCACTACCGATTCGACATTTACTACGACGTTCGCTTTTGACAACACTCTATTTTAAAAGAGCACCAAAATGGCCGCCAACTTCACTAGTCAATCACGTGACTGACAGGGGTGGCGGGCGATTCGTATTACCGCTAATGAATCTCAGGTTCCTTCTATCGAAAGCCAGACCTAATTCGTAAAGACACAATGGAATCTTTGGATGGGTTAGGTCTGTTCTACCCCTCGGCTTTGAACAATCCATCGAAACTCAGAATTACTGGCGTCCATTTTGAAATGTCAGGTTACGTCAAGGATTATTATTCATATCAGGTATTTGTATTAGGTTCAAGCAGAAGGTCGAAGAAGAACTAGAAGCTAGTCTCGAAGAACTAGGTTCGAAAATATTTAAAAAAAGGTTAGTCGGTAGTAAAAATAAATGGTAAATAATTCTGTGACTATAAAGGAAACTCTGTAAGTAATAGTTTTAAACTATTTAAGTTAATGCATTAATTGAACTGTAGCATAGAGAATTTAGTAGACTGAGAAATATTATTCAATTTAAAACACTGTAAGTACGAAGAATTAATGATTAAAACTCCTTTCAACTTTGACTTTAGCGAATCACTTGAGGGTTTAATTCCTTAATTAAAACGATGACCTTCGTATGTCACATGCTTTCACTTTCGATCATTTTATCCCAGGTTATTTAAATCGCAGAATTAGTCAATTTTGGGCAAATCAATTAAATAATTCTTAAGCTAGATTTAACAGTAAGACTAACAAGTGAAGACTGAACTGTCTCCAAAAATATATTTGTAAAAGAATTAACAACCAAAGCTGCAGATCGTCATAAACATCGTCAAATGTATAGTTGTAAAAATGGTTCGCCTTCTAGGGTTAAATAAATTAGGATTCGACCTTCACCCCCTCTTAAATCATGGAATACCCTCGTCCTCGCTTTTCCTTCAAATCTCAACGATCAACCAAAATACAAAAAATACCAAATACTAAATTCCCAATGTATTTCCTAGCACTACATAGTAACCATTTTACCACCTCGACAATTCGCAAGTGAAACCTTGCACTAACGAGTAACAGCCAGCGCCTAAAACCAGAAAATAGGTTCCCACCCCGAGGACATCGGTGGATCCCGTACAAAAGCAATCAACTAACCAACCAAGCAGTCATCCAGCCCGAGAATAAATGATTTATGGGGAGCGTTGCCGAAGGTGGTTCGCCGGTAGGCCTGAAAGTGGGTGGCGTGCTGAAAAATCCCGCGCGGTTGGTACCACGGTTTCGCGGAAGCGCATCGCCGTTGAACGTAATTCGAAAACGCGGCGGTTCGAGTATCCCGAATCCCAGGTACCTTCCTCCCTTCGGATGTATCCCCTCTAAGGTACCGCTTCCTTGCCCCCACCAGCAATCTCGGCAAACACACCACCATCTCGTTCTCCCTTCCCAGAACGTCTCGTCGCACTAATAATTCGTGAGTACGTTGCGGTGATGTTGAGCATTCCACCTGCCAACAGCAACCGGGCACATCCCCCCACCTGGTGGTACCGGCAGGAAAAGTGGCCGCACGCCTTGCAATCCCAGCATTTCTGTGTTGGTTGTGGCCGTGAACGGGGCTCAAGTCCAAGGTTACGCGAGAGAGGGAGAGAGAGCGAGAGAGAGAACGAGAGCGAGAGAGAGAGTGAGGGAGAGAAAGAGAGAGAGAGAGAGAGTAAGAGAGTAAGAGAGCGAGATCGGGTAAGAGCGAACACGAGAGAGTACGTAAGAACCGAGATAGAAAGGGCGAAAGCTTCGTCGAGTGCTACGAAAGTCCTGCGTGCGAGAGAACCACCACGTTCTGTCGTCGATCAACCCTGGTCTCGATCAGCGGGGACCGTTCCAGGAAGCCGCAGCAGCCGTCCAAGGTACGTGATCTCTCATGAATGACGGAAACCTGCTATAAGACACCGTCGACGCCGGTTACCGTGCCGATCCGTTTCGAGCATCGTCGCCGCCGTCGCCGTCGCCCGATCGACGATGTGTCGCATTTAATGTACACGCGACAGCCGGATAGGACGCTCCGGTGTTTACAGTTCGCGATCCTCTCGGAGGATCTACCTCCGAGAACTTCCGGGGATCTAGTTTCGCGAACGGCCCGCGAAGAACTGTGATTTATCTCGCCGGGCCGGGCCCGGGGCGGGGGTGGCATCGATTCCGAAAGATTGAGAGTGGCGGCAGCGATGCCACCCGGCGCTCTGTCGTCGCGCGGTGGCGGTCTGTCGCGTGCTGGGCCAACCTCCCCTATGATCCCGAAGACCCGCAACCGTGGCCAGAGAGCCGGAAGATATCGGACTCGACCCGACTTGCGCTCCTCTTTTTCCAATTAAACGCGAAATTCCGGCATTTTTTCCATTTCGCGTTTTTCACGTCTCGCCGGCCGTTCGACGAGCGGCCTCCCCCCCCGGATCGTATTCCGACGATACGCGTTGCATTCTCCACAGGGGGGGATCGATAAAGTCCCATCCGCGACGGTAATAGCCAGCCATTCTACGTATCGCGGATAGCGGCAAAACAATTTTCCATCTCGACGGTTTCGCCCACTCGAGAGAAATTTCGATCTTTCGGACGGTTCGCGCCGGTCAAGAATAAATGACCGGGGCTCCCGTACTCCCTCTCGGCCCCACTCCCCTCCTCCTCATCCTCTCCCGTCGAGGATCGACAACGGGCCGAGAACGTGGTCGCAGAGCCCGGCGAAGGTGATACCCTCTCGCGACTGGCAGCTTTATGCTTTCCTATTGTGCCCCCGGCTCGTCAGACACGCGAGTGTCGTATTGTTCCGTTCGGATCGCTGGCCGGCGATCTAGTGTTTATCTGGCATTGTTCCTGGTATCATTAGTAGAACGCTTGAGCGGGATTGATAGGGCTCGATTATCGCGATGAAATTTATTCGGCGCGGTGGACGCGGTCCGATTGGCCGTAGGAGGGACGGACGGCACCCAGGAAATTTCTGAGCACCGCGTAGAGCCTAGTTTTATCCTCGTTAGGCTGCGGCTTGTTGCTGCGATAGATTTTCGATCGACCGCCGACACGGACCAATCCGGCCGACTTTGTTCCGCTGCGTTTGTTCTCTTCTTTTTTTTTCCGAGCGTGGCCGAGCCGTTCTTGTTACGCGCGTGACGAAGGTTTCTCTAGTCAGAAATCGAATTCCAAGGTCTCGCGATATTCGTTCGACGCTGCGTTTCGATAGATTGAAGCAATTTACTTGTCGAGATCATCGACGCGATGATGGCGCGCGAAAATGTTTCGGTGTCAACCTTCTGCATTACGAAGTTCCCTTTTCTTATTCTTCGCGCGCCAATTATGTTCGCGGTGGTCGCTTTCTCGTCTCCCTCGTCCGACTTTTCTAAATACGGCTCCACAATTTCCATAATGTAAAGGAGGATAACCGTCGGACACTTCGCGTGATTCGCCGGTGACGTTTGCCTCGGTTATCTCATCTTCGTTGACCGAGTTTTCTAAATACAACTCCACAATTTCCATGGTAGAACGATAACTGGTGTGATTCATTTTTCGACAACCTGCATTTACAATGTATAAAATATATTTTCTTTCATCAGTATATACGGCGCATCAAAAATTAATTACACAGATAATTCCCTCTTTTCTTGTTAGTATCATCTCTTCGATATTTCTTATATTTCTAATTTTTCTGTGAAAAATCTAGCATTTGGTAAAATGCACAAGCTACCATCACAATATACATATATAGCCTCTTAACAAAGTATTCTCGATCTCAAAAAGTTGAAAAAATATCATCTGCATTACTAAAAATTGAAACACAAATTCACGACATAAGAAAAATATATGAATGCCTGATCTGTAAATCATAAGACCTGAAACAATACTTTTCCTTGAGTACATTACGTGTCCGAATCCATTCGCGGACTTAACCATTTCTGCCCAGCTCTGTCCGGTAATCTCTCCAGAGCTGTTTCACCCGAACCCACAGCATCGAGACCGCATTTTCGGCAGCCACCGAGTGGCGACGGGAAAGATCGTTCTAAGAAGACCAGGTTTCCCGGTCGTTACCGAAAGAAGCGTCCTAAAATATTGTTTCTGACAGCGGCCCGTTCCCCCGGGGGAACGCCGCGCGTTCTCCGATCTGCCCGCGCTGGGCCGGTACACCGGTATTCAATTCGTACTTGCGCCCCGGTATTTGCGAGGAAATCGGTTTCTGTAATTACCTTAATGAATGGCAACAAAGGCGAGAGCCTTATATACCCCGGCCCGATATTATGTTCTCTCCGGCGCGCCGCGGTGTTCCTCCTCGCGTACTCGCCTGCCACCCTCCCTCCTCCTCCTCCTCCTCCTCCCCTCACCTTCTTCTCGTTCGTTTTTGGTCTATCTGCAGACCTCTCCGGCACTAAGACCGTTTCCTTCGCCATTACATTGTGGCGAACTGTTCGACTAACTTTGAAATAATTAGTCTGGATAATGAAGTTCAGCCGCACAATGGCCTTAGCTGCGGAGGGTAATGAGATTCGCCCTCCTCTGTCCCGTCGTTTTCGTGCAATATTGATTACTTAAAGCCCTCCCTGCCACCCCTTCGACGCTCCACCTGCCGAATGGTTTTACAAGAGGCTTAAGAGATATAGGGGAATCAATCTTATCATCCTCGAGCGGACGCCGCGTCGTTTCGCACCTACGAGCGCGACGCCGCGTATCCCACGCTAATTTGCCTGCTAATTAAATAGGAAGGAAGAGAGGAGACCGCGGGGGTGCCCGGCAGCCTCGTTGGATTTTCATCGCGCCGCGCGGCCTGTCTATAATGGATAATTCGTGTGAACACATTGTGACGGTTATGTACACAGATAATTAGACGGTGTTGTTGCAAAGAAGCGATCGCTGGGGTATTTTTAATAAGAGCGCGGCCGTATCGCGCGCCCGCCACGCTGAATCGGCTCGAAATGAGAGAAACGAGGAAATCAAGGACACACCGTGCTCCGCGATATTTCTTATCTTGCCTCGCGCACCTCCGTCCTGGCTCCGTTAGATTAATCGTGTCTTGTTCGATGTTACGCTCGTACCCCTCGCTGCGTTTAACTCGAGCAGTTCCCTCTGAAATCTGATACGTTTCTCACATTATTTTGGCCTCCGCGGAGCGGTTCTATATTCGCGTATTCGGCGCAGAAACGGCGCCAGAGAGGCTCTCCATTTTCCTATATCCATTCGAGAAGCGTGTTAGACTGCTCCGTCGTTTTTCTATTTTATACAACTGTATTTCTGATCAATCAAACGATTACTAGATCCGTAGAATCGATAGCCGCGCCGGTCGTTGTTCGACGAGTCGATGTTCTTCCGGGCTCGATCGGAACGCAATTAAACCCCCAACAAATAGGCAAATCGATATCGATTGGCCGTGGTGGAAGAAAGTGACGCTGAATCTACGCGCGTTTGAATTCCACGGCCGGGTCCGCGGCGGCACTGAAACTGAAACCGGGGGAACGCTTTCTGTTCACCGTCCCGAGATAACAGGTTATCGATAAAGCTCGTCGTTATCGAACGATGCCTGTGCCTCCTTAACGGTTAACAGCCCGTGTAGCCTCGCTAACGAAACGTTCATAAACCATAAGGAAGAAGTTCTTTCAATTTCCTTCGTGGAATTTCAGAAACGATTAAGCGATGGACCGATCTTATCACGGTCCCGCGGGTCAACGGAGTCCTCCTTCTGTGCTCGGGGCGATAGCATGCTCTGATTCCGTCGTTAATCGAGTAAAGGCACGGGGAAATATTCTTCCTCCCCCTTGTTCCACAATGTTCTGGTACACGGGCCGCGGCGCTACGTGCACGTGGGCACCGTTCGGAATATTTGCGAAGATAGTGAAACGAGCAGTTCGTGACGACACTTCCCCGCAATTTTTCCATTCCGTCGGGAACAAAGCGATTTATTCTCCAATAATTGGACTCTCTCTCACATTTCTCGCCGAAATGAGCACACGGGATTAGAAACAATGGGGAACGATGGCATTTATTTTTCATACCGCTAATTACTTATTCGGATAACTGTTCTTTTTTTTTCTTTTTTGTGACTTTCGGTGCAGTTTCTTTCAGGTTTCACTTGATTTTTTGTTCGTACTTTGCTGACTGCTACATTGTTTTCACTTTCTCTCGGTGTAACGAAGCGTTTTTGTGCTGACAGTGAATGGAAGTTATTATTATTATTATTATCATCATTATATTTGTAAGAAAAGTTATGCCATAAAGAACGTATTTGATGCAGTTATTCAATCGAACTCTGCAAGCTGGATTACTTCATTATGGATGTTTAAAGTGAAAATAATTAATTTGGAATTTATATTTACCAGTTTGATGTCAATAATATCGCAGTAAATGTTAGCGACTTGTGACAACAATGTTAGTGATAATGTGAGTTTTAATATGTGTTGACACACTACTGTTACGCTATGACAGCGATATTAAAAGCGAAAATTAATTTAATATACATACTTGGAAGTGACATATCGAGTTCTAGTAAAGGATACGATGTTGCCCAAATTAAATTCTCAAATTTTAGGATTTCAAAAGTATTCCTTTGATTAATAACATTTTGAAAACTGAATTAGATCTGAGTGACCCAGTACGATATTATACGTGTCTCGCACAGGATGTGACAGCTGAGAGTTAAAGAAAGAAATTTCTGCCTTCTGTTCCTTGCATTTGATACAGATAATTTATACGCTTTTGAAAGTTTCACAGTCTGCTGCTAAAATACACTGCTAGCGACAATAATTTTTGACAGATCAAGCATTATTAAAAATCGTACACTTGCGAATTATTTTACTTGAAGGTACTAGAATTTTTAGAATATAAAACAGTTAAGCTAATATTTTTTTTAATAATTAAATAAATCCAACATCGTGGGAATTTTTCAAACTGATATTAGAGATTGAAGATGTCAGAATGACACATCGACACTGTTCTCTATTCCCATAAAAATAATATCTTTATTTACCAAATTCACACGTAACATGTTCGCAAATAATCTTCGGAGGTCCTCGAGCCAATCCCATCGCGAATTGTTTCAAAGTTACACATGCGCGCAGGTTTCGATGAAATACTACGCGAGCCGTGATAAAAATCGTTTTCAATCGTCGGCAGTTTCGTTTCCTTAGGAAGTCGGGCGAACGATACGACACCGTTGATTGCGTCGCAGGTAACAAGCCATCGGTCCGCGAATTTCGTCGAATCGCACTAAATTACTTTAACGACGCACCCGATCGAATCGTATCGCGGGGTCCCCCCCGCCGACGGTCGGAGGGCGCGAGTCGGTTTATGCGCAAGCAGATTGCGTCGTTCGTAAAACCGAAATAAATCTCTGTCGTGAAAATTTCGAATGTTATTGCCGTGGCGGGCAGCGGCCCGATAAAATCGTTAACGATTGCGCTTCGATATTGCCTTCGCCGCGGCAAAAACGCCTAGATCTAGGGACGAACGCCGCCGTCACGTAACATTAACGGCTAACAAGCCGCGCGCGGATCTCGAACAGGTCCCAGTTTCCTTCGGCGGATTCGCGCCGGTTCTTGAGGACTCGCGAAATCAGTGCCGGCCGGATGTAAAACCGCCGTGACCTCCGATACGCCTTTCACGAGCCTGTCGTGATTACGATTGATAAATTGATCCACGCGCTTCAATTTACACGCGGCTTCTCGATTAATTGATAGCGAGTGGAATTAATACGTTATCCGTGTTGGTCTCGATCGCGGCTCGTTTCTCGAAACGATCCTAGGCATGCCGCGGTAGCCATTTTGTAACATTCGTTGCTTTACGAACGTGATCATTTTGTAACGCGATTATTTCGTAGTACGATACTTTTATAACGCTATCGTTTCAAGCAAGTGATTTTACAGCACCTTTCACTTTAATCTTAATTATTTAAAAAAATCTGTCGATCTCGCGTGATTGAATCGTTCGCCTGTAATCTCGTTTTCGAGACGGAACCCGTTAGAAAAATTTACCGATGCTGCTATCGCGCTCGTAAAAATGTAATTTTGCATCTCCGAACGGTTCTCCTAATCTACGAGATCTTCGATTATTTTAATGCCCCTTAAGCGCATACGACGACTGTTTTATTTTTATCGCGAATACCATTCGACAAGGGTCCCGTATTCAACAAGGCGATATAATTCTTAATGCACTAATCGTTGGCATCGGTTGCCCGCTATAAAATGCACATTACACCGTTTATGGTCAAACTCCATTAGTTTAGGGCACGCTTTAACGTCAATGTTTGCTAAGTGATAGCAATAATTATTATCTCTTCAAAGTCGGTGTTGAAATGGACGCTTCGCAGTCCTCGCGCAGAGAATTGATTGTAACAGCGAGCTGCCTCCTCCCTTAATAGCTTTCGATCGTGAGTGACTTAATACTTGTCCACGGATTAATCTGCAGAAAGGATTATGCGGAAATCTCGTTAAAAAATACGTAAACGTCTTCGATAAAGTATCATCACGCGCGGCCGTTTTCTCCTTTTACGGGGAACGACGCGGACGTGTCCCACCATATGCGGTATGAAATTTCTATTTTAAGTTTTCTGAGTGTCGCCGGCTGTTTTATATTTATCGGTTGACGATAATACGGTGCTTCTACGGTGCCCCGTCTCGTACACGGACGTCTCATCCGCGGCTCTGGCCCACGCAGAATCGTTTTCACAAGCCATTGAACGTTCTACGTATTCCATTAATGCGTGCGGGAACTGTAGTAATCTCTGTGTTTCGTCGAGCATCATGCAGGATAGAATTCGAATTGCAGCTGTTTCGAAGTCAAACGTACAAATTTCTGACGTGCTACGTTTTATCCGCGCGGTAAATATACCGCGTGCGTGCGTGCTAATTATCGTGAAAACGGCTGCTCGAAAGATAACTTGTACATTTTCCGTCCGGCGTGAAACAGTGCTCAAAAATCGGTGCGGTAAAAATTGTTTGTTCGAAAAAACAGCGCACTTTAAATACGGCGCGTGTGTCCTTTTTCGTTGAAATTGTTCTTTCGTCGCTGCAAACATTTTTATATGACTAACAATTGGGCAGCGTGGCTCTGGACACTCGAAGCATAAATATTGTTATTTAACTATTTAATTTCTGACAGTGTAAATTTTGCGCGTTATCTGTAGAAATTATAACGTTGCTGGAAGAGTTTAGGAAATTACGGTGAACAATATTAATAAGTAGAATTATAAATGGAGATGTAAAATTACTCATTGTCAGTTATATTTTGTCAAAAGATTTAATTGAACGATTTCTTTTTTAGAAGAATTTTTTTCTTTGCATCGAGAAGATTGTATTAACATTTTTGAAAGTTAATTTGATTATTTAAATTACAGAGAATAATTCGACTATTTAAATATAGTTAAAAGAGAGTTTATAGTAACCAGAAGTCAAGTGCACGAGCATAATTAAAATCATAAAATGCTTCACATAGTAGTAGCAACATCTATGACTATAAATAAGTTTATCTATAACTTGAAACAAGTAATAATGTATAAAATCTAGCAATTGAAATTTCCATTAGAGCTATCGGTGCATACTAAACCCCGCTTCCGCTATGTTTCTTCCCAACTATACGAAACGCCGTCAGGTTATGTCAGCAGGAAACGCTCGTGCGTGTCGTAACCCGCTCGCCGATTTGGAGAAATCGTCCCGGAACGGATTCGCCGTATTTTAAGAAACACCCTGTACAGGTCGACGTTCATGCGATCGTCGCCGCTACGGTCGTCCAGCATCCCTTAGAGTAAGCCTGTGTCATCGGAACTAATTAGACGCTGCCGTTGGAACGTGTTACGTGTTTCTTTCGCCGGCTCCGCCGCCCGTATTTTTATTATATATCGCAATTAAGGTTACGATCAGCCGGTAGGAAATTAACGTGTCAATTAAAGCCCGCGAACGATATATGCTTGTCAACCCGGCTTCGACCGTTCGACTTTCATGAGATATACGGTGCAGTAAATTACGTGCGTGCCCCCCCCTTCCGTTGCGCGTGGTCGACGACACGCGATCGCCCCGGCCTTGTTTTTTCGCTTGATAGATCAAAATTTACTGGCCAGGGCTAAGTAAACGCCGGCCGTAACAGTCACTTTCGCTGGAAAATTGAAAGAGATGTTTACGTTTCGAGACGTGATGCGTTTACGGTAACCCGTCGGCCGCGCCGTCGGATGCGTTTCGCCGCGTCCGCGCGTCCCCGTCCCGGCCATATTTCTTTCGGACAGTATCTAACGATCGCGGACGACCGGGGCCCTTCGTGCTTCCTCGATCCACCGCCAGATATAATTGAGACGCAAAAACGTTACGATCGAAAGAGTTTGCGGAATCCTACGGTACGCGCGGATCTCTCGACGGCGAACGATGCGACGTACGAAAGTTGAATCGCGGGAATCTGTTCTCGAGGAGGAACGTGGAGCTGAAAATACTAGCTATTTTCTCGATAAAATTTGGACAATTTTTATAGCATTTTTACGGTCTAATTATTATTAATTCTTTACTGTAGAAAGCTATCACAAATGCTTGATCTTATATATGCTATTTATATATATGCTTATATTATCAAATATACTATAGTACAACCAGCTACTGTGCGGTGATTATTTAGCTTATTTTCTGACAAAATTAACATATTTATCAACTAAAACATATTAAATCTTCTACTCAAAAAAATAAAAGAACAAAAGGCCATAGAATAAAACATTCAGAAAATAAAACCAAAGTAAACCGATTCAACGGCTACATTTACGCGGAAGATCAATTTATCGAGAAGATAAATGTATTCGTAAAAGTGCTCCGAAAGTTGCTCGAAGAAAATTGGACCGGAACGAAGGGGGACCGATTTTTAAAAGAACCCGGCGGGAATGTTAAATTGAAATCTGTGTCGCCGCGTGTCTATGAAATCGCGGAACCGGAATTGCCAGTGAAAGGCCAGAGATGCTCGCCGTGCGTGCTAATGCAAAATTGGAGCCGGGAGCTTTCCGTATCCAGGCGGTTTATTTTGCCCGGTTCCCGAAGCTATTTCCTATCCGGAATAGGTTCGCACTCCGCTCGTTTGATAAACTGGAAGATGCGAGGGGTGCTGGAAACAGAGTCGCTGGAATTCTTTTTTCATAAACACCGGAGGAGCGGCCTGCGCACTTGCCGGGGGAATTTACACACAAAGGGGCGCGTTTGTGTTTGATAGAAATGCATTAGCATGCGGAAAGCCGAGCGCGAACTTGTGCGTTTTGATTCCGGTCGCTGCGAGCTCGCGCGCGATCCGCCGAGCGGACCGCTAGAATCCGATTATCCGCGAAGAGTTGAGCACGGATCTGCTAATTAATCACCGTCGCGATCTAAATTCGGTGCTTCGACTGGAGCGCGTCTTGCGAAACTCCCTAACGCGAGAATCGTTTTACGAACATTTTGTTAAAAGTAACGTTATATATTGACCTTTAAATTAAACGACCGATACCTAATAATTTATACGACATTTTTAAAGAAACCCTGATCGAATTCGCAGTCGTGTTTTACAAGTGTAGCTTGTGCTTGCCATTTAACCAGTTCGCTCTTCTCGACGAGTATATTTATCCTAAACGGTCTACCAGTTAAGCAGATACTTTGACATTCATTGCTAAATTATATTTCACAAGTTTTACAAATGTTCCAATTAACATACTTTTCAACCGGACCGCAACAGCTCGACTGGTTTCGCGAACATCTAAATCACGAACCGCGATGTTTCCATAGATTAGTTCTACGCCATTATTAAGAACTAAGAACACGTTAATTAATGATAAATTACATAAGAGATTACCAAACGACTGCAACGTTCGAAATCGACGGTAATAACTTAATAGCAGGCCGACGAAAGAAAAGACGCGTGCACCATTGGACGACTCCATTCGAAGATGCAAACCACGCGTATCGATCTAATCAATGTTATCCGAGTAGCCGTATCCATCAATTTAAATACTGAAAATTACAGAGTACCCGGTTTGCGTACCGCGCGCAACAGATCAAAATAGAAACCGAACGGGCTCCTTAAACAGGATGCGACGTTTTGTTCCCGCTGCGAGCCGCACGAGAAAAGTCGACAGAAGTTTCGAAGCAGGAAACCGTTCCAGTTACCGCATGGAATTAAAAGAGAACACGATTAATACGGTACATTAAAATATTGTTTCGTTCTGCACGGACTCGGGCGGTTTTAACGTCAACCCCATAATTCCTCGCGCGCGTTTCTAGGCTAGTTTACACCGAGACACGTCTTACCACCGGGGTAAGATCGAAATCGAGCGATCGTTCAGCTTATCTACGCCAACCGATACATAGTTTCTATCTGACGACTAGACAAGTTGGCGGTGGCTGAGCGCGAATGCAGATGGCTCGGATCCGCAAGTCGCAAAGTGCAGCACACGTGTGTGAGGTACGGCTTCCTCTGGATCTGCATTTTGGTTCTTCTATTTATGCGCTCTCTATTTGATACCTGCTCTTCTCCCCGTCTCGTCACAGAAATAGCAAACAGTTCTGTCGGCTTTATTGCCCGGTCAACTGTACCCGGGTATCTTCGAATCTCGTTCCACGTAGCGTGATCCTCTCTCTCTCTCTCTCTCTTTCCTCTCTCCCTCTCCCCCGGTTTTTTTTTCGTCCTCTTCGACTCCGTTCCCGGCCACCAAACGCGCGACGTTCGCCCCGTGTACTCCTGATCACATTAGCGATACCGAACTTACAGTCTTGCTACATATTCTTCATCATGCGGGGGGTATTAGTCTGACGGCTACGGTGGCGATAAAGTAGACGCGAGCGAAAAACGAAAGGGGGAAACGACGACCGTGGACTCGTTAGCAGGAGCCTACCTACATTGCACGGTAGACGGCGAGACGCGCTTCCCTCATCTTTCTCGTGCACCGTGGCGCGAGCCTGTTTCATCCTTTTAACCGGCCTATCGGGGGGAGAGGGGGAACCCGCGGGGGATTTCGATCAGCGACATCGGAAAAACCGCAAATTATCTCACATATTTACCAACGTTATTATTTCGCGAGCACCCGGACACGCGGCCGCGTGTTCCCGCTCCGTCGCCGCGGAACTCTTTTTTCCAAACGAAATTGATATCGCCGGGGCTTGTCGAGTGAACTACGGAGTCTCTTTTCAGCCGCGAGTTTTCCATCAGACTTCTGATTTAAACCCTCGAGTCGCTTCTAATTGCCTCCGCCGTCAGTTCTCTAATGGACCCGACTTTTCCGCCCCTCCACGGTGCAACGAAAACACGCACGGAAATTCCTTTGAACGTTGTTGTTCAACGCGTCGGAACGACGCTTTCCGTGAAATAGAAATATTTCGCTCGAACCGGCGCAAACGTTTCGAAGAATATACAGTTTTCGGATGGCGGGCGTTAGTCATGGCTGATGACGATCATTAGCCGTGTGAACATGCTCCAACGCTTGTGGCTCTTATGGTAAAAATATCTGACAACGTTTTGTAGAACTCGCAAATTTTTCCAAGGGTTTACGTCCGATTCGTATCTGTAGTTATATTCTGTAGTTATATACGACATTTTTTTGCAGGCGAACATTTCCCTATATTTACGGCCTCTGTAGTGGAAATATTTTTGCTTCGAACGTTTCAAACAATGCGGAATTTTTCCGAGGGGTCGCGTTTAGGTTAGTTCGGTTTTCATTCGTTTGTATTCTTGTTGTACGAAAAAATAACATTTCCTAGGGAAGCTGTCATTTTTCAGCGCTTATGCCAGTCCTCCAGCGTCCAACTAAGTAGCAGTATAGTAGTTTTTACATGAACTATAGGAAGAATTGGTATTTGAAGGCAAAAAGTACGGTTATTATTTATAAACTGAAAGGTTTACGTGTTTTAACGAGTTGGACTCGTGACGGAGATTTATAACAATAAACTGTTAGGTATTTTATATATTATATATTATATATTATATAATATTATATATAAGGAATATTCATCCGTTCCTTTAAGTAGGAAACAAATGTTATTCTCTTATTACTAATAATTAAATATACGAGTAGAACCAAGCACACGATAATTATAAAATTCCTTTTTCTTTCAAAAAACTTAGCGCGATCGAAACGATTCCAATCACAGTAATTGCGAAGAAAATGGTACGGCAGGGGGTTAACATCGTATGAACATTATCGGAGAAGGAATCATTTTCCCGTTACTCCAAATTGGCGCGTACGTGGCGACTTTTGTCGTCGACCGCGCGTATCGACGCATCGTATTTATTTGGAGCAGCGCGCGGACTCCGTCGATGAGATGATTTCGCCAACTATGGTAGGCGGAGCCGCGGCCAACGGGCTCCGGACCGTTTTCTGATCCGTGTAACTCCTGTCGGCAGTCACAGGGGCGGGAGGGGAGGGAAAGCGGGGTAAAGAAAAAAAGGTATCGCGGCGCATAATTCGCTCGGCGAGCATCGGCTTCCTGCGAATACGGTTTCTCGGAAAAGGTGTTTGATGAAATGTAAAGATAAACCGGCGGAGCTTAGAATCGAACGTCGCGAAGCCAGCTGGTAGAGGATTATCACCGCCTTTGCTGTTATAACGGTACAGCCATGTGCGTACCCTATACGTAGAAGGCCTTCGGCTCCGAACAAAATCGGAATAATATTGTCGCTGTTTCACGCGGAAACGTTGCGCGCGCGCGCTCTCCTCCACCGCGCCTATTCGCGGGCGCCTCTCTTCCACGGCCGGAGGAAGTGACGTTGCCACGTACAGAGCCGCGCTTCCGTGAACCAATAAAACCCGCGGACGAGAAACCCGTCATTAGGACGTGAGAAAATAATAGTCCGACGTCACCGCGCGACCGGCCCCCTCGTCGCTTCCGAAGAACGTGCGTGCGCGAGACCGGCGAAAACCGGTCGTTTTTCGGTTATCGCGATTTTTGTTGACGCGCCGAGTGCCGGAAGTCGGCCCCTGAAATTACCGCGAGGTTCAAATTAAATTTAAAATCGAAACCAAGAAGATAAAATCGATTATCGCGATCCTTTTCATTTTAAACGTTCCAGTAATTTTTCGCGTGGCGAATGAAAATAAATTTTGACGCGATCGTTGAATTTGAAATGCATTTTTAATATTGTCATTATAGACTATAGAAAAAGTAAGAAAATTACAATTTCTTAACATTTCTATTCATTGCAAGTAATAATCAAATTAAAAAAAGAAAGTACTTCACTATACAATGAACCAGTCCATCTAGCTTTTGCTGAAAAATTAATGCATACTAATAAATTAACTAAGACATAATAAATGAAAACATTGACTCAACGTTGCTCTCTATCTACACCGATCGCGCGTGTGCTCTCGTTTCGCATAACTGCTAAAAGTGCAGATATCGCGGGTACAAGCATCTCGCGACGAAACGCGAATAAATATTAATCCGTGCATTAAATGTCGCAGCGTGGCCGCTTTAATCGAGTAAGACGAGTCACGAAGTCGTTTATTCGAACCATATTTTACCGGGATCGCTTATTTATCAGCGCGCTTTCCGCGACGTCCATTTGCATCGCGAAAAGCATCTCCGCGTTTTCTAAAATTGCTAATTGCCCGAGCGGAGGGGTTCCCGCGCCGATTACAGCGACGATATCTGCGCCCGGTGATCTAGAAGTGTATTAATCGATGCGTCCCCGCGCATCTTAATGTATCTCGTTCCGCGCGTTTCCATTTCGCTCGGCCGTCCGCCGGATCGTCGTAGACGGCGCCGTTAGTTTTATTTTATGTATATTAAATATGTCGCGGCGGAGAATGTTTCGTTGATTTCGCGGCCTATAAATACGATTATGGTCCCGCCGGCGCGGCACTCGGCCTCTCTCTCCTCGTCCAATAAATTAAAGCTAACGAAGTTAAACATGTGGCTCTTTACACGCGAACGATTTCGTACCCGCGGTATCCGTTCCGACGACAGGCCGGTGCGCGCGCGCGCGCTCGCTCGCTCGCCCCGCCGCCATTCTTTCTGACATTCGAGACAGATGATGGGAACGCGTTTGAACACGACCTTGCGGCAAGGTGAAGCCAACGATCCCGCAAATACGCACAGCTGTTGCTTCAATTTTCACGGAGTTTCGCGGCTCTTCCCGAAGCGACTTTTTACCGCCACCGGTTTCTTCGCGCAGCTGCCACTTTTTCAGCCGCGCCGTTAAATCCCATAATATTGTGTTTCCACCCGGCCGGTTGATAATTGCCTTTTCCTGAAATTTCTACGCCGCGCCGCGCCTCTCGCCACGCCAGAGAATTGGAAAAAGTTCAAAACAACGAGAGACGTCTCGCCTCCCTTTACACGCCTCTCGCAGTCGTAAAAACCGCGGAACGTTGCGTTCGGTTAACGAAAAATCCGATGTCGACGTTTCCTCGCAAAAAAATTCATTCGCGCTTTCCGAGGGCGAACTGTTTGTTTCGTACGGTGAGGAATCAGATTAAACAAGTACTCTTTTGTAAAAAAAGAAAGGATAATTCATTTGTAGAAAGAATTGTATATATATTAATTTTATACTTATTTTTATGTAGTATACGTGTGAAAGGTTTACCTTATATTATATAATTTTCCAGGTACATGTACAATTATATCTTTCATTCAATTTTACACCGCTAGAAAGCGAGATGAAATATTAAATATTTAAGCGGATTAGTAGTTGCAGTTCTTCTTGATATACTTTCAATTATATATAGAAATCCTACACATTTATGGCTTTATCTAGCACACGAATTTTTAACAAAAATTCTTTCCTCAATTAACCAAAAAATAATTTAGATATCAAAATATTTTATAGAAACCATTTGTTCACTATTTAAATATAATCGCACCTGTGCTACTAAAATCTCAACGAATCTTTAACGTGAAACGATAGATTTGACCCAGAAAACACGAACCGGCAAACAGGATGTCATTCACGTATTTCTGAATATCTCGCGACGAATGCATTCCACGGGCAAAATATACATATGTATGTGCTGTCGAACAAAGTGCTCGTTCAAACGAATTCCGTTAGAATCACCATAAGAAATTTGTCGGGGTCCCGCGTCGATATCCGGTTTAAAAGTGCATAAATTACGGTCGAAATTAGTGGCCGGAGAGGCAGAAGCGAATATGAAGACGCGACTGGTTCCAGGCGAAGCCCCGGTACGTGGCAGGTCTAAATATACTTTCGTGTTTGAAGAAATCATCAAAGGTAGAACCACAACGTTAATCAGTGTGTTACCCGAGTGGCACTTTCAGGCTGGTTCCCTCAACAGTTACGCGTTTCCGTCAGTCCCGGCCATCTCGCAGACAGGCCGAGTACATTGACGATGATGTATGATACGCGAGAAATTTCGGAAACTCGAATTTCGCCTCGGCTGGGGATCGATTATCCATTGGAATACGCGCTACCAGCGCTGTGCAACCCGTGTTCCACCGTAATTACATCCACGTATGCTAAGATCCTTAAAGATTCTGGAATTTTAATCTCTTGCGATCTCTTTCGCGGCTGGCCTGATTAGCATTCCTTAACTTGATGCTTTCTGCATTTCTTAACTAGTGCTTTGATTAGCATTTATTTGTCCTTAATATTTTTCTCAATATTTTTCTTAATATTTTCCTCAATTTTTTTCTTAACATTTTTCTTAATAGCAGAACATAATTTTTGTTCTTTTATTGCCTTTATTTGCTTCCGTTTCTAAGCTTTGATAACAAATAAATTTTAATTTGATTTCGATGTAGAAGAAGTGAATAATATTCATATTTAGCAGATGTTGGAATTTTTGTCACGAGTATGATTCGTTATTATAGTGCAAAGGGTTAACCACTTGCATTGTGATTTCTTTCGCAGTTATATCGATCATTATTGCTTCTTCTTCGGTAATAATTCCTACGATGTATCGCAATTTTTATTTCTTCTTTCGAATTTTGCTTCAATTTGGAGGAAATAAATATTATCTATGTTTACTCATAATTTCAAGTTTCTTATTTTACAATTTGATGAATTTTATAAAAGCTTTAAAAGATTGAAATGATTTCGATCTCATCACTTCTATGAGATAATAGCACCAAAGTTGATCAATTTTTATCTTAACTCTTTCAATGTTCTAATTTCTGGAGTAGGGTATATCAGCACATTATTTCAATATTTTCTTATTCTAAAGATATTTTCCCTAATCTTATCCTAAATAAATTCTTATTCCAAAGACAAAATACATTAACATTTTCCCCCAAAATTTGTCATCCGCATCGCTCCAGAAAATCGCAACGACGCCTCACTTGAATTTGAACCGCAAGAGAGACAGAGACAGAGAGAGATAGAGAGAGAGAGAGAGAGAGAAATATCCCAAGGAGATAGCGCGGTCACATTGAATCCTTTTCTAATCTCGTGGAAGAAACTAAAAGGATACCTGAGACACCTGAAAAGAATTCGCTCGGCGAAGATAAAGCCGCGGCGCTCCGTTTCATTTCCCCGGGACGAATTCCAGAGAAAGCCGCGCGTCGGCGGCGCCTGAGAAAAGATTTCTGTCTCGAAATCAGAGCCGCGGGAGCATCGCGCGGACATCAATTAGGCGGCCAAGGAGTGAATGGTGGATTCCCATTGGTATAACGCGATAATCGCAACATCTACCCGCCGTTCATCTGAAAATTGCGTTACCGGTGTGCACGGATGCGCCAGGCGTCGTCCGTACAAGCCGCTCAATTAGGAGGACACTCGAAAGAGAACACACTCCCCTTGAATACCCTTATCTGCTGGTACGGAGGGACTCGGTCCCGCTTCGGCGTTCGCCGGTCCTCGTCCTCCCAGCTAGACTGGAATTGTGATAAGACCGCGGCGGGCGCGCGAGCGGGGAGAGCACTTCCGCTTCTAGATCATTGTTTGCGAACGGTTAATAGACCCGTGGGTACACCTATCCGACCGCCCGAAGTCTGGTCGCTCTCATGGAAGCGCGAACCATCTTGCCTCTCGTTTCCTCTTCGTCCTCCTCCTCCTCCTCCTCTTCTGCTTCTTCTTCTTCCATTCTTCTTCTTCTTCTGTTCTGCTTCTTCTTCTGTTCTTCTTCTGCGAGTCTCCGTTGTGATACAATGGTTTCCCTTCCCTCCCGCCCTCGTCCTTCGCGACTGTCTCGATCTTTTCCTGGTTCCTCGGCTCTCTCTCTCTCCGTCTCTCTCCGACTCTCTCTCTCTGTCTCCCCCGTCTCGTCCACGCCGTCTCTCTCCGTCGCGTTTCTTTCTAGTTGACTTCCTCCGGCCGCAGCCCGTTCCCCGTCGGTTCCCTCGAAAAATTATGCGCTCCGGGGAGGTGAACATCCGTTTTACAGGAGACCGGGACGCTGCTAGCGCACCGTGCTCCGGTGCGTGCGTCTCCTCCCTCCTGGTGCGCACCGTGCGCGTGGCCATCGTGCGTGTGCACGCACGGGACCGCGCTGCGCTTTTTCTTCCATCGACGAAAGAGCCTGTCGCGGCCTCTCTCTCTCTCTCTCTCTCTCTCCCGCGTATACGAGCACCGCGCAGCTCGCCCGTAATTGAAGACTCCGGGCTAGAATGGGAGTGCCACGTGGACGAGCGAAATTAATTGCCGTTAGCACCGTTAGCCCCGTAGGATCGTAGGTGGTTCGTCAGGGCCGGGCCTCCCCGGAAAGGGAATGCGAGACTCGCTAGCGCGGTTCAGTAACTGCTTACGTGCTCGGAACTCTTTTTTTCAGCGTTACCGTCGACGCCTTGCACGCTTTGATTCATCGAGAGTGCGGCTCGAGTCGGGGCTTGTGTTGGGTACAAGGATTCGATCGAGGATTCGTGAGAATTCTGCGGGTGATCAGGTGACTCGGGTTTCCTGTTTAGTTGTGTGGTATTTTCGTTGGTGATTAATTGTTTTGGGGAGATTCTTTAGCTCGCATTGATATTTTATTCGTGCTTTTTTGTATTTTATTCGTAGGCTTCTTAGCTGAATGCTTAACCCTTTATGGGTAGAACTCTATTCTTAAATATTTAACAAATTATATGTAAGGAAATATCAGTAACTCTAAACCTATATATATAAATTAGAAAAATTTATCACTTTAAATAGTTCTATTATAATAGATTTGCCTTGTAACTTAGGCTGGCTTAAAATAGTTACATTTCTGTGAATAAAAGCTCATGATCTACTATAGAATCCACTGATCTATTTTACCACTATTTCGTCTCATTCTAATTTTTCTATTATTTTTATGTGATTTTGTATCCATATTATGGATGTATATAATATATAAATTTAGAAATGAACGAAAACACAAATATTATCTTAAATACACCGAAATTTACCATAATAACTCAATGTCGCCCGAAAGTCACAGTACTGTATGAAGTACAAATAATAACAGAATCATTATTGAAATGCAAACAAATAAATTGTTATTGATATACAAACCCAGAGCTGTTATGTACGCTTCTCTTGTTTAACAAATACGGACAGAAGTACAAATAATATTAATTACACACGATCGTTCCATTGGTGCCTGTCTGTAGACAATTTAAAAGGTATTTGCTTTGATATTTCAGGTTTATAGTGCTGCCATCCGTGATAAATATTATTATTGGTTATCTCGGAGACTTTATATGAAAAAGGAAAAATTATTTGCTAAAATATCGATATATTAGTATGTGATATCGGTTGTATATGGGCGACACTAATTTTTTCAAGAAATGTTGAAAGTTCATTTTTATTAAACTAGATTCGAAAAAAATATTACGTATTATTTAGCAACGATATTCTATAAATAAATATACTACGAGAAAAACCTTTTAATACCTTAATCATCCTAGAGTTAAGGTTATTTATCCTAATAGTAGACTATAAGCTGCAGAAATAATATTTCAATTCAGCGCATGAGAAAAGTATTTTGCAAAAAGCAATTCCAAACACCATTGATCTAAAATCTTCCAAAGCAAAGACTTAACAAAGGAAACGCGCGTATTTTAACTAAAATATTTAATTTCTGCTCCGCGATGGAAATACACGGCGATGCTCTTTCGGCGCAATTAAGCTCTTCCGAACAGATTAAGAAATCCGATTAGGAAATTGACGCACGATTCTATGTTAAACAACACTCGTAAAACGATACTTCACGAGCCCGCTTGCCTCTGCGCCCCTTGTTGCAGCCGCGGCTCATGAAAAATGCATGATTCACAGCAAGGAATTCCCTAACGAATTTGATAACAGCAATAGCACAATTCTGACATAAAACCAGATCGTTCTCATTGCTATAATCGGTGATATCTTTTAAAAAAACAGCCATTTTTCATTCCTCTCCTGACTGCGATAGAATCACAAAGGCCATAAAAATTCCTGGAATCTCGTCTCATTTCAGACGATTACGCCGGATCGTACGTTAATAAACCACAAAGGGGCAACATACCAATTGAAAGTAATAATCCGTCGAGTATATTGGTTGGGTCATCGACCATTCCCGCAAGGTTACATAGCACTGTCTCGTTCGACTCGCAAAAAAATCGGATTAATGTCCGGCATTCGGAAATGACATATGTACGTACCGACTCGGCGCACGTCGGAGATACCCGGCCGGCTGGTAATCCCCGGAAGAATTACAATGCGGTGATTAATCGTGATAGAGCGGGCCGAAAGAACGCGTGCATCTGTTAGCGTATCAATTATTAATGAAGACAGCATTAGCACGGCTTGTCCGATCGTCTCAGATTACGATTCGACGGGCGACGATCTTAACGCGCGGATTAAACCGGGAGCCGTCGTCCTGGCTCGCGGGATTCGTCGGCGAAACGTTGAAACGCGCCGCGATGCACCAATTGTTCGGCAGGTAACGGGACGCGTTACTCGAAGCGTGACGAATTTTCGCGAAGATCTTTACGCGATTATTTTGCATAAATATTATAAGAAAATATTCCGAGAAATATTAAGAAATACATTTCGTAGAATGCCGATTTGTCGTAAAAATCCTCAGCGCGTATTTATTGCCCCAATAAGGCGACACGACAATAAATAATTGCTCTCATGGGTTCTCTCTGTTCCGAAAAATACGACCGTCTAATATTTCCAAACGCGTAAGAAGCCGCAATTACGATAGGCTGTTTCGTTCAATTAGCGAAAGCAGAAGAAAGAACGCGCCGCGGGCGGCAGTGTATTCGCGTCGCGAAAGGGGCCCTTAATTATTCATGCGGCTAATGCGAAATTAATTGTATAATGCCGCTCGGCCCAGCAAAAAGCGTAAATACTTCGGTGACAGCGTTACGAAAGTTAATAACGATACACCGCGGAATATTTAACATAATATCTGTCGTGCTATAGAGACATCAAAAAGCGAGCACGGACAGCCACGCATCGCCCGGGGCGATCGAAATTAATAACGCGGAAAATAAGCGGGCGAAAGGAGCGATCCTTTTCCCATTCGTTTAAGGTACACGCACTGTCTCTGTCGCAGACGGATCCTCTCTCTCTCTCGCGTTCGACATTCGATGCGTCGAGGTTAATGGCGCAAAGAACGCGCGTGGATCGGATTACTCGGACTTTTTCCAGGCGATTCTTTTTAAGGGAAACTAATGATCGAAAAATAACCTGAAAAATATATACACCGGGAATAATGTTCTTTAATTATTGGCCACGGAATGCCCGCGGAATAATACGACACCGGGCGGAAAAAACCGTACGATGCCCTCCGTGGTGGTAGCCGATGATATTGATACCGACATCACGGTCGAGAGAGCGGTTTCACGGTTTCATGCAGCGAGCGCTCACGGTGCGCTCGCCTCCGCCGGGCGATCATCTTTGATACTGTTGGTAGTTCAAGGAATCGCCTCGCATCAGATATACTCCGCGCCAAGAGCGACATCTCATGATCAGCGTAACTTTGTTCTAAGTGATACGGCTGCTGGAATTCCGATCCTATCGTGCTTCTTTACTGTAACAGAAGTCTTTATTATTCCGTTCGATCTCCAACCACCGGGAGCTTTTGCATTCTGATATTCGCTTCCGGCTTTCAGCTTCGATTGTTGCGTTAGTTTCTTAATTTATATTATCTTGATATGTTGTGTTAGGCATTGAGATATAATTCTAATCGGTGATTTTTATCACTGTCGATTTAAATTATATAGGGTGCTCGATTTGTATGTTGTAATTATATAGTTTTTCGTCTTTTTAGGTTCTTGGATGGTTATTTATATTAGGCTGTGTGATATAATTTTATTCGACGATTTTAATCACTACCAATTTAAACTATACAATGTGCTTGCTTTCTATATTATAATCATATACTTCTCATTTTTATTACTATTATTACTATTACTATATAAAACTTTTGTAAAAAAAAAAATCTAGAGAAGCGGTATTTATTCTAAATAAATTAAATTAAGTTTCATATATAAAATTGATCACATCGGTATTTCAATGCTTCAGTTTCCACACAAGCTACAAATTAGCTGATACGTAATTGGTGTTCTGCAATCCGTATTAAATTCCAGCGATGAGTCCGTTTCATCCTCGAAGAACGTTGCAACAGATTTTAGTCTCGCTTTCGTGCCGCCGGAACAATGTACGGAATGGGTTATTCGCGTCTAGTCATTCACCATAAATCGCTACTTCTGGAACACAGCGGTATAAATGTTTCACAGTCCATAAAATAATGGATCGTTCCGCGGTGATTTTATTAGACTTATGAATCGGTATCGTGGCCAGCAAGCATTCCGACAGCTTGGCGCTGTTACGCCGTAGTTCATTAAGAAAGCGCCAGAAAATCGGCGGTAACGTTGGAATTATCGAACGATCATCGCGTTAATAAAGGAAGGAAGAAGGCAATTTCCAAGGTGATACACAGAGGAGGGGAGGAGGAGTTGAACAAACCCACGTGGCGGGACGGATACGAAGTTAAGACGTTTCTCACGGCCGCTGCCACGACAAACATATCCGCGACGTGTTCGAGATACAGAGGCGCCCGTATCTCTCGGGGTCCTTCGATTAATTCGGAAACAGGACGATCACGGATTCGCGGAAGAAAGGGCGTACGTTCGTAGGGAGCGATCGTTTTTGCGGGGAGACGCGGCTAATTGGATCAACGTCCCTGGGAGAGCAAATAACGTCGATGCAAATAACGCCGATGCAAATAACGCCGATGCAAACAAGGTGGAGCGCGGTGCCGCGGCGTAGCAACGTTCAGAAACAGATATCATAAGCTTAATAATATCCGCAGTTTAATCCCGCATACGATCCGGTTAATTAAATCCGTGAGAGTGCTCGCTCGGTTTCCTGCGCGGCCGAAATTGTATCGCCTTGGAAATTTTCTACGGTCCCGCGCGGACGGTCCCGACGCCAACGCGGTGATCGAGCGCGGTGGGGAACAACAACGCGCGGAAGCCGGTAGCCGCGGGCCCGGCGCAATTAAAGAACAGTTGCGGAATATGTTAACGACAAAACATCCGCTTCGACGTCTTACGGTTTTCTGGACGGTTTCGCTATCTCGCATCTAAACGGTCTTCATCGTGCCTCGGACTCCGGGATTTTTAGATGGCTATCTCACCACTTTGTTCAGTTTTTTAAAGGGCGCGCGCTTTAAAGGCTGCCGCCACTGAGGCGACTATTTTGTAATCGCTAAGGGTTTTGTGCATTTATGGCAAAACTAGATAACAGCTGCAATTTAGGATAATACAAAAATTAAAAAAGATATTTCGCGTCGACGTATTATTTTTAATTAACATTATTAAAAGTAGAAGAACCTTTCTATTTTATTTATTTCTCTGGTGCAGGCAATTTTTATTTTGCAATATATCCACTGTCCACTAATCACTTTTAGACAAATTGAAAATTGGATATAGGTGGACGTTGTTTAAAAAGGAATAATTTTTTTTTAATTCGGACAGGTTTAATTCGTTTGAAATGTTCAAAGGATTATCGCGCTATTGGACAATGCGTAGAAATTCTTTCGCACTAACGGAAATTGGAATGCGAAAAAAAGATTTTTTTTTTTATGTCACGGTTTTGCCAAGTTTTCCGTGTCGCCGAAAATTTAATTCTCGTCATATTCGCGGAATAAAAAGGTTGGAAAAACGCGATTTAAAATTCCTTTTCTGTCGTTCCGCCGAATTGCAATTTTTGCAAAAATGTTTTTATGCATTGGCCGGCGAACTAATCCTTTTATTATCTCGACAAAATTCGAATCGTTTGATACGATTTTGGGAAAGTTAATCTGTGTTTTTTATGCCCCGAATACAGTAAAAATAGAGCACGTTAAATAATTACTATGAAAATAGAGTACGTTAGATAATTACAATAAAAGTAGAGTATATTAACTGATTACAATCAAAATATAGTATGTTAAATAATTACAATAAAAATAGAGCATGTTAAATAATTAATTATACGATAGCAATGCACGGGCATGCAAATATTGTTGATGCGTCTTTCCGTCGAAATTGTTTCAACTTGATTGATTGCGAGCATACTTTGGCGGAGGTAATGCTACACTGTATATTCCGTGCGGTTACTGCGAAGTTAGATATCGGCAATAAATAAATCGAATTTTAATTTACTTCGACAGAAGTTAACGAGGTACATGCTACGTAGATTCTGTCTGATGGCTTCGTCACGAGCCTAACACGATATTATGGGGCAAGGGGTTAAACAGGAACCTGCTGATGCGTCTGATCATGAACGGCCGGTTCTACTTCTGGTAAATACTAGGGCACGCGAACCCGATGCATCTTCCAGCTAATTTTTCCCGACAACTTTCCGCGATAATTGAAATTGCCGTACAGAGAATCGTCCGCCGTAACATAACCTCCTTGGCAGAAAGTACTTAAATACGTTTCAAAGCATTCAAATATGTTTTTAAAATTGTATTAAATCACGTAATTCTTTCTGGAAATTACTTAACTGTGAAATAAATGAAGTACCTTTTCTAACATTCCAGTTACTTAAAATATCGAAAGAAAATGGTAGTACAAAAATTTTAAAAATATGTTTTGCTGGTCTAATTAACTTATAAGTGTACTGATAGTTATTTAAATTTTCGTATCAGATAAAGGAGTTAAAAACAAGAACTTTTAAATTTTTTTTTATTTCAAATCAAAGCAAAATTAAACAAAAAGTATTCTAGTCATTGTATAATAAACTAGTCTCTCTAGTATTTAAAACAAATTCGACTCCATTTTTATTCAATTTTAAAAGATGATTGCCCTTTAAAAGGCCTTTTTTTCCAGAGGTTGTGCAAAGTGCACTCGTACCGAGATACATGGTCCGGTACAAATCGTACGGCGTTAGCGCTTTGATTCGCCGTCACGGAACAATAATTCGAATAATTTCGAGAGAGGATTTAGTTTCTTCAATTGGAGCCGTGTATAATATAGCAATTCTTTGGAACGAGATATCCGGGTTTGCGCGAGCGCGGATCAGCTGTAATTGAATCGTTTTCAGCGGCGCCAGCAGACGCACCGTGGAACGGTATAATTTTCAAACAGTATCCACGGCTCGAATGTTATCGCGGTTTTTCGAATCTTTCCGGTAACGCGAGCAGGAAGAATGGCATCGACACTTCCCTCAAGGTTCATTCGCGCTTGTAACAGCACAATGCGTCGCGCAGCTGCGCGCGGTTCACGTTCACGTTCGCGTTCGTGTTCGCGTACCACCGCTAACGAGCATGTAATACTTACATCAGCTCCAATAGACGAAGGTTGTTCACATCGCGTAATCGAGAGAGAGAGAGAGAGAGAAGCGAGAGAGAGGAGAGAGAGAGAGAGAGTCCCGTAACGCGCGCGACGGTCGGACTTTGCTCCGAAGATTCCGTAACCACGGAATCGATTACTTTACCCGCGTAACCGCCTCTCCGGCGGAGTCCTTCACCTTCCCTATCGCGCCTTCCTGTTACATGCCGCCTCTCCCCTTTTCACCTTGGCGCATCATCGGCACTGCGGAATTGCTAATAATTCAATCCGAGCGGAGAACTTGCCGCGGCACGTCGGTAAACTGTGAAAAGTATTCAAATTTTACGGCAGGAATAAACTCTTATCCGGCGCGACCAGTAAAAGTTGCATGCCCCGGATCCGCTTCACATGATTCTATTTTATCGGTCTCTTATTGTAATAAAAGTTCGAACGGTCTTCTTAATTAGCGATTCTTCCAGCGATCTATCTTGGCTCGTGGAACAGCGCTGTGCGAAAATGCTCGTCGCGGAAATTACGATCGACGGATGTAATATAATTCCGATATAATGTGATTCTTGTTGCATTTTGGATTATTTTTAGGATATATAAAAAAATATATAAATTATTCTTGTGTTTGTCTTATGTTGTTAAATTGTTCCTATATTTGTCTAAGTTCTGGGAATAATTGCAGCCAAGTCAATAACATTAGGGAAAAACGAATATTTGAGAATTAATTATTTATAACACTGACGTTTGGATATTTCTAATAGCAATTTTTTATTTATATAGCTAAATAAAGCCTATTTATAACGGAGATATTTTACTACGTTTTGTATATCCATGTCAAAGTATGATATAAATGACATTGTATTTTAATAACAAAGCAGCAGTTTTTATGCATTTATGACATGCACACATTGAGTCAACACTTTTAAAATGATATAACTTTTTTTATACTGATCTAAATGGCTTGAATGTTTCTGTAAAGGTTAGAATAACTAGCTCACTGTACAATGATAGAAATACTCATTTTTTCAATTTCTCTATTACTTGGAATAAAAAATGTAAAACATATATGTTACGGAGAAATACTGAAAACATTTTAAAAATTTTCGTTATAAGCTCGGATGAAATACTGAAAACAGTATTTTTACATTTTTCGTATTTCACATAATAGTAAAATTTAAAACAAATTATTTCGATCATTATACAATGAACTAGTCTCTCTAACATTAATAAAACATTGAAGTCATTTAGATTACTTTTTAAAAAGTTATACGATTTTAAAAGTGTTGACTCAATTTCGCTCCCGATCGTATGTAACGCGTACTAAAAACAGCGAAAATTTTAGAAAAGAAAAAAAAACATATGTGTACGCGGCCTGTGCACTTTGCAATCAATGCGGACAATTTCGCATAAAAATCCACGTTCTATCGATGGCCATTTTAATGGAAGCCGAGCCGGAGCACGTTAACGGAGCATCCGTAACATTCATATCGCCGACATGTAAAATGCAAACATTTGATAGTGATATCGGATTTTCCCCGTCGGATCTATCGATGCCGTACGAAATTCCGCGTTCCACGAGATTGTCAAAGCACCCCGGAGTAACTCGGCTAAGAATGTGCAACATCCTTTTACCGTGCTTACGGGACATGACGTGTCTTCAAAACTGAGTTCCTTAATAGCGTCGTAAATGTCGGGGAAACATCCTTCCGCGAGAGCCAGCTGCAAGAAGCGTAATTCGTACACTTAAAGCAGATTGAAAGTTGTTTCATTGATACGACCGGGGCCGCCTGGCCTCTTCCTCGAAACTTGTTTTTCTGTCGTGGAAAAATTTCGATATTCCGCCTGCAAATGAACGACGCCCGGCGCCGCTGAAAATACATACCGCGAGACGAATCAAATTCCTCGGCGATCTTCTTCGAGATGTTGATATTATTTCTATCCGCGAACATAATATTTTCCATAGCCGATACTGTTCGGGAAATTTATTCGATGGTCGCGTATTCACCTTTCGCGATCCGTTCGCTGTTTTACCGCAGAATTTTCTTAATTGATATACACAACGATCGAGTCGACGTTGGATAATAATTGATTATTCTGTGATCGCTATACTGTGGATTTTATGCTTTTATGATGAAAATAATAGTTGAAAAAATTAAAAGTGTTATTATATTATTTTCAAGTTATTAAAATTAGTAAAGAAAATGCTACAAGTACAATTTTTATTTTACACAAAAATCCGCAGTATAGTGATAATTTTCTTAATTGACTAGATAAAGTCTCCTGTTTAATAATGAAAATTTTCTAGCTACTGTTCCGAATAATTAATTACCACGACACCAAATCAATTAATCACGATCAAAAAATACGATCGTTAAACGATTAATAAAGTTACAATAATTGACGATAACAATTACCGCGCTAATCGTGACCAACTATTACATTTCCTTTGATCACGATTACTTCATTTATCACGAATATGATTTCGAATTAATCGAAATCGTTCATTATTAATCGTGTCGCATGCTTGCCCAACACCGTGGCAACGAATCAAATTGATAAAATAAATCGGAACAATGCCCTATGAAATTGAACGGTTTTGATTCATCTACAGCGAGAAGATAATAATATTCGCGGGAACGATTTCCGCCCACGTTTCTGCCTCGTTGTCGTGGATAACGACAGTTTCGGTAACCAGCGCGAAGTAATTCGCCGAACGGAACAGTACTATTTTATATCGGCGATAAACCAATCGCGGTAACATATTGATATTGACGCAAAGAGGATAATAAATTGACAGCAGAGAGAAGAGGGGGGGCTTTCTGGGGTCGAGCGGAATTCTATCTAGGGTTAGCAATCCCCGTGGCCCCTGTTCCTAGGAGCTATTCTTCATTATCTCCCCGTTCCACAAGTTATTCTCCGACGTGAAACATAAAAATTATTGGCATCCAATTAGAGGGACTGTAGCTTGGTGATAAATGCGCGACGCGTGCAGAAACCCGAAGGTAGTCTTAGGCCGAATGAAGCCGGGGCATTACGTTCACCGTCGGAATCGAGAATGAAGAGCGGATTCGGCGAGAGTTTTCAGGCTCTATTTTCTACACGACGATTCCCGACGTACCGTCCGGTCATTTATCTAACCAATCGATGAAATTTTCTTCGGTTGACGGATAAACGATGGAGATCGACGGATGAAACGACGCCATCGTATTCAATCGAATACGATAATTCATATGGATAAGAATTTACCCGAATAAAATTTGAGTAAAATTTGATCTGAATAAAATTTTATTTGACCAAAATTTTATCTGAATCAAATTTTATTTGAATACAATGTTATCTGAATAAAATTTTACCTGAATAAAATTTTCATTTAAGTAAAATTTTATTCGAATATAACATGTCATTTAAATACGGATTTATTCGTACATAAATTCATACGGAAAATAATTCCTTCGAATAAAAACGTTAATATATAGCATATTTTCTCATACTTTATCGATCTATTTTCTCCACGTTACTTTATCAAGCTATTCTAACAATGAATTATTTCAAGTGAAGAAGATGAATTGTAACAAAGATATCGTTGAAAAGAGACTGCAGAAAATTGAGGAACTGTCACGCTGATCAATTGCTTCTTCGGTCTCCGCGAAAAATAATATAAAATGAACGCGTTGGACAATATTCTCTCTGTTGCGAGAAGTGTATGGAAGACGATGCGTAGCCAGAGAAAGTCAGTGCATACGTCTGAACGAGATCCAAACAGAGTGTTCGCCGAGTTACCGTGAGACATTGTCGGGTGGTTCGTGACATCGGCTAATTACAGGACCGGCGGTCATAAACACGAACGTCGCGTCGTCACGAAACTAGAGCTCGCTGGAACTCTCGGTTACACGTACCGAAGGAAATGATCGTGAGGACTACCCGACGTATAAAACGCGGCTGTAAAAAAGGGAGTGAGACGTACCGTCGACACCTGGTAAGTGTTGTGAATTGCAAATCACTGGTCTGGAAGTACGAAGGCAGGATTCAGATGCCCGAAGGTGCGGGTTGCTCTTCCGGGAGAGAGAGAGAGAAAGAGAGAAAGAGAGAGAGAGAGAGAGAGAGGCAGAAGCCGATCGAAGAGGATTACAAACGGGGAGTTTGGGAGAGCGGACTGTACCGCCGGTAATCCATAAGGTATTTCCTGTCCGAGGCGATAGTCAGGGAATATCGAATTCAACGTTCGATTTAATTTACGGAGTATGCGGTGAGCAGAAGTTCCGACGTTCAAGCATTCCGGCTGAAAGGAATTCTTTCGTGGCCCCCGACGGTCCCGCGTAAATCATCCGCGACAAGGAATTTTAAACGCGAAATTTTCTTCCAATCAGGCCGGTCTCGCCGGGGTCGCCTCCCGCCACCTAATTAAAGACAGTCGAATTGCCACTCGACGATAAGGGGCGGAATAAAGGAGGCGGTCAACGAGCCCAGACGACTCTAAGAACCGTGACTAACTGCTCCTCGCTGGCTCCGCGGCGTTTGTTTTCAGACAACCATCGTCGGATTCGTAAGCGATGTTTTATACCGTATGTCACGTCACGTAGTCTCGTTACGCATGACGTACGCTTCCCTGGACGGAAGAATGCACTTGTTCGTATATCGGGTGCTGCACGGTTATTCGGAAATTCAGGCACCGCACGCTGGCCTGGAACGCGGTCATTTTTGGCGAGACAAAACATTATGAACGGTGCGGGAGGACCGCGTTCTTTTGCTCGTCGTCTTCATAAAAGTCAATCGGGACACTACAGACGCGAACCGATATGTTAATTAAGATATGTCGCGATTAAATCGCTAAAGCATCGGTATCTTTAAATGTCAAGATATGTTTCAAACTTTAATTTCAAACTTTCAATATTATTACATTTAATCACAGGATTATATAATGAAAATAATATTTTGGTTATTAGCTCGTGGGAAGGGAAATGATGTTAAAAAATTTATTTCTGGCCAAAAATTACCGTGTTCCAGTTCACTGTGCACCGTGGTAAAAATCGTAATTTAAAAATTAACGCCGTCAAAAATTAAATATGGATTTAAAGTATTTTGGACCAATGCGTTCCCATTCTTAAAATCTGTAAAAAATAGATAGTAGACGTCTGTGGAAAATAGAGACTCTAAAAAAATTAACAGAAATAATTGCCCTTAAAATCGAAATAAAATAACTTTTCTAAATGAAACGAAACGGTGTCAAAAGAAAATTCATCTAATTTTTCTAAACCATGTTAAATGAAATCCATGTGAAAGAATACCTATAAAAACAGGAACTTAGTACCCATGGATTAAAAACGATAAAGTAGTATCCACACACATTTAGAACTTCGTAAATTTTTGGATAAGCGGACACTTCTCCCGCGACTTCCCGAAACCCGTCGTCAGCGTCTACGCGGGCGGCGGAGGACGACAATAATTCTCGCGCGGACTCGCGCGTAGAAACGAAAAGCGACGAACTCGTTGACAGGAAGATTGCCTCGCGGAACACTCGCGGACGTCCGCGCGGCATCTTCCCGTCCCACCGGGAACCGTAATTGCATAAATGCGGAAAACTCGGCGAGTATTCGAACGAAATAATTGTCCCGCGGTAATGAGACAGCGCCGGACAGCGTATAATCAGCGGAATTAACATCGACGCGAGAGGCTTCAAATTAGGTCCTCCGATCCCCCGTAGCACCGTGTCGAATTTTGTCGGACAGGAAAGAGAACGGGGCGGGTGGCGGGTGGGGGCCGTTTCCACCGCGATAGCCCGAAACCGTCCGGGTCCAGAATTGAAAGATAAAATTCGCCGCCATTCGAGCGCGCGTCCGCGTCGCCGGCGAACAACAAAGCCGGGCATCGCCATGCTCCGTCGCGTGCACGCGGTGAAAAAAAAATGTGTCATATTGTCGGCGAGGAAACAACGAGCCCGGGATTAAATATTTGATAATCCGGACGCGCGGGCGCGGTTCGAGAGAGAGAGAGAGAGAGAGGGAGGGAGCCGCGTTTGAAGATCGAGACTCGCGTTCCGTCCATAAGTAATGCCGTCTGGCTTGCGGAACAGCCAAACGGTTTTCCTGTTGTTTAGCTGGGACAACAGACGGCTGTTTAACTGCGAACCATTAAATTTTAAATGCACGCGGCTCCCGCGGGCAGGTCCCGTTCCGCGTTCGCGACAATTTTCGCGGCGGAACACGGCAGTGTGCCGCCGCTCGAGTCGGGTGTATTACACATCTTTTTAACCCCGACCCTCGGTTTGCGCGCTTTTGCAAATATTCAAATGGCTTCACTAATGGACCCCTCTTTCCATCCGCCCGCGCCCGCGCCCGCGCCGGTGTTGCATCAAAGTGGCACAACGTAGCCGGCCGCTCTCCAAAAGGTACATCCATCTTCCCTTGACCCACCCAATGCAGCGCGCCGGGATCCGAAAATTACGGGCTAACGGAAAGTCTCCGCCCGTCTCCCCTCGTCCGCCCCCCTCGTCCGCGCTCTCGCTCCGCCGCGCCGCCGTCCAACTCTTCCTTCTTCTTCCTCTTCCGCGCGCTTCGCCCCGTTTCTCACTGTTTCTTCGTTTCCACCATTCTTCCGCCCGTTGCTGGTCATTGACTTCACCTTGCCCCGGGTACGCGCCGATCGCGCACAGTATCGCAATCCGTTTGCATCCGATTTTTTTTGTTGCATCGCTGAAATTGCAACGCGTCCGCGATTCGCGCTCGATCAATGAAATCTGCACCGGACTGATCCGAAACCGTTGCGCTCGCTACCCCCCCTCCCCCCCTTCCCCTCACCCCTCCGCCGTACGAGAACGCCCGATATATATCTCCCGGCACTTTGTTGCCTTCGACACGCCCATACCACACAACGGAAGGTGTTCCTCTGCTGACTGGCGGATTCCGCGTATTATCCGCGATAATCTCATTAACGGACGGCGAAATCCGCTCATTCGGTAGCAAAAGGCGAATTGGAATTTACTTCTTTAATGCGTCGGCTACTGGCAGCGCTCTGAACATTTTCTGTCGATATGCCATTGAAGTTTATACAGTTGGCCACATTTTCAAAGTATTTAAGCTGTGGTATTACTTTGATGTCTATGCTATGTATTTAAATAAGTATACATTGGAAGGAAAAATATTTTTTGATAAAATGTAAGTTCGAAAGTTATGAAAATGAATTCTCCTTTACATATTTGTTACTGTTACATTTATATCGATTGTTTGATAATATATTTCAATTAGTTTGAAATATTAAAAATTTATTCGCGATCAATGTTATTTGATATCACTATTTTACACGATTTCTTTATAGTACCTTTTTTTCGTATGACAGAATTCACTTTATAAGGGTGACAATCAGGTATAAAACACTTTTAAATATACTTTGTTATTTTAATTTTTTAATACATCTGCCTCGAGATTCTTAGTTGCTCAGTCTGTCCATTTTTATCATTTTATAAAAATCGGTGTCCGATCATTACTATTATTATTTCTTTCTTTTTCTTATCTCTTTCTCTATTATTATTTCATCTCTGCTTCATCAATCTCATTTCATTCGATAAGGTATCGTTGATATTACAGAGAGATTCTCAGTTTTCCAGCTGATTCTCATATTCTTTACACTCAGAATAATTTTCATAATTTTCATAATTTTCACTGAACATACACACCCATATCAGTATCCCCGAAGACATTAATTTCGTTACACATTTTCCCCTTTCTCGATGGACACTATCTGGATTCGATCAACGCCGCACTCATTCCGGCATCTTAAAAATTTTCAATTTTGGACCGGTCTATCTCGAAGACGAGTGGCTGCATTTAGAAGAAAGATGTTCACGAATGGCAAGCCCTAAATTCTGTTTCCTGCGGGGAAGCATCGCCGGAACTTATTCCCGCGGTTTGCTTCCTCAGCTAAATTCATCGTATCTCGCATTCCATATTCCTCTCGTGAATATCGCGTTCGGAGGGGGTGGGAAGAAGATGGTGGAACATAATTGACGGAACATCAATTGTACATGCCCCCGGTATTCGGTATTCTTAAGCGACGTATCCGCGTATTTCCATGGAAATTCTCATTCTCGCAATTTTATGGACGCTGCGCTGAGCGTGTCGAACTGCTTTCGTCGGCTAAAAGATTCTCCAAGCACCGTGGTTCCCTTGTATCTTAGAAATTTGCATGTACCGCGAGTGCATAAAAATCCGCGGTCTACATACCGATTTAATGAGAAACGTGTCCCGCATCGAGCTAGGAAGACGATCGGTACACAATCTTCGGGACGTCTGGCGTTGGACAAACGATTACCGCGAACTTTGCGCATTTGACGATCGAAATGAATGATTCAAGGGAATTCGAGAATGCCGGTGGCCTTGATGGCAGCTTATAAGGATCATTTATGGTAATGGGGAGATTCCGTTCGGCTCCTGTTTTTGGCGTTTGATGCAAACAGCTGTTAGTTTCCTTGAAGATGTCCAGTAGATTGGATACATTAGATGAGATTTTTTCACGCAAGAATGACAGACGATTCTTTATTGTTTAAGAAGCTTTTCGCTACCTTTTGACATTTTTTTTATCTATTTTTATAAGTTTAATATATATTTAATAATTACATTTAATAAATACATTTAATGTATATTGGCATTCTGACACAGAATTGACCCTCTGAAACTAACACACTCTCATCTAATCTTCGAAACTGAACTATCATTATCAATAATACCTTAATCACGATAAAACATCCTACATTGCACAAAGTACTGAGAAACCCAAAAACAATTCCAACTAAGAGACACCATAGCAAACAACCTTAACAAAACCAAAGGAATTTCCCAATTCTTTGTTTTAATAAAAAAACACTTCACTTTAGAACAATTACTATAACTAACCTACTGAATTACTTCAATGACTACAATTCAAAACGAACAATTACGTCACTAATAACTAATATAATTGATACAACATTAACCCTTGAAATAAAAAAGATTTCAAAACGGCGTCTATCAATAACGCCTCGATTACTTTCGTTTTATTCCTCCGTCATTTCAACGACTCTGAAAGTCGCATAAAGGACCGCGCGACGCTCCATCGGCCGCCGAAATAAAACCAACAAAACAATTCGAACGACAAAGGGTTAAAGATCGCGTATCGAGGATCGCGTGTCGCTCGCAGCGCCGCTAAAAATACGGCTCAACAGTTGGGCAATTATTAACAGAGTAACGCGTCTGGCGAAAGGGAAATTCCGCGGGAGCGGTTCAGCCGGCGTTGACGAGCGGCAGCGAGAGGAACAGACAAACTTGCCGCGAGCGATTTAACGAAAGCGTCGAAATCCTCGGGAGTAGTTCGTCGCCGCGGCGTCTCGCCGGCGCGGAAACGTATCGATACCGGGGTCCTCGGTGTCGTTGGTTCGCCAGCGAGCACGCGATAAGGATAACAGCGACGCTCGCGTTAGAGAAATGTAAAACGGGAAACCGCCCACGCGGCGCGAGCGCTCTCCGAGTCGCCTGCGAATCCGGCTAGGTCAGCGGACCTCCTTTTTTCTCTCTCTCTCTCTCTCTCTTTCTCTCTCTCGAACGAAAGCGGCGAACTTTTGACGGCGGAACGCGCGCGCCGGCAACGGAGCCGTAACTGCTCGCGGCTCCTTGGCATCGCGATAACCTCGTTATCGCGCCGTTCGTCTTTCGTATAATCTTCAATTACCGGGATCCGGGGGGGGGGGGGGGGGGGGGCGACGCGTTTTTCCGCGTTCACGGGCGCGCGCCGTTCGCGAAACGCTCTGCATTGTAAACACTGTTGCGCGCAATTTACTGGATCGGGGCGTGCGGCCCGGGGATTTCTTGCAACCCCCTCCGAATAGTCGCAAGGTTCTCTGTTCCCCGATAAGCGTTTCTTATGGATCCCCGCGTCGCGTGTAACACTTAACCGGGGACAGCGGAGGGGGTGGGGGCAGTTTATGCATTTGCGAAAGACGCGAATGCATGAAGCGTGAAATAGAGATTCGAGTCCGAACGAGTTAAGGACACTGTGTTGTTTCGTGTTCCGCCACTCGGTATTCTTAAAGCGGGAAACGGAGATCTCATCTAACCTTACTTCCTTCGAATTGTCCTCGTGGAAGGGTTATCGTGACGCT